>NC_060120.1:276578891-276921391 GCF_021461395.2 Schistocerca americana
CCCAAATGGAGCATATTTGAAAGATTTAAGATTTGATTATCTTACTATGAGTGACATTATTATAGAAAAATGCGAAACAATAAATGAAGAACGGTACTGAATTATTTTCTCTCTCTCCCGCATATACGTTGAGCATAGAGTGTTGACTTTTCTTTTTACAGTCTCTTCTGTTATGTTGGGATGGGTACGTCGTAACACCTCTAACATTTTGGTAATGTAATGTTACTTAAAATCCGTCTTGATTGCAAATTTTTTTTTTATTATTCATATGACCGGTTTCGGTTCATTCAGAACCATCTTCAGATCTGATATTTAAGTTACAGGAGTAACCCGTCCAATTCAGCAACTTTCACATGCTACGTCACATAAAAACGTAGCATGTGAAAGTTGCTGAATTGGACGGGTTACTCCTGTAACTTAAATATCAGATCTGAAGATGGTTCTGAATGAACCGAAACCGGTCATATTAATAAAAAAAAAAATTGCAATCAAGACGGATTTTAAGTAACATTATAAAATCACTGATTGCGGTTGTCCCATAAGACATTATGTCTGTTTTTGCAAAATTTTGGTAATGTCCGAACTTTCATTCTCAGATGCATAGTTCTTTGGCCTTAGTTTCAGCAACTGTGGGAACGCACAATACAACGATGTAAACTACAACATAAATTCTTTTTCGCTCAACATGCACGAACAGACATCTACATGCGTAAGGTCCGCGGTCTCAGAGTTCTCGAAAGCAACTGACTTTTCTTTGAAAATTACAAGAGTAAACAATCATATTGTTTGTCAAATCGGCTGTCAACGCATCATATACCATCTTTGTTTAACAAATATGTCCAACGTCGCTCCAAAATGCCAAATAGTTTGACAAACAAGTGAAATTTATCTATAAGGGCCGAAACACCCTTTCAGACTAATGAAGCCTCCTTTTTCTTTGAGTCGTCTGATGAGGCGCACCACAAATTCCTCTCCTGTGCCAAACGCTTCATCTTAGAGTAGCACTTGGAATCTACGTCCTCAGTTATTTGCTGGATGTATTCCAGCCTCTCTGTTTTTCTCTACAGGTTTTATCCTCTACAGTTCCTGCTAGTATCACGGAAGCTATTCCCTTATCTCTTAACAGATGTCCTACAATCATCCCCTTCTTCTTGCCATGTTTTCGATATATTCCTTCCCTAGCTCATTCCCCGGAGAACCCTCTCAATCTTTACCTTATCAGTCCACCTAATTTTGAACATTCGTCTGTAGTACCACATCTTAAATGCTTCCATTCTCTTCTTTACGGCTTCCCTACGGTCCATGTTTCACTGTTTCACTACCACACAATGCTGTGCTCCAAATCTACGTTTTCAGAAATTTCTTCCTCAAATTAAGGCCTATGTATGACAGCAGCAGACCTCTCTTGGCCAGGAATGTTCTTTTTACCAGTTCTGATCTGCTTTTTATGTCCTCCTTCCTCCGTCCATCATGGGTTATTTCGTTGTCTAGGTAGCAGAATTCCTTAACTTCATTTTCTTCGTGGTCACCAATTCTGATGTTAACTTTCTCGCTTTTCTCATTTCTGATATTTCTTATTACTTTCGTTTTCTTCGGTCTAGTCTCAGTCGAATTTAAGTCCGCATTAGACTGTTCATTCCATTCAACACATCCTGTAATTCTTCAGTTTCACTGAGGATATCAGAGTCATCAGCCAGTCTTATCATTGGTATCATTTCACCTTGAATTTTAGTTCCAGTCTTGAACCTCTTGATCCTTTCTTTCATTTCCAACATTCCTTCTTCAATGTATAGAACAGAACAGTACGGGTGATCAACTACATCCTTGTTTTACACCCTTTCTAATCCGAGCACTTCGTCTTGTGAAAATTGTATGTTACCCGTCTTTCCCTGTAGCGCACCCCTATTTTTCTCTGACTTTCGAATATCTTGCACTATTTGACATTGTCGAAAGCTTATTTCAGGCCGACAAATCCAATAAACGAGCCTTCATTTTTCTTCAGTTTTGCTTCCTGGCAGTTATAAGAGTCGAGGGGCATGAAAGGGAAGCAGTGGTTGGGAAAGGAGTGAGACAGGGTTGTAGCCTGTCCCCGATGTTATTCAATCTGTATATTGAGCAAGCAGTAAAGGAAACAAAAGAAATATTCGGAGTAGGTATTAAAATTCATGGAGAAGAAGTAAAAACTTTGAGGTTCGCCGATTACATTGTAATTCTGTCAGAGACAGCAAAGGACTTGGAAGAGCAGTTGAACGGAATGAACAGTGTCTTGAAAGGAGGATATAAGATGAACATCAACAAAAGCAAAACGAGGATAATGGAATGTAGTCAAATTAAATCGGGTGATGCTGAGGGAATTAGATTAGGAAATGAGACACTTAAAGTAGTAAAGAAGTTTTGCTATTTATGGAGTAAAATAACTGATGATGGTCGAAGTAGAGAGGAAATAAAATGTAGACTGGCAATGGCAAGGAAATCGTTTCTGAAGAAGAGAAATTTGTTAACATCGAGTATAGATTTAAGTGTCAGGAAGTCGTTTCTGAAAGTATTTGTATGGAGTGTAGCCATGTATGGAAGTGAAACATGGACGATAACTAGTTTGGACAAGAAGAGAATAGAAGCTTTTGAAATGTGGTGCTACAGAAGAATGCTGAAGATAAGGTGGCTAGATTACGTAACTAATGAGGAGGTATTGAATAGGATTGGGGAGAAGAGAAGTTTGTGGCACAACTTGACTAGAAGAAGGGATCGGTTGGTAGGACATGTTTTGAGGCATCGAGGGATCACAAATGTAGCATTGGAGGGCAGCGTGGAGGGTAAAAATCGTAGAGGGAGACCAAGAGATGAATACACTAAGCAGATTCAGAAGGATGTAGGTTGCAGTAGGTACTGGGAGATGAAGAAGCTTGCACAGGATAGAGTAGCATGGAGAGCTGCATCAAACCAGTCTCAGGACTGAAGACCACAACAACAACAACAATCAACCGCAACGTGAGAACAGCCTCTCCGGTCCTTTAACTTTGCATAAAGCCAAAGTGACTGTCATCTAACAGATCCTCAGTTTGCTTTTCCACTCTTCCGTACATTATTCTTGTTAGCATATAGGATGCAAAAGATTTTAAGCAGGTTGTGGGATAATTCTCGCACTTGTCAGCTCTTGCAGTCTTTTGAATTGTGTGGATGATGTTTCTCTGAAAGTCAGCCAACTTCATGCATTTTACACACCAGCGTGAATTTACTTCCCACAATGAATTTAGAAATTCCGATTGATAGTTCTGTATTGCTTCAGCCTTATTTGTCCATTAGTCTTCCAAAGCTCTTTTAAATACTAATTGTAATATTAGATCTCCTATCTCTTCCCTGTCGACTCCTGTTAGTTTTTCTGTTACGTCATCATATAATTCTCTCTCATCAGACCCTTAATGTACTCTTTCCAACTATCCGCTCTCTCCTCTGCATACAGCAACGGATTTCTCACTGCACTCCTAATGCTACTACCCTTGGTTTTAATTTTTCTGAAGGTCGTTCTGAATTTTCTATGTGCTAAGTCAGTCCTTCCGACAGTTTTTTCTTTTTCGAATTCTTTACATTTTTCATACAGCCATTTCGTCTTAGCTTCTCCGCACTTCCTATTTATTTCAATCCTCAGTGACTTGTACTTACGTATTCCTGAATTTCCCTGAACATTTTTGTACTTACTTCTTTCGTCTATCAGCTGATGTATTTCTTCTATTACCCATAATTTCTTCGCAGTTACGCTCTTTTTACCTATGTTTTTGGTTCACTGCTTCTGTGATTACCCTCTTTAGAGATGTCCATTCCTCTTCAACTGTAGTGCCTACTGAGCTGTTCCTTAATGCTGTATCTATAGCCTTAGAGAACTTCGAGTGTGTCTCGTCATCCTTCAGTACCTCTACATCCCAGTTCTTTCCATACTGATTCTTCTTGACTAATATCTTAAACTTTACCCTAGTCTTCATCACTACTACATTGTGTTCTGAGTCTATATCTGCTCCTGGGTACGCCTCACAATCCAGTATCCGATTTCGGAATCTCTACCAGACCGTGATGTAATGTAACTGAAATTTTCCAGTATCTCCCGGACTTTTCCAAGTATATCTCTTTTTTTTGTTATTCTTGAACAAGGTATTCACTATTACCAGCTGAAATTTATTACACAACGCAATTAGTTTTTCTCCTCTCTCATTCCTAGTACCAAGCCCATATTATCCCGCAACCCTTCCTTCTTACCCCTCCCTATAACCGCATTCTAATCCCATATCACCATTATATTTTCTTCTCCCTGTAAGTACTGAATTACCGGTTCGATATCCTCATATATCTTTTCTGTCTCTTCAGCTTCGGCTTGCGACGTCGGCATTGTACCTGGACTATCGTTGTCGTTGTTGGTTTGTTGTCGATTCTGATGAGAACAACCCTATCACTGAAGTGTTCACAGTAACTCAGTCTCTGCCCTATCTTTCTGTTCCTTAACGAATCCTGTTCCGTAATACCATTTTCTGCTGATGTTGATATTATCCTGTCGGACAGCCGATTTGACTCGTCGGGTAATCGCCCGACGAGTAAAACCGGCTCTCAGATACATCACATACCGTCATTGTTTGACAAATACGTCAAACATTGCAGCATAATGCCCAATAATTTGAGAAACAAGTGTATTGTACAAATAATTGCATGGCTTGAGTGTACGAGAGCCCTAACGTCCTTCGGGATTGATGTTACTGGGACATGATCAGTTTCGAAGTGGGTAATTTGCCTGCAGAAACGTTGCTTCGTAACGGATTTAAATTTGCTAATATTAATGAATGCTAAATGATAATCAACATTCACTGTGGTTTTCTTGCTGTTCCCTGGCGGATAAATAATTGACGAATAACTAAAGATGAAGATAAACACTGTAGCTTCCCCAAAAAACGACTCGTGATTCCCCATGCAATAAAATCATTATTTATGGGACCTCCTTATGCGTGGTTGGATTTCAAAATCTTGGCTACCTCACCGTCCAGGGGACAGACCGTACATCCGTCGCTTTGAGCCTAAATGAAACAGTGACAGTTATAGTATATATGCAGTAAGGAATTTGTTGTGAAATACTGGTAACTTCCCACAGCGTTTTAATCTTTTCACAATCTTAGTTCATTACAGAAAAACAAAATATTATTTCTCACTACTTAAAATCGTTTGTTATTGAAATAATGTCTGTCCGTGTGATGTTTTAAATAGGGGGACCTGTATCACTCGTTCACTTAAACTTTCGAAAATCAACGAAAAATAGTTGAAGTTGCCTCAGCACAATTCTAAAGTTGAAATTCCGTGATCGCAAAACTACTGACATTTTATGTGCAGGTCAACATCAAAGTTATCTGGACAACAGTTTTTAAAAGTTTAGATGAAGTCACCTGACACGAAACTGTTCAGAGTCCTGACACTGAAAAGTGTTCCAAAGTCTTTGCGATCGTCACATAAAAAACTAAAAATCCTAAAGCAACAAGTTCATCTGACGGAAAAGTCCACACAAGATATAAATGTTTCATAGTCCTCGAGGTCGTCACACGTGAAATTTTTACAGACCATGACCAGATATTTAGAAAAAATTTCTGGCACACACGCGAGGCGACCCGCTGCCGCTCATACATCCTGTCTATTCGTGAACACTGCGACTGCAGACAGAATACAGAATGCTTCCTCACGAAAAAGACCGCCGTTACTTATAGCCTTGCACAGAGGTGTATCAACACTTGCACACTTCCAACTTCCTAAAGCTTACCTGAACTATGAATTGTTCTATATACATATTATACGTGAATTTGGACGCAGATTTCGTACATTTACCAATGCTCGTCAGAATTTGCGTGTAGCTTTAATGGTTTGATTATAAGTAGTGTTTTTGTTCATGTGGATGCTATTTTGCGTCGTCATACAATCAATAAATATTAAACAATTAAACTCATACATCCATAAGTATTTCTTTTTAGTAATGCTGCCTCTATTCCCACTATTTCATTTTTTACGAGAAAATTCACTTTTTTATGGACGAAATATACATTAAAGCTAGTAATACGTAATATTCACAAAGAATGTACCTTAACAGTTCGGTACTGCTTCCGGAGACCTGTCCATTGACAGTATGCTTGTATGAATTGCCTAAAGCATTATTGAGTTATTAATTTTTAGAGATCATTTTATGTCTAAAACAATTAACATAAATAATATAAAAACTACATCTCGTAGCAAGGACGGGTCGTTACCCATGCACTCGTATAAATTTTGTTTTCAGCAAAATGTTACTGGCTTCTCTGTCACTGCTTTGGCTTAGTTCTTATTTGAAGGCTCCCTTCTTTAATATTTTCTTTATTCAGTCAATTCGGCCATGGTGGCTACCCTCCTAAGTCCACTCAAATGGTCGGGTATCTTCCACTGAATGTTCAGAACCTGCACTCAGGATTTCTCGAACTTTCAGGTCTGCCAGTCATCGCACCTCCCAAGGTGCGGTCACCTACTGACGCCGCCACGAAGCTCTTCCGGTCCAGTATGGTCTTCACAGCTGTCAAAACACGCCCTCATCACCGTCACAACACCCACCGATTCGGCTGCTAGCGTTACAACAAGACGCGCGCGCACAGCCGCATCTGTCGTCTTACTTTCTTTTGAATAAACTGTGACATTACTGTCACATTTTGCTACACGATATCGATTCCTTTTTACCATTTTTCGTGGTTAATTTCAATTAGAGTATAAAGGGCACATGTCCTACGAAGAAAGGTGTGCAATCTTATTTCTGGGAGGATGTTCTCACCATATGGTCTCTGCGTCCCCTTTGTTAGCAGGAGGTGGTAATTGAATCTCATTATGAAGGGTGAAAGTCCTTGACAAGGCAAGCAAGCAACCCTCTCAACAATATCATGGCCGCTGTAACTTCTGGGTACCCATTTTTAGATCACATGGCAGGTCGGTATGGAATATCAGAGTTGATACACGGGGCATGCAGCGCTTGCTAGCTCAGTATCTCCGCCAAGCCATTCTATTGGTTGGCCCACCCCAGATTTCCAGAGACTTGCTTCAGACATGCCTTGCAATTCCCAATCGAAAATAAGTTGATCTGGCAGACAGCTGCATGACTATGGTTCTCTGAGACGCACAATTGTCTACGAATGTGTTGAAACGTCTCTGTTAAATTCGGTTCATACTGTTGTATTTCGGGCATGCACGGTGAATTATTTATAATTTAGTTTTGTAATTCGCGTTTGTCCCCATTCAGTGGTAGGCAGTTACATTAAAGTATCAATTTTTCCAGTAAGCATGCAATCCTATGTACATTACGTACACTTTGTGCTCAAAACTGTCTTTTCCTCTTTATCGTCTGTATGAATGAGTGAGTGAGTGTGTATGTTGAAAGTGTGTATGTTGAAAGGGATAGGAAAATAGCGGAACAGGAAGGGAAGATCAGAGCCCTTCAGGCTGAATTGGATAGTGCTAGGGAGGAACTGATGAGGTTAAGGAGGGAGAAGAATGAAGAAGGTGGGAATTGGTAGGAAGGGACAGCGGCCACAAAAAGAGAACAGTATCTGACAGTTTCATCATTGGCACAAACAATAGATTTGCCTAGTTACCTCAGTCTACTAAGAAAGAGGGTCAAGTAGATGTAAGTGCAGTCAGCACTCAACAAACTTTCATTAGGAAACCAACTGTTTCAAAAAAAGTAGAAAGTAGGAGGAAAATTCTGTTGTTACGTAGTAGCCATGGAAGAGATGTGGGCCAGATCTTGCATGAAATACTAGGTGACAGGTTCCAGATCACAAATATTTTCAAGCCCAGTGCATATCTTAGCCAAGTGATAGAGGATGTAGAATCATTGTCCAAGGGTCTTACAAAGCAGGATCATGTTGTGGTAGTGGGTGGAGCGGGAAGCAGTATTGATAGGGATCAGGGCTACAATATTTAGTGTGATCCGGTAAAAATAGCATCTGCAACGAACTACACAAATGTTGGCTTGGCTCCCGCTTTCATGCGGTATGATAGGCCCCAATTGAACAGCTCTGTCAGGAGTATCAATATGAAGCTATATCAGCTGTTTCGGGCTGCTACTTCGTTACGCATAGGTTTGATTCCTGTTTATAGTATTGGTAGGTGGAACTTCGCAAGACATGACCTGCATCTCAATAGGAAAGAGAAGGGTAAACTGGCTGGGATGATAGCAAAATCTTTAAGGGAAAGGGGGGGGGGGCACTGAAACTCGTTGGAGTACTTTTTAGGCTGAGATCAGTGTCCAATCATCCAGCATTGATTGAAATTAAGCTTAATGAGAAGTTCAGACAGGCAGATCCTAGAGATGTTAAAATATCACAAGATTCTCATAACAGTACAGTGAAAAATAATGTTGGTATGTCACAAGATTCTCATAAAAGCACGGCGAAAAATAATGTTAGTATATTGCATCAGAATATCAGGGGATTAAAAACAAAGTAGATGAGCTTGTTTGCTTAGAATATTTAGAAACTGAGGTTGGAGCAGATGTACTATGCCTGTCTGAACAGCATATAGACACAGGTATGGAAATGGCAAATGTGGGTGGATATAAGCTTTCAGCACATGTAAGTGTGTAACTACCGCCCAATCTCATTTATGACAGCTTTATCCAAAGTTCATGAAAAAGTAATGTATTCAGTAGTAGCATCACATATTTGTAAAAATGAAGTACTAAAAAAATGTCAATTTGCTTTTCAGAAAGTCTTTTCAACAGAAAATGCTATATATGCTTTCACCAATCAAATATGAAATCCATTGAATAACCATTGTGATGTGTCAAAGGCTTTTGATCGTGTGAATCATGAAATTCTTCTAGATAAGCTTAAGTACTGTGGTATGAGTGGGACATTGCGTAAATGGTTTAGTTCATATTTAACTGGAACAATGCAGAAGGTTGAAATTAACAGTAGAGATAGTCTGCAAAAATCAGCAGAGTCCTCTAACTGGGGAGGTATCTAGAATGGTGTCCCACGGGGTTAATACACAAGGTGATTATAATTAAAGTCAAACTCTCAGAATACTGTAGAAATAACACCACTGGTCAGAATGACCTCAAGTTGCAACGGAGTATTATCGGAAAGGGGGAAAACGTATGACAGAAGATAAAAATAATGTGAAAATTAATCAATAGATGGCGCTGTATGTGACAGAATACATAAATAAAAACAACTGTCATGTGTACGATCCATTAAAGTTGATGTATACACGCCGGCTACACGGCTGTTCCTGCTTTCGCTTCTGCGACTTTCGCCATGACTGTCTCAATGCAGGATCGCGCTCTACGTGTAAAGCTGGATTACAAGAATGCAGAAGTTCCGCACACTGGAGGGTTTGAAAAAAGACGTTGGTCCGATGACTGCTGTGGATCTGTAGAAAATGATTCGGAAATTCGAAAAGACGGGTTCTTTTGGTGTACAAACTAGTAGAGGGAGAAAACGAATTGATTCGACATCAATGGAACCAGTGGCAACAGCAATGCAGGAGGAGATGAGTGGTGGTGTGCAAACTTGCAGTGCATGGAGAATTGCACGAACATTGGACATACCCGTGAGCACGGTGCGTAAAATCCTACGAAACATTCTTCTTTGCTATTCATTCAAAATTACTCATGTGCACAAATTGCTTCCTGTTGACCTGCCCGCAAGAGAGACCTTTGCTCTAGAATTTCTTGTTCACGTGGAAGTGGACAGTGATTGTCCATGGAAGATTTTGTGGAGAGACGAGGCCCACTTCCATCTGACAGGGTATGTCAATACACAGAACTGTCGAATGTGGGCAACGGAAAATCCACAAGCAAATGAATCAGTACCATTTAATCCTGAAAAGATCACTGTATGGTGCGGTTTTATGGCATCATTTATGATAGGCCCATTTTTATCGAACAGACAGGTGCTTCCGGTCCTGTTACCTGTGCCGTCACTGGTAAGTGCTCTAACTGTCTTTTGCGCAACCACTTCATTCCAGCTCTCCAACAGCGTGGATATGTGGATGGGATTATTTTTATGCAAGATGACGCATCTGCACACTTTGCAAATCCAGTTAAGCAGCTACTGAAGCGCCATTTCGGAAATGCTAGTATAATCAGCAGGTATTTCCCTGCAGCCTGGCTGTCCCGATCACCTGATCTTAACCCATGTGACTTCTGGCTGTGGGGCTATCTGAAAGATGTTATGTTCAGTGCTCTGATTGCAAACTTAGCTGCATTCAAGGCACGTATTGGGCAACACATTCTGAACGTGCCTCTAGAAACACTTCAATCAGTTGCGGAATATGCTGTTTCTCGATTTCAACTTGTTGCAGAAAACGGTGGACAGCATATTGAACATGTTTTACGCCAGTCATACGGAAATTAGTAATACGATTTGATTTTTATTGATGCTTTTACGCGGTTTTTGGCCTCAATACAATTAAAAACCCAGGGTGATTGATGCTTTTTATGCGGTTTTTGGCCTCAGGACAATAAAAAACCGATTTTTCCCATCTGATGTGATATGACCTTGCCGTGGTGGATGAGCTTACGTAACTAACAGTATCACACCTGTACACCCATGCACACTGAGTAGTACAGTTTAATTAACGTCAAACGTACACTTTAGGCGTTGTTGTATGATTCATTTGTCATTTGTAGTCGACCACTATTAAATTATGATGCTTACAGCGCCATCTATTGCTACATTTTGTAACTATTTATTTTCCATCTGCCATACGTTTTCCCCCTTCTCTGATAATATTCCGTTGCAATTTGAAGTCATTGTGACCAGTGGTGTTATTTCGACATCGTTTTGAAAGTTTAGCTTTAATTATAATCACCCTGTATATTAATGACTTGCCACTCTATATTCGTGAAGATGCAAAGCTAGTTCTTTTTGCTGATGATAAAATTATAGTTGTCATACCCAACAAGCAAGAATCCGATGAGGAAATTGTAAATAATGTCTTTCAGAAAATTAAGTGGTTCTCTGCAAATGGATTCTCACAAAATTTTGACAAAACAGAGTTTATACAATTCTGAACAGTAAATGGCGTAACACCATTGAAAAATATAGACTATGAACAGATGTCTGTTGCTAAGGCAGAAACTTTCTGGGTGTGTGCATTGATGAGAAATTGAATTGGAAGAAACACATTGATGATCTGCTGAAACGGTTAGAATCAGCTATTTATGCTATTAGAGTTATTGCAAATGTTGGTGACAAACATATCAATAAATTAGCCTACTACACCTATTTTCAGTCACTGCTTTCATATGGCATCACATTTTGGAGCAATTCGTCATTAGGAGAGAAAGTATACATTGCACAAAAGCTTGTAATCAGAATAATAGCTGGAGCCCACCCAAGATCACGTTGCAGGCAGTTATTTAATGAACTCCGGATATTCACGTACCTTCGCAGTACATATGCGCACATATGAAATTTGTCATTAATAACCCAGCCCAATTCAAAAATAACAGCGAAGTGTATATCTACAACACTATAAGAAACAATGATCTTCACTATTCTGGACTAAATCTCACTTTGGCACAGAAAGGGTTGAATTAAGCTGCCACAAAGATCTTTGGTCATTTGCCAAATAACACTAAAAGTATGACAGATAGCCAACCAACATTTAAAAGCAAATTAAAAGAATTTATAAATGACAACTCCTTCTACTCAACAGATGAATTTTTAGATAAGAAGTAGTAATTGTAAAAAAAAGTTAATTAATTATTTTGTATAAAGAAAACTTATGTTAAAGTGACATGTTCCACATGATTACGGAACGTCATATTCATGATCTATGGAACAGGCACTACGCATTTGGCTGTCTGCTATGGTAGCAACAGTGTAGCCAACGTAGGCAAAGAGATCTGTACCCTTTCGGTAGTCATTCGACAGCAGTTACGTTGTAGGCAGAAAGAACCCCTCTGGACTCTTCCGGCTACCCAAGTGAAATTCGCTGCAGGGAAAGCGTGATCTCGGGATTGGAAGTGAAGACGGTACTCTTAACAGCGACTTGGCACTGGTGAGTGTGTTAATGTGTTATGGTGTGTAGCTATCCCAACTGATGTACACGTTTGATTTTCTAGTTCATTTTTAACTTCGGTAGTCGAATTATTACATTTTTCAGACTGTATTTCTCTGAATGTAGTAAGATTTTCCCGTCCTCGCTTTGTGTAAGCAGAACACGTGGTGCAAGAAGTTCGTTACTGCAGCACAGTTTTAAAATTCAGTTTTCTGGCTTCTCTTATGTGTGGACTTTCCTCGTGTTTCTATGTTTTATTTCGTGTACTTTTCATTTCGTCTCAATTTTAAAATTGTGTAGCTTTCTTCATACCACGTGGTAGTTATTTCACAGTGTGTAATTTCAGTACCATCTTGGATAAGTTTAACTCTTAATTCTGCGTGATATTTTATTGGTATTTGTGTCTATACGATTTACATTTGTGTTCTTGAAGTTTCCAAGAGTCTTAATAATTTTGCTTTGTTCATGAATATTGTTTCACGCTATCGTAGCTTATTTCGATGTGCAAGGCGATGCAGATAAATTTCTTTGTCGGAAAGTGTTCTATAGTTCTCTTACTTACAATAATTCAGTCATAGCGATGGGGATGAACGTCTGAGCCTCTGACTTACTGTGACGGGTAAAATTCGTTTTGTCTCTATTCTTGTGTGTTAATCATGTATGTCTGTGTGAACTTTACCCACAGGCGCCGAAGATCAGCACAGCACTCTGTATAATAATAATAATAATAATAATAATAATAATAAGAGTGAGTTAGTAAATTGTGTAACAGGCAACGACAGATCATAGTTAGGATTATTTTGTGAATATTTAGTATGATGTTTAATTTTAATGAACTACTGTATATTAAACTGCGACGACTGTTTCTCGGACAAAACCCATCCCCTTTTGTAAGATTATTTTCAATATAGTCCACCTGGCGTTTTTGAAGCGCAAAAGACAGGCCTTCTATTTGTAGATTTTTGGCTGATGGTATTATTCATTTCGTTGTGGCTTAAGCTTCTGCTTGCTCTGAATTATTTGCTTCAACGGTTGTCCTTAAATTGTTCCCATATTCCCAGTCCATATACTTACTTGGACATTTTTATTAATATTAACACGTAAGTTATGCTTACCAATTCAGTGCTTCGTTCAGTTCTGGTGGTAAATTTTCCCACTTTTAATTAAATTGTGTGGTGACCCAGAAAAATTTTGTGGCACACGAAACTTACTGTAGACTGCACAGTTCCACATTCGCCAACTTCCCCAGTTTCTAGAATGAAATTTTCACTCTAATGCGGAGTGTGCGCTGATATGAAACTTCCTGGCAGATTAAAACTGTGTGCCAGACCGAGACTCGAACTCGGGACCTTTGCCTTTCGAGGGCATGTGCTCTCCTGCGAAGGAGAGCTTCTGTGAAGTTTGGAAGGTAGGAGTCGAGGTACTGGCGGAATTACAGCTGTGAGGACAGGGCGTGAGTCATGCTTGGGTAGCTCAATCGGTAGAGCACTTGCCCACGAAAGGCAAAGGTCCCCGAGTTCGAGTTTCTGTCCGGCACACAGTTTTAATCTGCCAGGAAGTTTCCCCAGTTTCTGTTTGCAAATCACTTTCCAGATAACCATTCAGCTATTAATAACTATTTCGTGTATCTGAATACGTGGCATGAGCAATATCAACAGAAGACGACTTTCAAACGACAGGCCAGATTACGAGATGCAGTCATAAAGTTTTAACTATTACCTCGAGAAAGTCGAGCTAGGACGATGAGTGTTGGCGATGGTGTGAATTCTTCTCTATCATTCTACCATTCAGGTAGACAGATCTTTCCAAACGATGGATGACTTTGCGGAGTCTTGCTTGTAGGAGGTATGACCTTATATGTGAATACATAAAACTGCAACCAGTTACTTTTTTGGAATAGTTATTTATTATTCCACGAACCACTTTTTGAACCTTTTCAGGCACATCTTCAGACGGCTTTTCGGAAGTTACTTATCTATTTCAAGCATACCACCTTGATGTCATTCTCGAAATACTTCCCGCGCAGTCGTTTCGTCAACTGAAGAAGGAATAATGGAGAGAAGGGGAAGAGGGAAAGTCCGACAGTCCAAAGAAGCAGCACGTGTTGCGCCCTACACAGAATGACGTGGGGCGACGTCGGAGAAAAAAAAAGCAACCTTAGACAGCTTTCGGCGACGCTTCTTCTTCATAGACCCCCACAAGCTCGTCAGGAGCTTCAAGTAGCGTGTTCCCGTGACGGTTTGGCCTTTGTGAACATAATCCAGTAGCGTCACTCCTTGGGAGTCCCCACTAATACTCAACATCACGTCGCCAGATGATGGTTAGGCCGTCATCGTATTCCGTGGTGCTGAAATCACATGTTTCCACAGCTTACTTTGCTCTTTTGTGACGCACAACGGGCGTTTGTCAGTGGTGTTTAGGAGGCTAGACAGACTGTATACGGAAAGATTATATTGTGGTGTCACCGCCAGACACCACACTTGCTAGGTGGTAGCCTTTAAATCGGCCGCGGTCCGCTAGTATACGTCGGACCCGCGTGTCGCCACTGTCAGTGATTGCAGACCGAGCGCCACCACACGGCAGGTCTAGAGAGACGTACTAGCACTTGCCCCAGATGTACAGCCGACTTAGCCAGAGATGGATCACTGACAAGTACGCTCTCATTTGCCGAGATGATAGTTAGCATAGCCTTCAGCTACGTCATTTGGTACGACCTAGCAAGGCGCCATAGCATTTGATATTGAGATTATAACATTTACCGTCAAGAGCGATGTACACCAATTGTGGATTAAAGTTAAGTATTCTACCAGTACCTCCTGTTTTGCTAGTCTTATTTCTCTGACCTGTTTCAGACCTCACGCCAATCTACGTGTAATTAAACGCGTGCATTTCGGCCTCCTCTAGCAACACGGTGTTGGCTCTTCTGCCAACACATCGTATATCATTTCCAATATGGTCAATTTTAGTTAAGCACTACACTGTTCAAACCAACTTTCTAGCCTTCTTTTCAGTTTTTAATTTTACTTTCTCTCTCCTGAAGGGAGAGAATGGTGCGATTAGCCTATGTTCTTTCCAGACAGAGGATTGATTGCTCTGCATACGAGGAGGATACAGCAAGTGCGAAAACGCGATTTTCTAGAAAATTCGCTCAGTGTAAGAGGAGTCAAAATAAGTGAACACGTGTCTCGGGTTATCCGCAGATACTCCTTCGTTTCTAAGGAAACGGCGATCAAGGCTTTAGAGGTGCTGTATGTGCTTTTTAGCGGGTAATTCATTCAGCCTAAGTGGAGGGGCAGTGGCTTCACACTTTTGCGCCGCATGTTCGAAACCCTATTATTACTTTAATTTTTGTTTTTCATTTATCTACCTATGTCCCTAGAATACTGCAACACCAATATTTTTCGGTGTATATTGGAATCATGTTCTCTTTATTTGTCTAATAATTCTATGTCTGGTGACTGAATTTAAAGAAATGAGTGAATGAGAAAATTATCTGAAACTGTTCGGTGAAATTCGTGGAGCGTATCTCGATCAATGATTTTCAAGCGCCCGTTTTCGGCAAAGTGATCCAGTATGCATGGTTTGGTGCAAAATTATTGCCAACGAGTGAAATATTCAGCAATGTTAACGATCTTTCTTTCCCGAGTGAGATTTGTACGAAGAAATGTCGCTGTGGCAAACTTGCCTTCGCGCTGTTCCCGTGGCGTTCAAAAACTCTGTTTCGATGTTTCTACGACGCTTATCATCCAAATCTTCCTGAACAATAAACATAAGGATAAAATATAAGAATTAATATAAGAACTGATATAAGAATGAAATATAAGAATATTAGAATGTAAACAGATTTTAACACCTGAAGATACCCTAAACACATATTATATAGTAAAAGTATGAAACATATTGTCGAACCCATTTGTAATTTTACAGTTAATATTACGCCCTTGTATCGCCTAACTTGATAAGAAACATTCGTGTGGTAACCGTGTATAGAGATCGGTAGACAAATGAAAAGAATAAGTAAAAAAAATAAAATAAGTAAAAAACAACAATCCCCTGTTTCGAACACATTGCGCAAAAAGCGAGAGACCGCAACACTAGCCACTTCGCCACCATTTCAACTGGCAACAGAACGTGCTAAAAGCCATCTAAATTACACTGCGAACTTTGACCATCGTTTTCTTAGAAACGGTAAAGTATCTACGGATATGCCGAAACACGTCTCGCTTGTTTTGACCTCTGAGAAATCGCGTTATGGCGAATGCCATGTTCTGCTCGTTAAGCTGTTTGCAATTTTCAGTTTATTGTGTACTGTTATTTTTTGATTTTGATTCTGAACCTGATATTTATTTTTTATTTTAATTTTAATGGTATAATCACCTGGAACTAAGTTGCGTCCATCAGGTTCGACTGTTATTTTCCTAGTTTTTCTTTCTTGCCTCTCCTATAAGAGAAAATTGATATCACTGGCTAGCTCTGTTTGCAGTTCTATTTCATTGTAGTCTTCGGCTGTTTTCTTTGTCCACTGGGCAACGTATTTGATGTGTAACGGTACTGAAATCCAGAAAAATTGAAAATTATGATTGTGTCTTTCAGCAGGCCCGTAGTCAGTGTCTTGGTTCTTAATCTGTTCCGCCCGATTTTATCAGCAAGTTCCATGAGTCGGTAATTTCAATATTTTATGTAGGGTATTTCGGATGTGGCGTTGATTGGCACGTATGTATCAGATCTTGTAGCTATTCTTAGGCTTCTTTTCTCTGAGCTGAATTATCTTCCTGTTTGGTTCGGCTGAGGAGAGTGTAAGCTGTGTGTTGACAAGAAGTGAACTGCTTCTAGGAACAAATGAATGCAAAAGCCCTGAACTTAACAGCAATGGCCTGAGTACGTAGCTCCATGCTGCAAAATGAAACTGTAAATGCCGTCTGACCCGTAACGATTGATAAAATAGTAGCAAACACGTACTTGTATAATACAGGAACTGGATTTTGATTAGCTGTCACTTGAACACTGAGCAGTAACGAAAGATGATGTATCAAGAGACTGACCAAAAATTAAATAATTGTTTCCTTTCTGTTTATAGCTTCCAGCAGTGCTTGTGCGGATATTCCATCAAGCATGTAGTCACTGATTCTCAGCATGAAAGAATGAACTGAACCATTATGAATACCATTTCCATCTAATCTCTCAGCAAGGTGCCAGGTGACACCGCAGCACATATAGAGACGACCGCTGTAACCACAGTCGTTGCAGTTTCTGCAGTTGAACCTAGTTTCGTCCTAAAGAGAATAATAATTTGTGTTTTCTAGCTGCAAAATTATTACAGTGAGTGGTCTCTGATCCATAAGAATGTCCACGGGCCGTGATTGGAATCGATATGTTAACGCAACATGGCAGCATTGCGTAAAACTATGCCTACTTGGTGCAAGGCTAAGGCGTGCAGAGGGGGATGGCTGCGGCCAGCTGACTATTCTTTACACTCGATAGCCGCCCGGGGTTGCCGAGCGGTTCTAGGCGCTACAGTCTGGAACCGCGCGACGGCTTCGTTCGCAGGTGCGAATCCTGTCTCGGGCATGCATGTGTGTGATGTCCTTAGGTCAGTTAGGTTTAAGTAGTTCTAAGTTCTAGGGGACTGATGACCTCAGAAGTGAAGTCCCATAGTGCTCAGAGCCGTTTGAACCATTTTTTACACTCTAAATCTGGTCCGCCAACCTGCACGAGCTCCGCTATACTGCCTTGTGTCACTTCATGCAGTTTATTCGATTCGGCAAGGTTGTTGTGTCAAGGGCTCGCTTTACCTCTCACTGTTCTCTTGTGTTTGCATAGTTCAAAGGGCGTAAAGTTTTCGTTCCTCGTTTACAATAGATAAAATAACTAGTTATTTCGGTAAAAAAACCTAAAGAAACGAAAACTAGACCAAGAATCTGAAAAATACCTGCCGCAGCCAATGGAAACAGTTCAAACGGAGGCATCATTGTCTGCTTCATCAAGTATCACTTCATCTTCTTCTGTCGAGGACATCGAAGAAGGTCATAAACAGTGGCCAGATTGTTGGACTTTTGGACACAAGAGAGAGAGCTTCGTAAGAAATACAGTTTGTTTATTGTTCGTTCTTTATAAAATTTATTGAATTACTTACATGAATGCTTGAACTGGGAATGCATACGAAACTGGAGTTACCGTGTAGCACTTTGTAACTGCAGGTGGTGTGCTTACTTTGTGTTATTGTTATCAAAACCTTATAGGAACTGATTGGGCAAAGCAACTCGCAATACCAAAAAAGAAATACAGTCAATGCAAAATACATTCAGCCTCTTAGGTACTGAATCCTCTGGTCCTATTCAAAACTGATAACTTTGGTCCCTGCGCACATAACAGATAAATAAAATTGTCTTACCTCGAAAGCAGCAACGGTGGATCGCGTTATATTCTGCTCTCTCATGAAGAAGAATAAAATATACCACCTAGCGGCTCAGCGGTGTGCAATGCTGACCGTAATACTTGGAAATATACATGAAATTATTTTGGCTGATAGATGAAAACATTTAAGAAAAATTCTATTTCTTGAAAAACATGACTTGGACAGGGAGGCGGTAGTGATTTGGGTTAATTTCTAACACTGACTTTTTCAATAGTGAAGTTGTATTCGAAGTTCAGTTAGGCTTATCAAAAGTCTGACAATTGAAATTACATTACCCAGAAAAATTACATCTTTTTCACTAAATGAAAACCTTTCGTTGCTGATGTACTCACAAGCAATGAGATATATACCACAAGTATTATTTAAAATCACTAAAAAGCATAAGGACAAACCTTTAAATTACTTATTCCTGTGTTAACAAATGTTAGAGACATTACAAAATGGAGATATCTAACTAGCGTATTCATCAAATCTGTTTACGTATATTCTGGAGTTACTCAGAAATCACTGTCACCAATTATCAGCCAACTCATTTACACTAACGCACTGGCAAAAGGAAAGTAACAAAAAATTAATTTCTTTAACTTAAGTGCTTCCACATTTATTTTTCCAATAATACATGTACTCGTAAAGCTTCGTTGTAATATAAATCTAATAATCCTTTCTTGTCACAATTAAATTTATATTTCATCATTTCACTTTACACTCCATTACAAAGTCACTCACGAGTTTTAACTGCCTATTTTATGCGCGGTGTAACACAAAGTATTGGTATGAGAAAATTCCTACATTATAATCTAACATTTCGCGGCTTTACAGAGGATACCACAAAAACTACCTACTGCATTCTCTTTCGCTCACAGACCGAAACACACTGCTGTGCCCCAAGCGCTCTCTTACTCCAACACCACAATCTCAGACCAGAAGCAGTATCTTTGGCTCTGCTGTCGTGCAGAGTCAGAGATCCTTTTTATAGAGCCCATTAGACATACATCGTTTACCATGTAATAGTTTCCTGATTGGATACCAGTTCGATTTTACACAGAGTACGCGTAGGAACTTGCCCCCCCTTCTTGCAGCGTAGCGTTCCAAAGGATTGGAAGAGGGCACAGGTCATCCCCGTTTTCAAGAAGAGAAGTCGAACAGATGTGCAGAACTATAGACCTATATCTCTAAAGTCGATCAGCTGTAGCATTTTGGAACACGTGTTGCGTTCGAGTGTAATGACTTTTCTGGAAACTAGAAATCTACTCTGTAGGAATCAGCACGGGCTTCGAAAAAGACGGTCGTGTGAAACCCAGCTCGCGCTATTCGTCCACGAGACTCAGAGGGCCATAGACACGGGTTCACAGGTAGATGCCGTGTTTCTTGACTTCCGCAAGGCGTTCGATACAGTTCCCCACACTCGTTTAATGAACAAGGTAAGAGCATATGGACTATCAGACCAATTGTGTGATTGGATTGAAGAGTTCCTAGATAACAGAACGCAGCATGTTATTCTCTATGGAGAGAAGTCTTCCGAAGTAAGAGCGATTTCAGGTGTGCCGTAGGGGAGTGTCGTAGGACCGTTTCTATTCACAATATACATAAATGACCTTGTGGATGACATCGGAAGATCACTGAGGCTTTTTGCAGATGATGCTGTGGTTCATCGAGAGGTTGTAACAATGGAAAATTGTACGGAAATGCAGGAGGATCTGCAGCGAACTGACGCATTGTGCAGCGAATGGCAATTTAATCTCAATGTAGACAAGTGTAATGTGCTGCTAATACATAGAAAGAAAGATCCCATATCATTTTGCTACAATATAGCAGGTCAGCAACTGGTAGCAGTTAATTCCGTAAATTATCTGGGAGTACACATTTGGAGTGATTTAAACTGGAATGATCATATAAAGTTGATCGTCGGTAAAGCAGATGCACGACTGAGATTCATTGGAAGAATCCTAATGAAATGCAATCCGAAAACAAAGGAAGTAGGTTACAGTACGCTTGTTCGCCCACTGCTTGAATACTGCTCAGCAGTGTGGGATCCGTACCAGATAGGGTTGATAGAAGAGATAGAGAAGATCCAACGGAGAGCAGCGCGCTTCATTATAGGATCATTTAGTAATCGCGAAAGCGTTACGGAGATGATATATAAACTCCAGTGGAGGACTCTTCAGGAGAGACGCTCAGTAGCTCGGTACGGGCTTTTGTTGAAGTTTCGAGAACATACCTTCACCAAGGAGTCAAGCAGTGTATTGCTCCCTCCTACGTGTATCTCGGGAAGAGACCATGAGGATAAAATCAGAGAGATTAGAGCCCATACAGAAGCATACCGACAATCCTTCTTTCCACGAACAATACGAGACTGGAATAGAAGGGAGAACCGATAGAGGTACTCAAGGTACCCTCCGCCACACAGTCAGGTGGCTTGCGGAGTATGGATGTAGATGTAGTTTACATTATTATCATTATAATATTCTGGTACAACATATAACTGTACCCCAGTAGACTCATTTCATTATTGTACACAACAAGAAATTGGGTTGTGAGGTTTTGCGAAAAGATGGCGTGCCTGGGCTTTGAAAAAAAAAAAAAAAAAAACTGGTATGAAAATATCCAACTAATAGACTGGATGTGATCCCAATAACAACAGAGTTGCGAAAAATGATATTCGCTCACAGAGACAGTGCTGTGCACTGAGCAGCCGTGAACATTTTAGCAGAGTCCCAAAAAGAAACAATGGATAATGTTTGTTTGAAAACCGTATCAAAAGAGAAAGAAGTTACAGAGAGTACCTTTCGCAGTACCTATAATTTTACAAAACAGAACCAATATTTCAACAACTTTGAATCAGATATCGACGTTCAGGAGCTCACTGGATTAAATATGTGCGGAATTCTACATTCCAATAAGGCCTGTGTGAATATCATAAATGTGTCAGTGCAGAAATGAGAAAACATATTGTACAGGAAATAGCAGAAGAGGACGATAAGTTTGCAATCATCATCGATCTACTTTCAGCAGAAGAATTAACTTTGATACTCGTATTTTAAATTACAGTTTACCTTACACATTTAAGTATAGTATCCCATGTAAATTAGTTTTTGGACATAATTGAATTTGGAAATGTAACGTCTCTTGGCATTTTTCATGCTGTGGTTCAATGTCTTGAAGGCCATATATCAGGTGAAATTTTTTAAAAGCTTAGCCTAATATCTGTAGCATATGACGGAGCTGCAGAAATGATTTGACTAGAATCTGGAGATGGGGCTCTTTTTAGACAGGTTGCCGTCTTATATTGTTTGGCATAGCCTTGAACTTTGTGTAAGTGGTATAGTAGGAACATGACAAGTGTCAATTGAGTTATTCAATGAAAAACTTATGTTCTATAGCATGACTCATCAAAGAGCAACCGAGAATTGCATTTCTTTGCAGACGACTTTGCGGTTTAACTTTTGAAAACTGGGAGGGTGTTAGACACAAGATAGGTTTCATCCAGTTTTAGCAGTGCGGCAGAACTACGAGGTTCTTTCAAAACATTTTGTGGCAGATAAAGAGGGCCCAACACGTGATGCTTCGGACAGTTTTAAGTATGAAGACCCACTCAGGAAACTAACATCGACGTGCTTTGTTTAATATTTGCCACTGATGTATGATGCTCTTCAAGAACTTTCATAAGTTAGTGAGGAACTGCAACACCGGCTAGTAAAAAAGTGCAAATGTTGGTTGACACATTTATTGCTCGGAAAGGCAGTACGTGAACTTTTTATGAGCAGGCTGTGGCATTTATCAGCAATAAAAGATTGATCGGAATCAAACTGTATGAAAAAGCTAAATAACTGCTCATTACCCCTGTTATGACAGCCTTTCACCAGCTATTGAAAAGAGAATGCTGAGTGGGGAAGATGCAGCTTTGGTCAATTCAGCCAATATGGTTGATACAAGCACTTGGCCAAAAGACATTAAAGACGATTCTTTCTGGGAAAAATATTTTGAGTAACTAGGAGTTCGCTTTCAGTTGAACAAAAAAACGAGATTTAGTGAGTATGTTTTTGACAATTGTGAGAACTTTGATGGAAAATGAGAAAACAAAACAAACTATCCAACAAATTTGCTTCCGTTGACAACATCATCAAGACAATTTCAGTGTCATCTAGTGGATGTGAGAGGGGGTTTGCCCAGTGAAACTGATCATTACTGACGGTAGAACCTCTCTATTCAAAAAAACTGTTTCTTCACTACTCTTGCCTGCCGGTGTGGCCGAGTGGTTCTAGGCGCTTCAGTCTGGAACCGCGCGACTGCTACGGTCGCAGGTTCGAATCCTGCCTCGGGCATGGATGTATGTAATATCCTTAGGTTAGTTAGGTTTAAGTAGTTCTAAGTTCTAGGGGACTGATGACCTCAGATGTTACGTCCCATAGTGCTCAGAGCCATGTGAACCATTCTTCACTACTCTTTCTGCAGTTATGTGACCCACAGATGACTTTTTTGACCATTCAAAGTAAGTAGAATCTTGGCTGCTTCATGGGCAACACTCCGCTGTGGACATCAACACCAATAAAAGAGAGAAAGGATGGACGTACAGCGAAATCTTTTTAAGATTTTGGACAGTTTCATAAACTATAAATTTCAGAAGTCACATTATAAGTTGAAACATTTACGATCTTTCCCTTTTACAGCATCCTATAGCTCAAATTTACGTGTGTTCACCTTACTGTAATTTCCTTCTTGTAACAAATCGTAAACAAAAATGATATTTAATTTACATAATTGATGAAACAGGAATAATGGACTGTTAATGGACATGGGAGTTTTAGTTTTTATTAGTATAAATGTTGTAACCACACTTTTAATATACACAAACCTACGTGTGTGCTCAATTAATGTGAGTGACTTTCACAGTGAAAAATGGGAACACCAAGTGATCAGTATAGAACGTTTAACCAGAAAAAAGCTCCTTCATAGTTCTATAGAGAATGATAGCTACACGATGGACTGGAAAGACAACATCCGTCATTGCAGTCAAGTTACATTTAGTCAAAACAGAGCAACTTAGGAGTTTACATTTCGTCACACCGAAGAATAGTGCCGCAGGTTTGAGCGTCGAGTGATCACAAAGAAACTGTGCAGAAATTTAACAGCCAGTTCCGAAATAAACTGCCCAGTTGAGCTGAGGTAAACCATGGCAAGAAATTGTAATGATCTCGAGCAATTTCTTCAGAAATGTAGATTCTTTGAAGCAGCTCAGATCTACAAAGGCAGTCTTCCTCGCAAAGCAGAACTCTCACCAGTACTACGAGAGCAGAACACGGCAAGACACAGAATCTAAATGGCTGAAGCACGTTCGAACAAAGACCAGTTCGTTGGCTTTCAAACTGCGAAAGCTTCCCATTAGTTAGCACACAAACAGAGCTCCCAATGCGGCGAAAGCGTCTCAGAATACAAGAAAAGATGTTGCTCAAAGAGGTTATTGCGCTCTGTCCGAGCTGACTATTGTAGGGATACGTGAAGTGTTGCAGAGGTAACTGTCGCGAACTACTAAAAGCAAAATACAGGATGTATCATAATTAATGGCGCAAACACATGCAGTTGAAAGTACACAATACTAGAAACAAAAAAGTCTCAGTAAACATAGGGTCGAAAATGCAAAATCTTAAGAGCTACGAGCAATTTTTCATCTTCGATACTGTGAAGCAAATATCTTCTACTGCAAGCTCTTTGCTTTCCATATTTTGGGAAGTGAAACCTGGACCAAAACATAAAAAATGTCCAGTCAATATGCACTCTAAAATGCATACCTTAAAAGCTATGAGCACTGCTTCATTTGAAGAGTTGCGTTCCAAAGTACCGAAGATGAACAAGTGCTCATAGCTCTTAAGGTATGCGTTTTAGAGCACATGTTTACTGGACATTTTTGTCTTGTTTTGGTCCAGATTATCACTTCCCAAAATATGGAAAACAAAGAGCTTGTAGCAGAAGAGATTTGCTTCACAGAATTGAAGATGAAAAACTGATCGTAGCTCTTAAGGTATGCATTTTCGGCCTTTTGTTTACTGAGACCTTTCTGCTTCTAGTATCGTGTACTTTCAGCTGTATGCGTTTACGCCATTAATTATGATACACCCTGTATTGTGGGTATAAACTGAAACTGCCGAATGACCAGCTAACTTTTAAAAGATTTATGTTAATTTGCAAGAGAGCATCTTTATGGTTCCTATAAAATTATAGAAAATACGAGTTGCCTTCACTAAATAGTGAAACTTTTTTTTCTGAAAGCAGGTTGGTTTTATTCAGGATTCCAGCACAGCGCATTATTCCTCAAACTTCTGGTTGCAAATACTGTTATTCAACATAATGTCCGTTAAGTGCGGCGGCCTTACGTCACCTTACTGGGAGGGCTTGTATGCCTGCAAAGTGCCACTCTATTGGTCGACATCAGAGCCTACGTATTTCTGCATAATTACACTCTATCACATCCATATACTGCTCCCAGCAGACTGCATCCTTCATTTAATGAAACAGATGGAAGTCGGAAGCTGTGAGATCTGGACTGTAGGGTGGATGCGAAAGAACGTCCAATGAAGTTTTGTGAGTTCCTCTTAGGTACGCAGGCCTGTGTGAGGCCTTGCGTTGCCATGGAGAAGGAAGTTGGTTCTCATATTTGTGGCAACAAACACGCTGAAGTCTTTTCTTTAATTTCCTGAGGGTAGCACAACATGCTAAAGAGGTGGTCGTTGCACCATGAGAGAGGACACGAAACACAATAATCCACCCAGACTGCCAAAAAGAGCTGGGAGTGCGGATTTGAACTTTTCCTTCGGAGGAGAGCTCGTATGGCGCCACTCCATGGATTGGTGCCGTGTTTCCGGTTCGAGGTGGTGAACCTGTGTTTCATTGCCTGTGATGACTTTCTACAAAAAACATACCACGATCAGCCACGTAACGCGCAGGAAATTCCCCACAAACGGTCCTTCGTTGCTCTTTATGGTCTTTTGTTAGGCAATGAGGAACCCAGCGGGCATACTCCTTTGAGCACCCCAACTGGTGGACGAGTGTGTCAGTAGTACCAACAGCAAAGTGTTTGACTGAGACCACTCGATCTCCTCGAATGAGTGTCCGCACGTTCCAACATTGCAGGAGTCACAACAGTGTGCCGGAGATCGGACAGGTTGGTGCGACCTTGTTGCGATGACGACAGACACATCGCTCAACTACTGGTTCAAATGGCTCTGAGCACTATGGGACTTAACATCTATGGTCATCAGTCCCCTAGAACTTAGAACTACTTAAACCTAACTAACCTAAGGACAGCACACACCACCCAGCCATCACGAGGCAGAGAAAATCCCTGACCCCGCCGGGAATCGAACCCGGGAACCCGAGCGTGGGAAGCGAGAACGCTACCGCACGACCGCCCAACTACTCACCGTGCTTTTGTTGACTGCTAGGTCTCCGTAGAATCATACAAGGGCCTATGAATATCTGCGTTGCTCTGGTGATCCGCCAAAAGAAAATCAGTGGCAGCTGTCTACTTGGAACGCACCTCTGTTACAGACGCCATTTTGCAGCCTACATATAGCGCTGCTTCCTATCTCAACTTCATTAAACTATAGGGAATGAAGAGGGAACATGCAGCGATGTCCCATAGCATATTTCGCATTTTTTCAACCGAAACAGGCCGAGGAAAAAAAGTGTTGCATTACACATCGAACGCCCCTCATATGTGCTCCTGAATAATCAACACTTCCTTT
This sequence comes from Schistocerca americana, assembly GCF_021461395.2. Lineage (NCBI taxonomy): Eukaryota > Metazoa > Arthropoda > Insecta > Orthoptera > Acrididae > Schistocerca > Schistocerca americana. The sequence goes on from NC_060120.1 coordinate 276,605,094, forward strand.
CTCGAGGCGAATACTGCTTTCGAAAAGCGATGAAACTCACGTAACATAGGTAGCAGCTGGTATATACCAGTACTTAACGCCCACAGGTAGCCGTGTCGTTGCTGCTTAACTCGACAACGCAGAAAATTGCCCCGGCGGGGTTCGTTCCGCGGAGAGGCGGACGTTAATCCGACCTGAGGGTCACGACGCCCCGCATGCGGGCGGACGGACGCGCGACCTCTGACCCGGTGACCCTGCCTGCCTACCTGTGCTCTTGTCCGCGCCGCGCCGGAAGCCTCCAGCAGATACGGGCGGCGGCGGCGGCACCTGCTCCGCGCTCGTGTTGCGCCTAACGGAACAGCCTGCCAGACAGTTACGGCCGCGGCGGGCGTAAAACCGCGTTCTTATTGTGTCGTTCTGTACGAAAAACGAGGCAGCCGCTTGTGTGTGCAGCTCAGCAGTACCGCTCGCAAAGCGACCGAAATAATTTCACCGACGCCTCCGCACGTCTGTTTAGCGTCGCAGTCGACACTAAGACGGAAGATAGGAGAGGGCGGGGAATTACGTATGACGTGTAACGAGGGAAGGCAACTGCTTCTTTGCGATGACTTCTCCAGTCTATCTTTTGTTGGATCTGTTAGGGGTGACTATAGCTCTACGCTTGTTCAGCCTCTTCTGGATCATTGCTGTGCAGTGTGGGATCCGCATCCGACAGGACTGACGGAGGACATCGAAAAAGTTCAGAGAAGGGAAGCTCGTTTTATACTAGGGTAATTCTAAAAGCTAGGTCTCCAAGGCACTGGAGCTGTAGGAAAACTGGGGAAACTGTGTGTTGGCCACACTGTTTTTCATTGCTCCCTTCGCTCTCTACAGAAACCACTGCACATTTTCGTATCAGTATCAATGAAAAATCGTGTCAGATCTTGATGGTTTTCATGAAGTAGTTCAGTATTTATTTACTGCTTATTTAACATGACCAGATTAGGTCCTTAAGGCCCTCTCTTACATCTGACCAGGAACAACACACAATAAAGACATCACAAAAACATTCAGAGGAATAATAAAAATAGTTGACACTAGTAATGATAATGGCTGAGCGTAATAATACTAATGAAAATAATTGTTGACACTAATAATAGTAAAAGACAGTAAGGTCTCACTAAATATTTCAGAGCCATCTGCTTCCAGTTCAGCTTGCTCAAGATTCCGTGAATAATTTGAATACTACATTCTTCCCAGACAGAATTTCTGTTAAAATTTTGACTGTCAATGTGTCCTTACTTTGTACGCAGTCTTCTCTCTTCCTCTCCATACCGACTGGCGAGTGTTCACCAGAGCGCGTCAGATCACTGTCTTGCAAACCACAAGTACTCTGCTACCAATGTAGCTACTTACTGTGTCTCACTGCGCTGAGGTATCAAGGGTGACCTACTTTCTTTCTTCTTCTTCTTCTTCTTCTTCTTCTTGAAGTCATCAGTTTTCTGACTGGTTTGACCGAACGAGGTCGCGCAGTGGTTAACACACTGTACTCGCATTCGAGAGGACGACGGTTCAAACGCACGTCCGGCCATCGTGATTTAGGTTCTCCGTGATCTCCCTAAATCGCTTCAGGCAAATGCCGGGATGATTCCTTTGAAAGGAGACTGCCGACATCCTTCCTCATCCTTCTCTAACCCAATGGGACCAATGACCTTACTGTTTGGTCCCCTCCCTCAACCAACCAACCAACCATCTGGGCCGAGTGGGGTAGCCGCATGGTCTAGGGCGTCTTACACGGTTCACGCGGCTCCTCCCGTCGGAGGTTCGACTCCTCCCTCGGGCATGGATGTGTGCGTTGTTCTTGACGTACGTTAGTTAGATTAAGTAGTGCGTAAGCCCAGGGATCGAAGACCTCAGCAGTTTGGTCCTATTGAAACTTACCACAAATTTCCAATTTTCCAGCCATTTGGTTTGATGTGGTCCGCCATGAATTCCATTCTTGCACCAACTTCTTATCCCAGAGCAGCACTTGCATCTACGTCCTCAGTTATTTGTTGGATGTATTCCAGCATCTGTTTTCCTCTTCCGTTTTTACCCCCTGAAGCTCCCTCTAGTACCATGGAAATGTTTCCTTAACGTCTTAACAGATGTCCTACCACATCCTGATCCATCGTCTTGTCAGTGCTTTCTATATATTCCCTTCCTCGCCGATTCTGCGGAGAATCTTCTCATTCCTTACCTTATCTGTCTACCTAATTTTTAACATTCTTCTGTGGCACCACATCTCAAATGCTTCGATTTTCTTCTGTTCCCTTTTTTCTAACAATCCGTTTTTCATTACCAGGCAATACTGTGCTCCAAACGTACACTCTAAGAAATTTCTTCCTCGAATTAAGGCCTATATTTGATACTAGTGAATTTCACTTGCCCAGGAATCCCATTTTGACATTGCTAGTCTGCATTGTATGTCTTTGCTACGTCCTCATGGGTTATTTTGCAGCCTAGGAAGCAGAATTCGTTAACTTAATTTGCTTTGTCATCACCGGTTTTAATGTTAAGTTTCTCACTATTTGATTTACCCTCGATCTGTATTTTGTATTCATTAGACTGTTCATTCCATTCAACAGGTCCCGTAACTTTTCTTCACTTTCACTGAGAACAGAAGCGTTATCAGCGAATCTCATCTTTAATACAATTTCACCTTGAATTTTGCTCTTTAACCTCCCTTTTATTTCGATAATTGCTTCTTCGATGTATAGATTGAAAAGTAGGGGCGAGAGATTACCCTTTTCAATTCTTGAAGTCTGTTCGTAGTCTTCCACTCTTGTTGATATTCTACATATTGTATGTTACCTGTCTTTCCCTATAGCTTACCCTCATTTTCCCCCCTGCGGGTTCGGGGGTTAGAATGGGCCCGCGGTATTCCTGCCTGTCGTAAGAGGCGACTAAAAGGAGTCTCAAACGTTTCGGCCTTATGTGATGGTCCCCTGTCGGGTTTGACCTCCATATCTCAAAATTTTTCCGAAGAGCGGGCCGATTGGGGAAGGGCGCCTTACTTGGTGCATTGTGTCCGTGTTGTGTTGTGAACTTTCGCCATCTTATTCGTCGTTGCATTGCAGTCTTGCCCGCTCTCCATCTCTTGGGCATCGATGCGCCCCTGCGTGCACTTTCTGCCAAGCACTGTGCAGGGCCATTTTCTGCACTGACGACGCCCATGGACCACATGTCACCTAACATCCAGCACGGTAGCCAGTCCGTTGTGGTGGGGCCGCCATGTACCCTCTTGGTTGTAGCCCCCTGACAACACAGGGAACGCTCTACTGATGCCTGCGCCGTTCACTCCCCACGTATGCCAAGGAGTAGATGCCCATCTCCCTGGGGCATCAGGACTCCCGGCAATGGCCATCCTGCCAGGTGGCTATTGCTGTGGCTGGGTGGCGCCCGTGGGGAGGGCCCTTGGTCGGAGTAGGTGGCATCAGGGCGGATGACCCGCAATGAAGCGTGGTACATCATCTCTCGCTGGCGGCCAGCCGCCAGCAGTCTCTAAGCGTTCTCGGGCTCAATTTAATGCTCAGAAGTACGATCCGAAAACGTTCCCCTCCCTGGCCACGCCGTGGGAAGAGCGTAAGTCTCAGGATGGAGGTAACAGTTATTCGCCCCGATTCTTAGTTTGCACGAGAGCTGATGGGGAGTCTTTTCTCTCCACAAAGCCTCAGTTCTTCGTCGAGCATTTAGAGGACAAGTTTGGGGAGGTGGAGGGCTTGTCTAAAATGCGCTCTGGGTCAGTACTGATACAAACGGCATCCTCCGCCCAGTCCCGCAGGTTACTTGCTTGTGATAAGTTGGGGGATGTTAACGTTTCTATTACACCACATAAGAGTTTAAATATGGTCCAGGGTGTTATTTTCCATAGGGATCTCCTTTTGCAGTCTGATGACGAGCTGCGCGCCAACTTAGAACGTAGAGGTGTTCATTTCGTCCGGCGCGTTCATCGGGGTCCGAGGGACAATCAGGTTGCTACCGGTGCCTTCATCTTGGCCTTCGAGGGTGATACGTTGCCGGACAAGGTCAAGGTGATGGTCTACCGATGTGACGTCAAGCCCTATATCCCTCCCCCGATGCGGTGCTTCAAGTGCTGGAAGTTCGGCCATATGTCTTCCCGCTGCACTTCCAGCCTCACATGTCGCGATTGCGGACGCCCATCTCATCCCGATACTCCATGTACCCCGCCTCCCATCTGCGTCAACTGCGGGGAGCACCATTCACCTTGCTCGCCTGACTGCAAAGTCTTTCAGAAAGCGCGCAAAATCATGGAATATAAGACCCTGGACCGGCTGACCTACACTGAGGCCAAACGGAAATATGACAGACTCCATCCTGTGAGAATGACATCTTCTTATGCAGCTGCTACAACAACTGTGCTAGCTCCATCAGTTTCGAGACTTCCAGCCAGCTCGATAAGCAGTAAGACTCCTCCTGCCCCCTTGCCCGTGGGGGGCTCTACCCAACCGGTTGCTCCTGCACCACCTACCTCAGGAGCAACCTCCTCCCACCCGTCGGGGACGTCCGTCCCCGCTTCTCAGCCGGAGAAGCGTCTAACTTCTTCGGCTACTCTCGCCCGTAAGAGTTCCCTTGGGACCCTCCCTTCCCAGGGTTCCACCAGCGGGAACGATGACGGCCACCAGTGGCATAAGTCCTCACCAGCGGCCGGGCGTAGGGCTTCACGATCCTCCTCTGTCCCGGAGACTGAATCGGTGAAGCCTTCCCAGCCGGTGAAACCCAAGGTTCAGCGAGAGAAGTCCAAGAGAAAGACCTCTAAGGCCAAAGAACTTGCGGTGGCACCAACCCCTCCGCACCTTTCGCGCTCTGCGTCTGAGGATGAAGTCGAGATTCTAGAGTCCGCTGAGGACCTTGATCTCGCTGGTCCCTCAGACGCCATGGATGCCTCTCGTCCGGGTACTGAATCGGTGGCAGTGAGTGAACAAGCGGCGTAAATTGCCTTCCCAGTCCTTTCACGCCTTTCTCAGCCATGGACAATACCATCCTCCAGTGGAACTGCGGCGGTTTTTTCCACCATTTAGCTGAGCTCCGCCAACTTCTCAGCCTTCGCCCTTTCTTCTGCATTGCTCTCCAGGAAACTTGGTTTCCAGCGATGCGAACCCCCGCCCTCCGTGGCTATCGGGGTTATTACAAGAACCGAGCAGCTTATGAAAGGGTGTCTGGTGGCGTCTGCATATATGTCCTTCACACTCTGCACAGCGAGTCTGTCCCTCTCCAGACGCCTTTAGAGGCTGTCGCTGTACGCGTATGGACGCCACAGGCTATTACCGTCTGCAGTCTTTACATTCCACCGGATGGTGTTGTCTCGCAGCATGTCCTGGCTGCACTGGTCGCCCAATTGCCGCCGCCTTTCTTGCTATTGGGCGACTTCAACGCCCATAACCCTCTGTGGGGTGGGTCAGTGGCCACAGGTCGAGGCGCCATCGTTGAACATTTGTTGTCGCAGCTCGATCTCTCGCTGTTAAATGATGGCGCCTTCACACACTTCAGTGTGGCGCATGGCACCTACTCCGCCATTGACCTTTCCATCTGTAGCCCTAGCCTCTTACCGTCTGTCCAATGGAGTGTGCATGACGACCTGTGTGGTAGTGACCACTTTCCGCTCTTTTTGTCACTACCACAGCGTCACTCTTCTGGCGCCCTAGCAGATGGGCTATGAATAAGGCTGACTGGGATTTGTTCTCCTCCACTGCCGCTTTTGAGCCTCTCTCTACTAATGACATTGATGCGGTGGTTCAATCTGTCACCACCGGCATCGTTACTGCCGCCGAATCTGCCATTCCCCGTTCTTCTGGGTCATCTCGGCGGAAGGCTGTGCCTTGGTGGTCGCCTGAGATCGCTGAAGCGATTAAAGATCGCCGGCGGGCGCTCCAGCGTCACAAGCGACATCCCTCCTTAGCCCACCTTATCGCCTTCAAACGGCTGCGTGCGCGGGCCCGCCTCCTTATCCGCCAAGGCAAGAAGGAGTGCTGGGAGCGGTATGTGTCCACCATTGGCCTCCATGTCACTCCCTCGCAGGTCTGGGCCAAGATTCGACGCGTCTACGGCTATCGGACCCCTGCCAGCGTCCCTGCGCTCTCACTGAATGGAGCCGTTTGTACCGACTCCGACGTCATTGCAAATCGCTTAGCAGAGCATTTTGCTATGAGTTCCGCTTCTGCGAATTACCCCCAGGCCTTCCGCTCCATTAAAGAGCGGCTGGAACGTCGGAGCCTTTCGTTTCGCACCAACCACCCGGAATCTTACAATGCTCCATTCAGTGAGTGGGAATTTCGCAGTGCCCTAGCTGCTTGCCCTGATACCGCTCCTGGGCCAGATGGCATCCACTGTCAGATGCTGAAACACCTTTCAGTGGACTGCCAGCGGCGAGTTCTCGATCTTTACAACCGTCTTTGGGTCGAGGGGGAGTTTCCGTCGCAATGGCGGGAAGGCATTGTCATCCCCGTTTTGAAACCTGGGAAGACCTCTCTGGAGGTGGACAGCTACCGTCCCATTAGCCTCACCAACGTTCTTTGTAAGTTGCTTGAACGGATGGTGAGCCGGCGCTTGCATTGGGTACTGGAGTCTCGGGGCCTTCTGGCTCCGTCTCAGGGTGGGTTCCGTAAAGGCCGCTCCGCCACCGACAATCTGATGAGTCTGGAGTCGGCCATCCGTACTGCTTTTGCCCGCCGTCAGCACCTGGTCGCTGTCTTTTTCGACATGCGGAAGGCGTACGATACGACATGGCGTCATCACATTCTTTCTACACTTCATGGATGGGGTCTTCGGGGTCCTCTGCCGATTTTTATCCGCAATTTTCTGTCGTGTCGTACCTTCCGCGTGCAAGTCGCGGCCTCGTATAGTTCCTCCCACGTCCAGGAGAACGGTGTGCCACAGGGCTCTGTTTTAAGTGTCTGTCTGTTTTTAATAGCCATTAACGGGCTTGCTGCGGCCGTGGGAAATTCTGTCTCCGCTTCCCTGTATGCTGACGACTTCTGCCTTTATTACAGCTCTACTGGCATTGCAGCTGTTGAACGTCAGCTACAGGGCGCTATCCGTAAGGCGCAGTCTTGGGCTGTAGCGCATGGGTTTCAGTTTTCGGCAGCCAAGACCTGCGTTATGCATTTCTGCCGGTGCCGAACAGTCCAGTCTTTATCTTGCCGACGAACTCCTTGCTGTGGTGGTGACCCACAGGTTTTTGGGGGTGGTTTTCGATGCCCGGTTGACTTGGCTGCCTCATATCCGGCAGCTGAAACAGACGTGTTGGCGGCATCTAAACGCTCTGAGATGCTTGAGCAACACCCGCTGGGGCGCCGACCGCTCTACACTGTTGCGGCTCTACCAGGCGTTAATCCAGTCCCGTCTGGATTATGGGAGCCTGGCTTATGGCTCAGCATCCCCATCTGCGTTACGGGTGCTGGACCCGATTCTCCACAGCGGGATACGCCTTGCCACTGATGCTTTCCGCACCAGCCCTGTGGACAGCGTACTAGTGGAGGCAGGTGTACCTCCACTGCGGTTCCGACGCCAACGTTTGCTGGCCGCTTATGCTGCCCATGTTCTAAGCTCGCCCGGGCATCCAAACTATCGCCGCCTGTTCCCGCGGTCGGTCGTCCGTATGCCAGAACGTCGGCCCCGGTCTGGTTGTACAATAGCGGTCCGCGTCAAAGAGCTTCTCTCTGGGCTCCAGGGTTTCACTGTTCCACCTCCTTTCCGGGCTACTTTGCATACACCCCCATGGTGTGTTCGTCGCCCTAGCCTTCGGCTCGACTTGGCACAGGGCGCTAAGGACCCAGTCCCTCCAGAGGCCTTCCGCCGCCGCTTTTATTCCATCCTGGCCACGTATCAGGGCTCTGGTGTTGTTTACACTGACGGTTCGATGGTTGCTGGTCGTGTCGGATATGCGCTCACTCTAGGGGACCTTTCCGAACAACGTTCCTTGCCGGATGGCTGCAGCGTTTACACTGCTGAACTGGTCGCCATCTTTCGTGCCTTAGAGTATATCCGCTCCTGCTCAGGTGAGTCCTTAGTTATCTGTAGCGATTCCCTGAGCGGTTTACGAGCTCTCGACCAGTGTTTCCCTCGTTCTCGTTTGGTGATGGCTATCCACGAGTCTCTGCATACTCTCGCCTGTTGCGGCCGCTCTGTGGTCTTTGTGTGGACCCCCGGTCATGTCGGTATCCCGGGTAACGAACATGTTGACCGCCTGGCGAAAGAGGCCACCAGTAAGCCATCTCTGGACGTTGGCCTCCCAGAGACTGATTTGCGGGCAGTCTTCCGCCGCAAAATCTTGGCGCTATGGGACGATGAATGGCGCGAACTGCCAATGCGCAATAAACTCCGTGCTGTCAAGGAGACGACGGCTGTGTGGCGGTCATCCCTGCGAGCCACTCGCAGGGACTCAGTAGTTCTTTGCCGGCTCCGCATTGGCCACTCCCGGCTGACACACAGTTATTTACTGCGCCGGGAGGACCCTCCTCTATGTCGCTGTGGGGCAGCTTTGACAGTGGCCCACATTTTGCTGGCCTGCCCCCTTTTAGCTGTGGTCAGGCAGACATTTGCGCTGCCTGATACGCTCCCTGCCCTTTTAACAGATGACTCCACTATGGCTGACTTAGTTTTACGTTTTATTCGGGCAGGGGGATTTTATCATTTACTCTGAGTGTTTCTGTTTTATTTTATTGTTTTGTGTTGATTCTGGCCTTTGGCCTATGGTTTTCACTGATTTTTTAATGTGTTTCTAAGTGGTTGGCCTTTCCTTTTTTATGTCTATGGTCGGCCAACCACCGTCACACTCTGTGTGGTTTTAGTTTGTTTTGTCTTGTCTTTGTCTCAGTATCTCTTGTTCTGTATCGTCTGTGATCTCTTCTGTTCCTTGTTTTTATTCTCTGTGGGTGTTCTTTGTCTTTGGAAAAAGGGACCGATGACCATGGCAGTCTGGTCCCTTTAATCCCCCAAACCAACTAACCAACTTACCCTCATTTTCCTCAGAGTTTCGAACATCTTGCACCTTTGACATTGTCGAACGCTTTTTCCAGCTGGACAGATCCTGTGGACAAGTCTTGATTTTTCTTTAGTCTTGCTTCCATTATCAACCGCAACGTTAGAATTCCCTCTCTGGTGCCTTTGCCTTTTCTAAAGCCAAACTGATCAACGTCTAACACGTTCTCAGTTTTCTTTCCCATTCTTCTGTGTATTATTCTTGGCAGCAACTTGGATTCATGAAGTTTTAAGATGATTGTGCAATACTTCTCGCACTTGACGGCTCTTGTAGTGTTCAGAATTGCGTTTTTCCGTAAGCAGAATGGTGTATTGCCAGGCTCATACAGTGTCTACACACCAACGTGAATAGTGGTTTTGTTGCCACTTCCCCCAATTATTTGAGAAATTCTGATGGAATGGCATCCATGCCTTCTGCCTTATTTTATGTCAAACCTTCCAAAGCTCTTTTGACTTCCGAGTTTAATACTGGATCCACTATCCCTTCTACATCGGCTCTTGCTTCTTCTGTCATGTCATCGGACAAGTCTTCCCCTTCACAGACGCATTCAGTGTACTCTTTCCACCTATCCGCTCTCTTCTTTGCACTCAACGGCGGAATTCTAATTGCGCTGTTAATGTTACCACCTTAGCCTTTAATTACTCTGAAGGTTATTTGGACTTTTTTATATGCTGAGTTAATCCGAGCAGTCATTTATCTTTCCACTTTTTCGCATTTTTCATGCAGCCATTTCGCTTCAGCTTCTCTGCACTTCTCATTCATTTCATTGCGCAAATGGCTCTGAGCACTATGCTACTTAACTTCTGAGGTCATCAGTCGTCTAGAACTTAGAACTAATTAAACCTAACTAACCTAAGGACACCACACACATCCATGCCCGAGGCAGGATTCGAACCTGCGACGTAGCGGTCGCTCGGCTCCAGACTGTAGCGCCTAGAACCGCACGGCCACTCCGGCCGGCTTCATTCCATTCCTAAGGGACTTGCATCTCTGTATTCCTGAATTTCCCTGAATGCTTTTGTACGTCTTTCTTTCAACAATCAAAATGGTTCAAATGGCTCTGAGCACTAGGACTTTACATCTGTGGTCATCAGTCCCCTAGAACTTAGAGCTAATTAAACCTAACTATCCTAAGGACATCACACACATCCATGCCCGAGGCAGGATTCGAACCTGCGACCGTAGCAGTCGCGCGGTTCCGGACTGAGTTTCAACAATCAACTGAAGTATTTATTCTGTTATCCACGGTTTCTTTGCAATTCCTTCTTTGTTCCTGTATCTTTCTTTCGAACTTTCGTCGCTCTGCTTTTTAGCTGTGTCCATGTGTCCATTCCTCTTCAATAGATCTGCCCACTGAGCCATTCCTCATCACAGTATTTATAGCCACAGAGTACTTCAAGCGTTTCTTCTGATTCCGTAATACGTATCAAACTACTTTTCGCATTAATTCTTCCTGTCTAGCCTCTTAAACTTCAGCCTACTTTTCATCACTAGTAAACTGTGATCCGACTCTATATTTGCTTCTGTGTACGCCGTAGAAGTCAATATCCGATTTCGAAATCTCTGCCTGACCATGATGTGATCTAAATGAAATGTTCCCGTATCTCTCGGTCTTTTCCAAGTATACGATTTCCTCGTGTGATTCTTGACCAGTGTATGCGCTATTATTAGCTGAAATTTACTGCAGGACTCAATTAGTCTTTTCCTTTTTCATTCCTAGTACCGAGACTATATTCTCCCACAACCCTTTCTTCAACGCCTTCCTCTAGACCTGCGTTCCAATCCCCTATGACTATTAGATTTTCATATCCCTTTACGAATTGAACTGCTCTCCCAGCATCCTCATACTCTTCCACTATCTCTTCATCCTCTGCTTGCAACATTACCATGTATATCTGATCTATTATTGCTGGTGTTAGTTTGCTGTCGGTTCTGATGAGAATAATCCTATCAGCGAACTGTTCACATTAACTCACTCTCTGCTTCTCCAATTCTCCACCTCATAATCCAGGACTATAGATTTAGAGCTGGACTGGACAGAGCCTTTGGTTGAGACCCTACGTTCAGGTCCAAACCAAAATTCCCCAATCGACTCAGAACAATTCTGCAAATTGCAAGCTCAGCTTGTACTCCGTGTGCGAGGCCAGCACTCTTAGCCAGCCACCCATAGGAAATGAGGACGGCCTCAAAACCCAAAGCCGTACATTACCTCACACACATAACGACTGTCATCTTATAACTTCAACACTTCTCTGACTTTTGGAAGGCGGCCAACTTCCTGATGTTCAGGAGGCCAGGAAAAGACTCCCCACAAAATTACCGACCAATCATCTGCTGTGCTCGCTCAGCAAGACTGTTGAGAAGGTAATATTAAAACGCATCGCTAGGCATTGCATCGCCAATGACAACTCTAAGACTGGAGCAGTTCGGCTTTAGGAATCACCAATCAACAACACAACAACTCCTCCATGTAGTCGAGCATATAAAATACGGCTACAACACGAACAAAGTCACAGGGGCCTTGTTCCTGGACATCGAAAAAACTTTCGACCGTCTTTGGCGCAACGGCCTCATACGCAAACTAAGCCACCCTGGTTCCCCCGGCGGACTAGTACGTCTCATTCACTCATATCTCACTAACAGATATTTTAATACTGACGTGCTGGGCAAACAATCGACACAACACGGTACCCAAGCTGGAGTACCCCAAGGAAGCATTCTGGTGCCCATCTTATTCAACCTGTACATTAGTGATCTTCTAGCAACACAAAACACGACGTTAGCCATCTACGCGGATGACACAGCCATCCTTGAGCAAGACTGGAAACCGTCGAACGTAAACTCACGATTACAGACGGCACTCAGATCAGCCGAGCCTTTGTTGGAACGATCGCGTATTAAAATAAACGTTGACAAATGCGAAGCAGTTCTGTTCATATGCGCAACGAAGATACTACCCAAACGTTAACACTTTAGACAGGTAACACTACATGCATGCACAATACGTTTCCGAGAGAAAGTCAGATACCTAGGCGTCTGGCTGGACCGGAAACTTACAAGGAGGGATCACATCGAAAACGTTGCCAACAGAGCTCAAGCGAGGGGCAAACAACTCTGCCAAATGCTCAACAGGGAAAGCACACTAAGTAGGAGGGTGTCGAAGTCCATATACATGACACTGATTACACCTCTGATGGAGTACACAGCTCCAGTCTGGGGGTACGCAGCTCCCACATGCTTGCAGGTCACATAGAACAAAGTGCGACACATCATTAGCAACGCTCCAGGCTACACTCGCACCATGGATCTTCACAGTGAATAACGCCTTGAAACCCTCAAGGAAGTATTCAAAAACTCGCCACACGGCTATAAAGGAACTCAAGACATTCGAACAATCTTTTCATCCTTACTCTGTGGAACTATGATCACAACCAGATGTGGAAGCATAAGCGACTAGGGCACTGCAACCTAGGGCATAACCGCCTATGGCGAGCTAATATACACTCACAAGCAACAACATCGGCAAGCCCCTGCACATCAGCAACACTTACCGGATATGCTAGCTGCTATCACAGCCGACCAACAGTCTACAGCAGGGAAGCCGACAGGTTTGCACACTAACTCATAAACAAACCACCAGCACTACCCTGCAGAAATAACGAGGGCACATTCGATTTCATTCCTGCCATGAACGCTACTTCGCAAAGGGGGTCCATAACTTGCCCAACACTGCATTTCCCTATCATTACTAAATCCCTTTCCCCGTGTGCCTCCTGAGACCCTGCTGAAGGAGTGGCCAACTGTCCACTTACAGGGTGGATGGCAGAGACAAAGCAGCCAACCTCCATATTGACACTCTGCCTCGAGCAATGCGCACGCATTACATCCTGCAACACACCCTGCAGCGAGGATGGATACAATGTGTAGGTTACACTAGGAGACGCTTTGGCCCCAGAGCTCTTGCACGAAACGTATGGAGTGTCCCATACGATGCACCGCATACCCACGTTCTCCGCTGCAGCTACACCCCGAGAAAGCAGCCTGGTGACTGACCGGAGCTAAAAGCACATTCAGCTGTTCTTGAACTGCAGCTAGCTCCTCTTGCGAGCGTACACAGCATGCAAACACCTTATCCATACTAGCACTACTAACTTAAGAATGTGTCTCCAATGGGGGCTGACGCCTTACTGAACTGTGTAGCTCGCTGTTCAAAGGAAATGACAACTGCGCTACAAACTGCACAAATCTACACTTTACAGTTAGTGAAACACGATATTACACCTTAAGTACAAAAGCACAAACAGAATTTAAAAAAATGAAATTAAATAAAAACGCACAAGAAGCTAAATATGTAACTTCCTACTCTGCTGCTCCGTCCCAGATAGCTCAGAGAAGCGATCACTGACCATCTCAAGAAACGAATGACAACGGCACCACAAAGTGAGTGAACCTACACTGCACAGGTACTAAAACGCAAGTTTACATTTCTGAAATACAGAAACGCGCATTTATTTCTTCCTCAACACTACAGCTTCCTGGCATAGCCGATACAGTACGTGTTCATTATCTATTTATAGTTTCACCATATTTTGCAAGGATGTAGATTACTCTTACTATCGAACATTTAAAATATTGCTTTTACTTTCATCTGCATTTCTTTTTCATTTAAAAACTTTATCATGGAAGACTCTTGGCCTTGCATTGTATCCTCTTCAGCATTTAGTTTCAGCCGTGAAAGAAGTAAGTCATCGTTTCTAATGCCGTTATAATGTATTAAGGTTCTTTAACCAAGTTTTCATTTTGATTGCCCCTGTGATTAGTCTACACTAGCCCATTCAGCTTCAATGCACAATATCAAACTAGCTATATGACCTGTATACCATGATATGACAGTCTATTCATTCGATAGCAGGAAAAGGAAGAGAAGGAAACTTAGTAGGTGAATTTGGATTGGGGGTAAGAAAAGAAAGAGGAAGCCGCCAGTTAGAATTTTGCACAGAGCATAACTTAACCATAGCTAACACTTGGTTCAATAATCATAAACGAAGGTTGTATACATGAAACAGGCCTGGAGTCACTGGAAGGTTTCAGACAGATTTATATAGTGGTGAGACAGAGATTTAGGAACCAGGTTTTAAATTGCAAAACACTTCCAGGGGCAGATGTGGACTCTGACCACAATCTATTGGTTATGAACTGTAGATTAAAACTGAAGAAACTGCAAAAAGGTGGGAATTTAAGGAGATAGGACCTGGGTAAACTGAAAGAACCGGCGGTTGTACAGAATTTCAGGGAGAGCATAAGGGAACAATTGACAAGAATGGGGGAAGGAAATACAGTAGAAGAAGAGTGGGTAGTTTTGAGAGATGAAGTAGTGAAGGCAGCAGAGGATCAAGTAGGTAAAAAGACAAGGGCTAGTTGAAATCCTTAGGTGACAGGAGAAATATTGAATTTAATTGATGAAAGGAGAAAATATAAAAATGCAGTAAATGAAGCAGGCAAAAAGGAATAGAAACGTCTCAAAAATGAGATCGACAGGAAGTGCAGAATGGGTAAGCAGGGATGGCTAGAGGACAAATGTAAGGATGTAGAGGCGTATATCACTAGGGGTAAGATAGATACTGCCTAGAGGAAAATGAAAGAGACCTTTGGAGAAAAGAGAACCACTTGTATGAATATCAAGAGCTCAGATGGAAACCCAGTTCTAAGCAAAGAAGGGAAAGCAAAAAGGTGGAAGGAGTATATAGAGGGTCTATGCAAGCGCTAGGTACTTGAGGGCAATATTATGGAAATGGAAGGGGATGTAGATGAAGATGAAGTGGGAGATATGATACTGCCAGGGAGGTTTTGAGAGAACTGAAAGACCTAAGTCGACACAAGGCCCTGGGAGTAGACAACATTCCATTAGAACTACTGACAGCCTGACAAAACTCTACCATCTGGTGAGCAAAATGTGTGAAACAGGAGAAATACCCTCAGACTTCAAGAAGAATATAATAATTCCAATCCCAAAGAAAGCAGGTATTTACAGATGTGAAAATTACCGAACTATCAGTTTAATAAGTCACAGCTGCAAAATACTAACGCGAATTCTTTACAGACGAATGGATAAAACTGATAGAAGCCGACCTCGGGGAAGATTACTTTGGATTCCGTAGAAATGTTGGAACACGTGAGGCAATACTGACCCTACGACATATCTTAGAAGCTAGATTAAGAAAAGGCAAACCTACGTTTCTGACATTTGTAGACAGAGAAAGCTTTTGACAATGTTGACTGGAATACTCTCTTTTAAATTCTGTAGGTGGCAGGGGTAAAATACAGGGAGCGAAAGGCTATTTACAATTTGTACAGAAACCAGATGGCAGTTATAAGAGTCGAGAGGCATGAAAGGGAAAGGCAGTGAGACAGGGCTGTAGCCTCTCCCCGATGGTATTCAATCTGTATATTGAGCAAGCAGTAAAGGAAACAAAAGAAAAATTAGGAGTAGGTATTAAAATCCATGAAGAAAAAATAAAAACATTAAAGTTCGCCGATGACACTGTAATACTGTCAGAGACAGCAAATGACCTGCAAGAGCAGTTGAACGGAATGGACAGTGCCTTGAAAGGAGGATATAAGATGAACATCAACAAAACCAAAACGAGGGTAATGGAATGTAGTCTAATTAAATCAGGTGATGCTGAGGGAATTAGATTAGGAAATGAGACACTTAAAGCAGTAGATGAGTTTTGCTATTTAGGGAGCAAAATAACTAATGATGGTCGAAGTAGAGAGGACATAAAATTTAGACTGTCAATGGCAAGAAAAGCGTTTCTGAAGAAGGGAAATTTATTAACATGGAGTATGGATTTAAGTGTCAGGAAGTCTTTTAGAAAAGTATTTGTGTTGAGTGTAGCCATATATGGATGTGAAACATGGACGATAAATAGTTCGGACAAGAAGAGAACAGAAGCTTTCGAAATGTGGTGCTATTGAAGAATGCTGAAGATTAGATGGGTAGATCACATAACTAATGAGGAGGTACTGAACAGAATTGGAGAGGAGTTTGTGGCCCAACCTGATTAGAAGAAGGGATCGGTTCATAGGACATGTTCTGAGGAATCAAGGGATCACCAATTTAGTATTGGTTGGCAGAGTGGAGGGTAAAAATCGTAGAGGGAGACCAAGAGATGAATACACTAAGCAGATCCAGAAGGATGTAGGTTGCAGTAAGTACTTCGAGATGAAGAAGCTTGCACAGGATAGAGTAGCATGGAGAGCTGCATCAAACCAGTTTCTGGACTGAAGATCACAACAACAACAATGACATCATAAATATTTGTGGTTTTATTATTTGAGATAGATATGGATGTGTTGTATCCCTAAAGCATTAGCGATGAGTGTACCTTCAATTTCTTTGACGTTGTGTTTAGGTTGGATTTTAGTGATTATGCAATCTTATTTTATGTAGGATTTGTCTAACCAGTTTGTAAAGACCTCTCCTCGTTTCCTGTAAAGAACATTATGAATCTGCTTTATTTCCAAAGGGAAGTGCAGTGAAAGGTGCCTTTCTATTTTTCAATCAAATTCCTTGTTCATCTTACGTGTAGTCTTTGCAGACAATTTGTAAAGATATTTCTTTAATTAATATTGACTACTGACAGTCATAAACTTTGGGATGTCTGATGTTTTGGAAGCTTCTGGCAACTCAGAGTTTATGCGATTTTGCTAGGTTCTTTGCAGATACACTTGTTCTGGGAGCATCGTGGAAATTGCTGGATGTTGTTAAATTTGTTTGTTGTGAGTATGCAGTTCTTGGTGAGATTGTCCTATTTACTGTGGTTATTTGGAGAGATGCTTCATATGCAAGGGCACTGTATTAAGTAACTTACGAGATGCTCAAACTCTACAGTTACATCTTCATTGGCTTCATCCTGATAAACGTGCTATGGGTCGTGTAAGCAAACAAGTATTCACATGAGTGATGCCTTTGTGGAGTCAGTAGACGCTGACCTGTTTTCAGAATCGGGCTTGTACCATGTAATCCAACACATTGTACAGGAGTTTCAGCCATACTTTTCCTTTGTTTGATTGATCCAGTGATTGACTGTGAGTCACATATGGAATGAATTCATATGACGGTATTATATTTGACTTGTGTTATTATGTGTCTTTGTGATACCAAGGGCTCATGTGGTAAGATGATCTTACGCTGTTGGGTCAAATAAATGTAAATACAACTATATTTCCTGATTCATTTACTGAATATTTGTATATGAATTGGCACAGTCTTTTGCTGCCGCCATTTTGTGATCGCGTTATGAGATACTGACTTTCTATCAGTACACGGTTACAGTTCATCAGTTTCATTAAATATTTCTTTTCTTAGAGAATATGCCCTACTTTTAGTAATAAATATCCTGTTCTAACGCACGAAATTTCAGATGCCAAGGTAGGTGTTGATGACGGACGCCGGCTGGAATCTCGCAGTGATTGACTCTGTAAAAATGTATTTATTCATGTCTCAGAAGCTGTTTTAATTAGACTATTATCTCTTGGTGTTTAGTACAACTCGACAAACCATTTAACCGACTTTGTGTTCGGATGCTAATAGTTACTCGTACATATTACATTTGTAATGAACACACAGTATCTAAGGATTTACAGCATAAAGTAAGTATGTCATATTATAATAAACATATTTGGCCAAAACATTTAGAGAGTACATTTGTATTATAGTGTCACAATCTCATAAGCGAATGGCTTAACTTGTCCCAAGTAAATCTACCTTGTCCCGATATAAAAAATTGTGCCTCATAACGACCCAGTAATGCCCTGAGTAACATCTTTTACCTTTCTCTGGCATCAGTATGAGATAAGTAAGTTACATGAGCAGCACATGTCTAAATTTATCTCGCAACGGAAAGATATCAGGCATCGTGCAATGAACTGGACAGTGGTTATCACTATGTGAAGGGGACGCTGACCCCTTATTGCAGTCAACGCAGACAAACATGAAATAAAGTACATGTACATTTGGTATTTCACGTTTCTAATTTGGAAAAGTTATTTAATACTGTTACTGAAAAGTAAATCATTGACTGGGGGTAGCTGATTTGTTCTGACAAAAATTTTCATAACCTTAGATGAACGTTTACTTACATTCACTAGATTCCTGGATATTTCAAGCTATGTAATTCGAATGAATTGTAATTACTGTGAAACTTTACTGCCTTGAATAAGCAACTGTTGGCTCTCAACAGACTGGCAACCCCAAAATACGAACCAAGTTGGCACACAACAGTGTTATTACCACAGACACAGAGATGAAATATACAAATTTTCTTGGATTTGATACTACCTAAAGTACTTAAATTTAAATTACTTTAATTTTTCATTTTATGAATAAGAATAACTTTGCCTTTGAATATTATTAAACAACACAGTTAATGAGGCTTCATTATTAACTACTTTTAGTTATCGTTTTAGAAAAGTAGGGCAGGTTTGGCACTTTTATAGCTTTAAGTTGGCATCACTGGGATGAGTCCTGATCAGCTGGTGTATCAACTTTGTTTTGTTTATAACCTCAAAAATACATTTGAAGATGGGTAGTCCGCTTGAGATGTCCACATTAGTTGAACAATGTTCTGTTTGTTATTCGTTTTTTATTTGCTGAAGACGAGAAACCAGTGAATATATACAGTGAAATGTCTAAAGTTTATGGGGAAAGTTGTATGAATCGTACAAATTTTTACAAGTGGTTAGAGCAGTTAAAAAATGGTGACGACTCAGTGACTGACGAACACGGTTCTGGCCGACCAGTTCCAGTTTCAACTCCGTCACATGAAAGTCGAATTGATGACATTCGTGCCGACCACGGTGTGGCTGTGGAAATGATAGTTGATCAAGTTCAAGTTAGTACTGGTACTGTTCCTAACATTATCTGTAACAAGCTGAAGTACCGCAAAACAAGATGGGTGCAAAGAAGTTGACACTGCAACACAAGGAAACAAGGTTGAGAGTGTCCACAGAGCTAAAGGAACGTTATGAAAGAGAGGGTGAGAACTTCCTCAACAAAGTTTTAGCTTGTGATGAAATTTGGGTTAACAATTCTGAGCCAGAATCAAAAAGACAAAGCATAGGGTGGACGCATACCAACTCGCCTGTCAAGAAACGATTCAAAACCAAAGCATCAGCAGGATATTTCAAGAGATCAGGGAAGTAACCTTCCTCAAATGACTTGTTTATTATGAGAGAGAGAGGATGTGCTCTTACATTGTAAACTTTTTTATTACTTTCATGGATGTCCCCTCTGTATCAAGAGTCTTGGTTTTTCAAGGAGAGTACGACATTTTCTGCAAATGTTGTTGAGACTGTGTTGAATTTTGTAAGACACTCATTTACATTGCCTTTCACACTGAAACTATTTACATTCTGCTCATAATTTGTGACATCTAAATAATATTTTGCAGTATTTATGAAGTACTCATTGAAGCATTCCGATATTTGAGCTGGATTTACAACAGACTTTTCCTTAAGGTTGATTTTTGAAGTGTCTGACTTTTAATGTTTGGCACATAATTCAGATTTAATTCCTGATCATTCTCCTTTTTTGCCCTAGAGTGAATTTATTATTTGAAATTTGGTTTGAAGCTTTCACAACCTTTTGCAAATTGTTTTATAATTCATAACATATTTAACAAAATCAGGATTTTTGTTATGCTTCAGCTAATTGTGTTAGCTTTCTTTTCTCCCACTCGAAATTTTTATTCCTAGTGTTATCCATTTTATCTTACTTGATATTATATTGGAATATGTTCTTGGTGGGAACAAACAACGTTTACGAAAGTGTATACTTAATACCATTAAAACAAGCGAAAATTCTTATTTGATGCACTGGAATATAAATTGCTTAAATCTTCCAGCAACCTAAGCTACAAAAGTGATGATGTGCAAATTCTTCCCTCAGAATGTAAAATCACAAATTATTTGCTTAAATGAGCATTGACTTAGCTCTAATACAATAAATATTTTAAATAAAATAGAAAAATTCAATGTTGCAAGCAGTTACTGTAGGGGGAAGAGATCTCACCAAGGTTGCTGCACAGTCCTGGATTCTTCTATAAGCTATTAAGTGAAATCAGATTTTAATTGTTTAAATGTATATTCGAAAGCTGCTGCATAGAGCTTTAAGAACTTAACATGTTAGTCATTTCAATTATAGAATTACGGGAAAGACATTAGAGACACCATAACTCTCTAAATTCCAGTGCTTGCTAGATAAACTAAAGAAAGAAGAGAAAAAACATTGTAATAGCAGCTTATATTAATATAGACAATGAAGAACCAACAAAATTTATTGATTCAATTAAATGTCTGGTTTTAAACAAATTTTTTCGGAGTTCATCAGAGAAAACATTCACTCAGCAACATGTATTGATAAGCATTATAATAAATTGCTACTTTGATAATGTACATCAATTCTGTCTAGACTCAGGACTTTCTGATCATTTGTTTCTCTCATGGCCATAAATTGATAAACATAATGCAAGAAAACCTTACATAAAAAGAAGTTTCAATAAACCAAACATTGAAGTAGTCTAATGGAATTATACAAAGTTAAGTGATCTCTCTGGAATGGCGATTCAACAAACAAAAACTTAAGTAATTCTTAAATAGTTTTCTTCAGCTTGTTTTGATGGTATTAAGCATACACTTTCGTAAACGTTGTTTGGCAGTTTTCTTTTCAGCCAACAGGCTTTTTTTCTTTTACATTCCCTCCACTAAATATTAGTTTCCCTTGGTTTTACAGACCCCCATAAACATTCTGCAGAAGGTCATTGATCCTACTCTGTTTTGATGCAGTCCATCCTTGGCCAGACGTTCCTTAACTAGAGACTTATTTGAGTTCATAAATAGAGCATCTAGTCTCACACCCTTATTAATTCTGCAGTTGATTCGATCGCTATAACTGTCACTAATCGACCTCCTTTTTATGATTCCGCTAATAATTATCCCGGGAACAGGGTAAAGTTTTCTGGCTGATCGGATTATATTTTTAGATTCGTTTACAGATTCCTCCTCACTGTATCCTTGGAGGAATTTGTCCCAACATGGATGAAAATGCCTTTGTAATTTTTGTTCGCTTCTTTTCCGAGGTTTTTTGTTGACTGTATAATGTGTTTAAAATAGTTGTTGACCTGATGGGACCTAATACCTGGGCGGACTTCAATTTCACTGGTTGGCACTACGACATTTTTCAAGATGGTATCACCAATTACGAGAAACTCATTTTCATTTCACTTTTAATACTATAACATCTGTCTCTTTTGTTTTCGATCTTTTCACTTGTCCATTCATACATGGTATTTATCTCTACTGAGTCTGCACGTTGTTTTAATGCATGTGACGTGAAACGTTCATTTCGCAGGGAGCTCGTATTTGTATCTCTTCGCAAATGGGATACTTCCATTTTTCCATCGCTCATTTTTTTGAGATTAGTTTTAATCGCAGTTTTCTTCACGAATAAGTTCCGCATATTCATCTCTAGGTGGAAGTATTTCAGATTGTCGTTGTGTTGCTTCACAGGACGCATCATTTTCATCTCTTGAAACACAGTTTGTACCAATCCGCATCCGCAGAGTTTCATCGTTCCTGTCTATGTAGTCCCGTAACGACTTTCTTTTTGGCGCATAATTCCTTTTTTAGTGCTTTTGAAGTTTCTTTTTTCAGCATTTGAATGGCACTTTATTTTGCATTCACTTCACTTTAATCAATCCTTTCGCCACATAAACAATCCTGGCAGCACCACAAGAAATCGTCATTTATGAATTTTATGTTCACTTTTGCACATTTTTCATCTAATCAGAAGCGACACTTTACACACAGAATTCCTTTTACAACACGTTTTTACGTTCATTGCACGTTGCACTGGTAAAAGTTCGCTTTTTTGAGAGTTCCACTATTACACTGACCTATCCGTGCCATCTTGATACTCAAAAAAGGGTATCTGGGTATTAATGATATAGTACAATTGCTTTCTCTGTTCACTATTATTACATATGTCAACCTCCTGATATCACACGCACGTACAGTAAAATAGTTGCGCGTTCGTTATTGTCTGCATTATCCCGTAGATATTGAACAGAGAGTTCCCAGTTGAGATGGCGATCATATTAATTAATTTCTGTATTATTTCGGTTAGATTTGTAGTGGGCACTTTGAGTAACGTGGTACGGTTTTCTTTTTGTACTTTACGTGAGTGATAGCACTGCTTAAGTTTTAAAAAATCCATATAAGCAAAAAGAGATGGAGTAGAACAGGTTGTTCGTTAGAATAACTTCTTGTACACTGCTCTCCATTAACTGGTCAATATTTTTCGGAGACTATAGTCTTATCCAAAATCAAGTGCACAAGGCATATGCATGCACGATCATATCATTGCATTAATCGATTAGTAAGGGGAAGGCTGCAAGAGCAAACAGCTTATAGTATCAACAGCTGAAAAAGCGATCCACATGGAAGCTGCACATTGTCTGAGTGCCACTCCTATCTAACCATTTGGTAGTGTCCACGTGACAATGCGCAGGTACATACAGTCGTACAGAATTCACGCTGCTCATGTTACCTGTAGACAATGGAAAATAAACAGCTTTCTGGCAGTGGTTCACGCCTTCTATTACGGCAGATTGGGAAGAACTCGACGGCTGGTTTTCACGTAATTCACGCAGACAATGCAACACTTTACACAGCCAAAAACACGATGACTCTAACCGGTGTTATCATGGCGAAAATATCCCGAAGTTATTGTGGCTCCCTCGACGCTCTGTGGTAAACCCACTGGGCTATTTCTTGTGGGGATACCTTATGAATATTGTTTCCAAAAGGCATCATGATGCTGTTACCGAATTACAGAAATAAAATGATCGATGAGCTGCAACAATTCCTCAACAAATATGAGGAGATCCGTATGCGAACATGCAACTTTGTACTTACACGTAAATCGCAAATGGCCACTTTCAACAGCTTTTATAGTTTGTCATTTATTCAAATTGGCTCTCAGCACTATGGAAGTTAACATCTGAGGTCATCAGTCCCCTAGAACTTAGAACTACTTAAACCTAACTAACCTAAGGACATCACACAAATCCATGCCCGAGGCCGGATTCGAACCTGCGACCGCAGCAGTCACACGGTTCCGGACTGATCGCCTAGAACAACTCGGCCACAGCGGCTAGCTAAGGCGTGAAAAAATAATGTCCATGGTGTTATAGGGTACTATTGATGGTAGTAACGATAGGAGGAAACAGATATTCTATTATAGCAAACAAATAAAAAACAAACAATTGAGGAAGTAGACTGCAAGGAGAGGTTAGCACAGGAGAGGAACTCATGGGAGGCCATATTAAACCAGTCGGAGGACTGATGACTGTAAAAAATTTGATCTATGACCTAGATACGAAGTATCTACATACAGTACATCAAAATGTTTTGCATCACTTCGGTGCCGATAGTTCCGGAACCTATACAGAAAATTGAGTAGAGATCAACATAAACATCATTTCCGCCCTTTTTATTGCTCATGAAAACCACACAGTGTACCACCATACAGCGAGACCTTCAGAGATGGTGGTCCAGATTGCTGTACACACCAGTACCTCCAGTAACCAGTAGCACGTCCTCTAGCATTTATGCATGCCTGTATTCGTCGTAACATTCTATCAACAAGTTCATCAAGGCACTGTTGGTCCAGATTGTCCCACTCCTCGACGGCGATTCAAAGTAGATCCCTCAGAGTGGTTGGTGGGTCACGCCGTCCATAAACAGCCCTTTGCAATCTATCCCAGACATGTGGATAGGGTTCATGTCTGGAAAACATCAGTGGCGTAGCGTGAGGGGAGACTTTGAGACTTGGTCTCCCCTGTATTCGTGCTTAAAAAAGATGCAATAGTAATTCATAACAAAAATAATAAACAACTTTCTGCTAAGAGCTCTAAATGTGCGAAGACATCAGTTTTGTAGCCTGTGCCACACCCTGAGTATTCGTGTATTTGCCTGCTTGAGACTCACTGCTCTGTCTCTGCGTCCCCTCCCTTACCTGGCTGTGTGCGCCTGCGCTCTTTAGTGGCTTTCTCGGCTCCCCTCCACTTTCCGTCTTCCACGAAGGCTGGTGCGCTGCACTTGTTAGCAGGTATGGAGACTAGCCTCTGCCGCTTCTATGCCGTCTTTTAACACGGAAGTGAACAGTCGCGCGGTTGGTGTTCATAGTCATTCTTGTATGATTTTAGCACATATTTTCGTTGTGTCGCCAACATGAGTGGCTAAAAATGGTTCAAATGGCTCTGAGCACTATGGGACTCAACTGCTGAGGTCATTAGTCCCCTAGAACTTAGAACTAGTTAAACCTAACTAACCTAAGGACATCACAAACATCCATGCCCGAGGCAGGATTCGAACCTGCGACCGTAGCGGTCTTGCGGTTCCAGACTGCAGCGCCTTTAACCGCACGGCCACTTCGGCCGGCGCCAACATGAGTGAGCCAGCAACTGAACACCTTATAGAATTTTTATTAAAAACGCCTTTTTCTACATTAACGCACGAAGAAAGTGTGAATTGAAGGACAAACGACGTATTCCTATACTCAGTGTAGTTTTAAGTGAAGCGAGACAAAAACGCACTTTTCAGACAGCCTCGTACGAAAAGTATACTTGGCTGACTGCGAATGCAGTTAATAACAGATTATATTGTAATATATGTCTTCTGTTCGGTGGTGAAAAAGGAATGGTGCAGTGAGGGCATTTGTACAATAAAGAACTTTGACAGGAAAGCACAAAAGCATCAGATATCAACAAAGAATCATTTCAGTTATTGGGCAAAAGTAGACATGAGCACGCCCTTTCTGAAGCCGCTCGTCTGACGGCAACAAAATAAAATGAACAAGTTGCATCCAGCAGGAGAGGATTAGCTCGTCTTATTCAGGCAATTGTATTTATTTGTAAAAAAGAACCAGCCTTTTGCGGCCATCGAGAAGACAAATCCTCTAGCAACTACGGTAACTATCTGGAATTGTTGGATTAACTAGCTCAAGGAGAGCAGTTAATCCGAGGCCGTCTGTCATCATCAACCTTTACAGGAACTTCTCCAGATATACAGAATGATATAATAGAAATTATAACTTTTGCAGTTAATGAGAAAATAAAATCTGAAATTCAGAACTACAATTTCATTTAGATTCAGGCTAATGAAACATTAGACACGCCATGCAAGAGTCAAATGATTATACACTCCTGGAAATGGAAAAAAGAACACATTGACACAGGTGTGTCAGACCCACCATACTTGCTCCGGACACTGCGAGAGGGCTGTACAAGCAATGATCACACGCACGGCACAGCGGACACACCAGGAACCGCGGTGTTGGCCGTCGAATGGCGCTAGCTGCGCAGCATTTGTGCACCGCCGCCGTCAGTGACAGCCAGTTTGCCGTGGCATACGGAGCTCCATCGCAGTCTTTAACACTGGTAGCATGCCGCGACAGCGTGGACGTGAACCGTATGTGCAGTTGACGGACTTTGAGCGAGGGCGTATAGTGGGCATGCGGGAGGCCGGGTGGACGTACCGCCGAATTGCTCAACACGTGGGGCGTGAGGTCTCCACAGTACATCGATGTTGTCGCCAGTGGTCGGCGGAAGGTGCACGTGCCCGTCGACCTGGGACCGGACCGCAGCGACGCACGGATGCACGCCAAGACCGTAGGATCCTACGCAGTGCCGTAGGGGACCGCACCGCCACTTCCCAGCAAATTAGGGACACTGTTGCTCCTGGGGTATCGGCGAGGACCATTCGCAACCGTCTCCATGAAGCTGGGCTACGGTCCCGCACACCGTTAGGCCGTCTTCCGCTCACGCCCCAACATCGTGCAGCCCGCCTCCAGTGGTGTCGCGACAGGCGTGAATGGAGGGACGAATGGAGACG
Organism: Schistocerca americana; assembly: GCF_021461395.2. NCBI lineage: Eukaryota > Metazoa > Arthropoda > Insecta > Orthoptera > Acrididae > Schistocerca > Schistocerca americana. Next base: position 276,631,048 of record NC_060120.1, read on the forward strand.
TGTCGTCTTCAGCGATGAGAGTCGCTTCTGCCTTGGTGCCAATGATGGTCGTATGCGTGTTTGGCGCCGTGCAGGTGAGCGCCACAATCAGGACTGCATACGACCGAGGCACACAGGGCCAACACCCGGCATCATGGTGTGGGGAGCGATCTCCTACACTGGCCGTACACCACTGGTGATCGTCGAGGGGACACTGAATAGTGCACGGTACATCCAAACCGTCATCGAACCCATCGTTCTACCATTCCTAGACCGGCAAGGGAACTTGCTGTTCCAACAGGACAATGCACGTCCGCATGTATCCCGTGCCACCCAACGTGCTCTAGAAGGTGTAAGTCAACTACCCTGGCCAGCAAGATCTCCGGATCTGTCCCCCATTGAGCATGTTTGGGACTGGATGAAGCGTCGTCTCACGCGGTCTGCACGTCCAGCACGAACGCTGGTCCAACTGAGGCGCCAGGTGGAAATGGCATGGCAAGCCGTTCCACAGGACTACATCCAGCATCTCTACGATCGTCTCCATGGGAGAATAGCAGCCTGCATTGCTGCGAAAGGTGGATATACACTTTACTAGTGCCGACATTGTGCATGCTCTGTTGCCTGTGTCTATGTGCCTGTGGTTCTGTCAGTGTGATCATGTGATGTATCTGACCCCAGGAATGTGTCAATAAAGTTTCCCCTTCCTGGGACAATGAATTCACGGTGTTCTTATTTCAATTTCCAGGAGTGTAATATTCAGACACTGTATTGCAGACAAAATTGAGGAGCGATTCGTTGGATTTTACGATGTTTCTGGAGATTAAACTGCTGAAGGTTTGTCAAACATTATTCATGCAGTATTGAAAGAATGGAATGTGGAAGGAAAAGTGGTTAGTCAAACAGATGATGGCGCTTCAGTAATAGGGCAGAGAAAGAGGACTACAGCAATTGGTGAAGCAGTTCAGTCTCCATTCGCTGTTTATTCATTGTTAAGCACACCAACTGAATTTGGTACTGTTACATGCCTCCAAAATCATATGACAAGTACGCATGTTTGTAAGTGATAGTTCTACATTCCATTCATTTTTCAGCAAATCATTAAAACGAACTGTATTGCTAACTGAGAAAGGATTTAAACTACCAGACGCGAGCAACGCTCACTGAAACTTTCGTTTCAGGGCAGTTTCAACAATATCTAGTCATTTCTCCGAGTTATATGGTGCTCTTAATTATATAACTGATGATACAGACTCTCAATGGGACCCAGAATCTTTGAGCTGTTCTGCGGGAATGAAACGACGAATGGATGATCCTACGTTTGTCTGCTTGCTTTGCATCTACCGAGGGTGCTTTGTTTATGTCGATCATCTCTTTAATGTTCTTCAGTCAAACTCTGTCAGTATAATTGCTTGCCACGTCGAAATAAGAACTGTTTTGAGAAACTTATGACAATTAAGAACGGAAACATTCGTTGATGAATGCATTAAATGCAGCGTCTGTTTGAATGGCAACTTATCATCCTTTGACAGTCAAAAGACACCTCTCAGGGCATTAACTTACGAGATAATGGATTTGCAAATTGAGATGGAAAGAAGATTTAAAGAGTTTATCCCAAATTCAGTTTGTTGAACTTCTGAACGAAAAGTGTTTCCCAAACTATCAAAAAGAATTCCCGAAGTTGAAACTGCTTCAGTTATTAGAACAGTATCCTTACTACGAACAAGAACAACTTGAGCATGAACTATGTAACATATACACTGATGAGAACAAACACTTATCTCCAAGAATCCTCTTAAAGTACATTGTCAACAATGATTTAAACTCTGTTTGTGAAGAAACAACGAAGTTCCTGCTTTTGGTTTTGATCCTACCCACAATTATAGCAAGCATAGAACGAAGCATGAGTACTCTTAAACGAGTGAAGAACTATTTAAGGAATTCAATGTCCAACACCCGGCTGTCGTGTTTGAGCACGTTAGCAATAGAAAAGACACTTCTTGGAGAGCTATCCAGTGATCAGATCTTTGTAGACGGAGTTATAGACTTATTCATGTAAATAAAAGACAGGCGCATTGCACTTGTGTACTAGAAAATACAAGTGCTTCTTCTCTTACTGCTGGAGTTCTACAAATTTGTCATCCTTTCTTGAACAAGTTATTTATTATTATTATTATTATTATTATTATTATTAGTGGTGGTGGTAGTGGTAGTAGTAGTAGTAGTTTTATTTGATGCATTTTGTTTAAATTATTGTTTATTGCACTATTTTGTCTCCCTATAATAACTGTAGAGTCTCCCCAACCTTTACAGCCATGCTACGCCACTGGAAAACATGCTGGCCACTCTCATCGAGCGATATCGTTATCCTGAAGGAAATCATTCACAAGATGTTCACAAAGTGGGGTGCGAATTGTCGTCCATGAAGACGATGGCTGCCGATATGGTTGCACTGTAGGTCGGAGGATGTTATTGACGTATCGTGCAGCCGTTACGGCACCTTCCACGAACACCAGCGGCGTACGTCGGTCCCACGTAGCGCCACCCCAAAACAGCAGGGAACCTCCACCTTGCTACACTCGCTGGTCAGTGTGCCTAAGAACATCAGCCTGACCGGGTTGCCTCCAAACACGTCTCCGAAGATTGTGTTGTTGAAGGCATATGCGACACTCATCGGTGAAGAGCACGTGATGTCAATCCTGAGCGGTTCATTTGGCATGTTGTTGGGCCCATCTGTACAGTGCTTCAAGGTGTCGTGGTTGCAAAGAAGGACCGCGCCATGGACGTTCGGAGTGAAGCTGCTCATCATGCAGCCTATTGCGCACAGTTTGGTAACACGACGTCCTGTAGCTGGACGAAAAGCATTATTCAACATGGTGGCTTTGCTGTCATGGTCCTCCGAGCCATAATCCGTAGGTAGCGGTCATCCACTGCAGTAATAGCCCTTGGGCGGCCTTGGCGAGGCTTGCCATTGACAGTTCCTGTCTCTCTGTATCTCCTCCATGTCCGAACAACATCGCTTTGGTTCACTCCGAGACGCCTGGACACTCCCCTTGTTGAGAGACCTTCCTGGCACAAAGTAACAACGCGGACCCGACCGAACCGCGGTACTGACCGCCTAGGCATGGTTGAACTACAGACAACACGAGCCATGTATCTCCTTCCTGGTAGAATGACTGGAACTGATCGGCTGTCGGACCACCTCTGTCTAATAGTCGCTGCTCATGGATGGTTGTTTACATCTTTGGGCGGGTTTAGTGACATCTCTGAACAGTCAAACGGACTGTGTCTGTGATACAATATCGACAGTCAACGACTAACTTCAGGAATTCTGGGAACTGGGGTGACTCAAAACTTTTTATGATGTGTGTATAATCTTACCATATGTTTCGTTAATTTTATGTATGACTGTATCTGTAATTGATGGAAAACATGGGAATAAAATAAACTAAACTAAAGAAAATTGTCTTCAGTGAAATAGGTCATCGTACTCGGAATCGAAAATATTAGGTTTCTTTGTATTTGAAGCGCACTTTCAGTTGTATTGTATTACATGTTAGCCGGGGACCTAGAAATGACGGAGAGGCTCCGTCCCCGCTGCAGCCGCAGTGGTCCACAACCCCACGACGACTACCGCGGTCCGCCGCCCCACACCGAACCCAGGGTTATTGTGCGGTTCGGCCCCCCGTGGAACACCCAGGGGACGTCTCACACCAGACGTGTGTAACCCCTACATTTGCGTGGTAGAGTAATGGTGGTGTACACGTACGTGGAGAACTTGTTTGCGCAGCAATCGCCGACATAGTGTAACTGAGGCGGAATAAGGGGAACCAGCCCGCATTCGCCGAGGCAGATGGAAAACCGCCTAAAAACCATCCACAGACTGGCCGGTTCACGGCACCTCGACACAAATCCCCCGGGCGGATTCGTGCCAGGGACCAGGCGCTCCTTCCCGCCCGGAAAGCCGTGCGTTAGACCGCACGGCCAACCGGGCGGGCCACTTTGTTAGTCCGATATTGATGATTTAGTGTGTCAACTTTTTTGTTACAGTTAGTTTCTCCACTGGGGGTTAAATATCTTATGGGGTAGATCTGTTAGACCATAATTCTGATAACGGCTCGAATTGCATTGATCGTTCAGCTCACTTCAAATAAGAGAGTCTACTTTCGAATCCCTCCTATCTATCAAGCAGCACACAGAAATTTCTTAAAAAGTTGCCTGCAGTTGGTAAGTAATCAGAAATAAATAACTTGTAGCTACACTCGTTCGTGAAATGGAGTGGTACAAAGGAATAATTTATTTACAAATCTTGTCGCCTTCTGAAGAAAGACACGTGTCATATATTCGATTCTATCACTTGGTCCCTTTGTTTGTCGAATGTCATTCGTACTTCGGATCCAGCATTATGGACAAGTGTCATTACGAGCGAAGAGCACACAGTGGCTTCTCAAAAGAGAGCTGCAGGGAGTACGAAATGATTACCCGGGCAGCAGCCTTGAAATTAATTAGCTCGCCTCAGGTCGGTCGAGGACGTATGCAGAGAGCGCTGCCCGTATGAGAGGCGGCGTGTTTTTAATGCGTAACTGATCCGCGCCCATGTAAGGAGAGGACCAGAGCGGACCAGTTTATGCCGGGCTGCCCGCATCTGGACGGCTCTCGTGCCGGCCACCGCATGCAGGTTCCGCCGTTTCTTGCTCCAGTTAATATTACGGCGCGCCGCCGCGCTACATGCACACGTTTGTCAACAAACGAGCAGCATGTCAGCGCCTCGCTGAGCATTTTTGCTTTTATCGCGTTGTAACGCAGTGTGTGATGAAAGATCCAATTTTATTAAGCGGTAATGTGGAAACAGGTACTTCTTTTTTTTTGTGCCTCGAAAAAACGTGGCGGCGCAACTTTGTACAGGTGCCGGAAGCAGCCGCTGGGTATGTCTTGGCGCTGGGTGGAGTGTAATGCAGGCAACTTTTTGCTGCCTCAGAATCTAGTGATGAAGCTTCGGCCATCATTAATCACCCAAGAGAATACGACTTGCAACTCGCCAAATAATGATAGCCATCCCTAGACGTGCTGTTCTGAGAGGAGAGGAGCAAGTACCGATGAAAACTGCCTGCTAAAAATTCGGAAGAGTGACCTGACAGAGAATGTAACAACGGAAAATAAACCTCTCACTGTGCCCAGCAGCACACTACTGGGACTAGGGATAGGTTCTATGATGTAATGATATAGTATCTCAACGAAGTAATTTATTCATTTAGTGAATATTCATAAGCTGACTTGATGACGTACGTAGCAAACAATGAAATAAAATCTACTATGAACACTTTGTAGAAAATGTGATGATGGCGGATGTGGTGACGAAACACGTGTTGCAGGAGGCGAGCAACTGGTAAAAGTTTGGGGACCTTGTCTCACGCACGGAATCTACGGGAAATAAATCTCGTTTCCAGGTGGCTTGATAGAACAATGACTAGTCGATATTACATTAGAAAAACAATCGACACCTAATACTCTTTTCGAATTTTTTTCATGCTAATATTGGAAATGATCAAATAAACAGCTGGAGAGGAGGTTATGAGGTGCTCAGTTATAGCACAGACAGATGGCCCTTCTACTACATCAACTTTTCACGTAGACCAACTTACTCCTTCTCTAGTATATCTGGGTGCTCCTGCCTTGCAGTCCACAAGCTGGATAAGACGTAGCAGTTCAGGCGTGCCTCACACTTCGCACCTCATAAATCGGATGGCAGTTATAAGAGTCGAAGGGCATGAAAGGGAAGCAGTGGTTGAGAAGGGAGTGAGACAGGGTTGTAGCGTAACCCCTATCTTATTCAATCTATATATTGAGCAAGCAGTAAAGGAAACAAAAGAAAAATTCGGAGTAGGTATTAAAATCCACGGAGAAGAAATAAAAACTTTGAGGTTCGCCGATGACGTTGTAATTCTGTCAGAGACAGCAAAGGACTTGGAAGAGCAGTTGAACAGAATGGACAGTGTCTTGAAAGGAAGGTATAAGATGAACATCAACAAAAGCAAAATGAGGATAATGGAATGTAGTCGAATTAAGTCGGGTGATGCTGAGGGAATTAGATTAGGAAATGAGACAGTTAAAGTAGTAGATGAGTTTTGCTATTTAGGGAGCAAAATAACTAATGATGATCGAAGTAGAGAGGACATAAAATTTAGACTGTCAATGACAAGAAAAGCATTTCTGAAGAAGGGAAATTTATTAACATCGAGTATGGATTTAAGTGTCAGGAAGTCTTTTAGAAAAGTATTTGTGTGGAGTGTAGTCATATATGGATGTGAAACATGGACGATAAATAGTTGGGACAAGAAGAGAATAGAAGCTTTCGAAATGTGGGGCTATTGAAGAATGCTGAAGATTAGATGGGTAGATCACATAACTAATGAGGAGGTACTGAATAGAATTGGGAAGAAGGGATCGGTTCATAGGACATGTTCTGAGGCATCAAGGGATCTCCAATTTAGTATTGTTTCGCAGCGTGGAGGGTAAAAATCGTAGAGGGAGACAAAGAGATGAATACACTAAGCAGATTCAGAAGGATGTAGGTTGCAGTAAGTACTTGGAGATGAAGAAGCTTACACAGGATAGAGTAGCACGGATAGCTGCATCAAACCAGTCTCTGGGCTGAAGACAACAGCAAGAACGAAGAAAATTGTTCGTAAGGTGGGCGAATCCTCCTCCGAAATGTTAACTGTAACATTGGACAGTAGGTTAATAGATCCTGTCCCGATACAGTACATTTCTCAAGATACCAAGACCCAGATCCCTGCTGAACCCATGGGACTGCGTGCCGGAAACATGCGTTGGTGCACGGGTGCGTCCGCACTCTTCAACGTCTATCATTAGGCGTCAAACAAATCCTACACTCCTCACTAAAGGAAACAGACGCTATTGATCCGGATCCCTACCTCTGGCCTACATCTGTGACGTCGGTCTGTTGATGAATTTCGGAACATGTTTTACACTCGCCTATTACGAAATTCTTGGAAATCAAAAATCTCTTCTCAAGGCCTCAACATGAATTCCGAAACAACGATTGTGTGAAACCCAGCTCACTCTGTTCATCCATGCGACCAACCGGGAAGCAAATACCGGCGCCCAAGTTGATGCCGTGTGTCTCGACTTCGGAAAGGCGTTCGAAACTTCAGCGCCGCCGCCTAAAGAATAAACAAAATACCAGCGTACGGTATTAATTCGAGAGTATTGTATTTCAGACAAGCCGTGCGATTGAACTGAAGAGTTTCTAGCAAACAGGACCCAGCACGTCATTATTAACGGAGAAATATCTTAAGATGTAAAAGTAATTTCAAGCCTACCAGAAGAAACTGTAGGATCATTACTTTCGATAACGTAGAGGGTCTTTGTTTTAACTAGAGACAGTTATCAAGTGAAAAAATGTTCTAGGTGATCAGTTAATTTTAGTAAAGAGGACATCTGTCTGTGCTACAAAAGGCCACCTCCTAACCACCCTTCGTGGGCGGAGTCAGCTTCGCATTTTCAAATGGGTTCGAATGGCTCTAAGCAGTATGGGCTTAACATCGGACGTCATCAGTCCCCTAGACTCAGGTTAGTTAGGTTTAAGTAGTTCTAAGGTCATCACACACATTCATGCCCGAGGCAGGATTCGAACCTGCGACCGTAGCAGCACCGCAGTTCCGGACTAAAGTGCCTAGAACCGCTCGGCCACCACGACCGGCTTGTCAAAAGGGAACCCCTGATTTTATCGCATATTCGGATTACTCACATCATTGTTTCCCATTCGTGGTACATGACGCAGTAATCGACAAGTACCAAGTGTGTCTGTTTTTGAAATTAAGAGCTCACGAATTTAATTCTACATTGGGTTGAAAGTGTCCAGTTGTAGACCATACAGATGTCCCCCTTACTAAATTAACTTTTCGCTTACAACATTTTTTCCACACGATGCGTCGTTTTCGAGATATTTAGTTGTCACGAATGACGTTTTACGTCTGCCTCCAACATGAAATGTATATTTTCGTTAACCAATCCAAGGTAGAGTGAAATCATCAACCAATTATAACACTATGAGTGTATATGAAATGAGACTCAAGTTTTCTTTGAACTGTTCAGCAACTGTATCATCTGAGTTATAGATCCTGTGAAAGGAACCAATTATTAATTTATTGCGGTTGTCAAGCATATCCTTTACCCACAGTAACTCACAGGACCATATACTTCGATTTCACTACAAGATAACTATTTCTGACAGCAATAAAATCTCGACCACTTTAGTAGGTACCTTCTCAACACGGTTAGGTTCTTTGTAAAAACTTCGGCTAAACTTACACTGATCGGCCAGAACATTATGACTGCCTACCGCATAGGAGGTTTGTCCATCTCTCACTCAGGTAACAGCGGCGACGCGTCCTGGCTTGGAGGCACTGTGACCTTGGTAGATAGCTGGAGGGGGCTGGCACCAAATGTGCACACACAAGTCACGTAATTCCCGTAAATTCCTGGGAGGGGGGCGATGAGCTCTGACACCACGTCCAATCACATCACAGATGTATTCGATCGGGTTCAGATCTGGCAACTTGAGGGACCAGCACATCAACTGGAACTCGACACTGTGTTCCTCGAACTACTACTACACTCCTGGCCTTCTGACACGTTATCAGTCTTCTGACTGGTTTGGCACGGCCCGCCACGAATTTCTCTCCTGTGCCAACCTCTTCATCTCAGAGTAGCAGTTGCAACCTACAAACTCAGTTATCTTCTTTTCTCTACAGTTTTTGCCTTCAACAACTTCCTCTAGTACCATGGAAGTCAGTACCAGATGTCTTAGCAGATGTCCTATCGTCCTGCCGGCCGAAGTGGCCGTGCGGTTAAAGGCGCTGCAGTCTGGAACCGCAAGACCGCTAAGGTCGCAGGTTCGAATCCTGCCTCGGGCATGGATGTTTGTGATGTCCTTAGGTTAGTTAGGTTTAACTAGTTCTAAGTTCTAGGGGACTAATGACCTCAGCAGTTGAGTCCCATAGTGCTCAGAGCCATTTGAACCATCCTATCATCCTGTCCTTTCTCCTTGTCAGTGTTTTCCACATATTACTTTCCTCTCCGATTCTGCGCAGAACCTCCTCATCCCTTACCTTATCGGTCCACGTAATTTTCCAAATTCATCTGTAGCACCACATCTAAAATGCTACGATTCTCTCCCGTTCCGGTTTTTCCACAGTCCATGTTTCACTACCATAGAATGCTGTGCTCCAGACGTATATTCTCAGGAAATCCTTCCGCAAATTAAGGCCCATGTTTGATACTAGTAGACTTCTCTTGAAGGGGAATGCCCTTTTTGCCAGTGCTAATCTACTTTTAATGTCCTCCTTCCCCCGTCCGTCATTGGTTATCTTCTGCTTAGGTAGCAGAAGTCCTTAACTTCATCTACTTTGTGACCATCAATCCTGATGTTAAGTTCCTCGGTATTCTCATTTCTACTACTTCTCGTTACTTTCATCTTTCTTTGATTTACTCTCAATCCATATTCGCTACTCAGTAGACTATCCAATCCATTCATTAGATCATGTAATTCTTCTTCACTTTCACTCATGATGGCAATATTATTAGCGAATCATATCACTGATACCCTTTCACCTTCAGTTTTAATTCCACTCCCGAAACTTTCTTTTATGTCCTTCATTGCTTCCTCGATGTACAGATTGAACAGTACGGGCGAAAGACTACATCCCTGTCTTACAACCTTTTTAATCCGAGCATTTCGTACTTGGTCGTCCAATCTTATTATTCCCTCTTGGTTCTTGTACATACTGTATATTACCCATTTCTCCCTGTATATTACCCCTGTTTCTCTCAGAATGTCGAACATTTTGTTCCATTTTACACTGTCGAACGCTTTTTCTAGGTCGACAAATCCTGCATCTACATATACACTCCGCTAGCCACCAAGCAGTGTGTGGCGGAGGGCACAATCCGCGCCAAAGTCATATTTCCCCCCCTCTGTTCCACTTGCGGATCGCGCGAGGGAAAAACCACTGTATGAACGCCTCGGTACGAGCTCTTACTTCCCTTATCTTTGAATGATGATCATAACGCGATTTGAAAGTTGGTGGTAATAATATCTGCTCTACATCCTCGGTGAAGACTGGATTTCGGAATTTAGTGAGCAGCCCCTTCTGTTTAGCGCGTCGTCGATCTGCAAGTGTATCCCACTTAAAACTTTCTATGAGATTTGTAACGCTCTCGCGATGGCTAAATGTACCAGTCACGAATCTGGCCTCTCTTATTTGGACCTTCTCAATTTCTTGAATCAGACCCAACTGGTGAGGGTCCCATACAGACGAACAACATATTGTAAGCTATTTCCTTTGTTGAAGGACTGCATCACTTCAGGATTCTACCAATAAACCGCAATCTAGAGTTCGCCTTACCCGTTACTTGTGTAATCTTATCATTCCATTTGAGAACATTTCGAATAGTCACGCACAGACATTTGACTGATGTTACCGTTTCCAAAGACTGATAATTTATTTTGTACTAATACATTAATGGGGATTTTCGCCTTGTTATACGCAGTAGGTTATACTTGAGAGATAACTGCCAGTCGTTACACCACGCATTTATTTTCTGCAAATCCTATGAATATGTCTTGATTTTTCTTTAGTATTGCTTTCGTTATCAACCGTCTCTCTGGTGCCTTTACCTTTCCTAAAGCCAAACTGATCGTTATGTAACAAAATCCAATTTTCTTTTCCATTCTTCTGTATAGTATTCTTTTCAGCAACTTGGATGCGCGAGCTGTTAAACTGACTGTGCAATAATTCTCGAATTTGTCAGCTCTTGCAATCTTCGGAATTGTGTGAATGATATTTCTCCGAAATTCAAGTGGTATGTCGCCAGACTCAGACATTCTACACACCAACGTGGATAATCGTTTTGTTACTACTTTCCATAATGATTTTAGAAATTCTAATGGGATGTTAACGATCACTTCTGCCTTATTTGATTGTAAGTCCTCCAAAGCTGTATGAAATTCTGATTCTAATACTGGATACCCTATCTCTTCGAAATCGACGCCTGACGCTTCTTCTATCACACCAGACAAATCTTCCCTCTCGTAGAGGCCTTCAGTATACTCTTTCCACCTATCCGCTCTCTCCTCAGTATTTTACAATGGAATCCCGGTTGCATTCTTTGTGTTAACCCCCTTGTTTTAATTTCACTGAAGGTTAATCTGACCTTCCTATATGCTGAGTCAGTCCTTCCGACTACCATCTCTTTTTCGATATCTTCATGGTGCATTATCTTAACGAAAAACCAGTGCGTCAGGAAACATGATTACACGAAGGGGTGTGTGTAGTCTGCAACCAGTGTTTGATACTCCTTGACCGTCATGGTCCCTTGGCTGTCATTGTGCCCAGCTCGGCTGGGCCCATGGAAGCCCACGTGAATCTTCCCCTGAGCATAATGGAGCCGTCGCCAGCTTGTCTCCGTCCCGCAGTACAGGTGTCAAGGAACTGTTCCCTGGAAGGCGACGGATTCGCGCCCTCCTATCGGCATGATGAAGAAGGTATGGGGCTTCCTCAGACCATGCAACGCTCTGCCACTGCGACAACGTCCAATGTCGATGGTCACGTGCCCAGTTTGGTCGTAGTTGCTTATGTCGTGGTGATAACATTGAGACATGCATGGATCGTCATGTGCGGAGGCCCATCTTTAGTATTGTTCGGTGCACTGTGTGTTCAGAACCACCTGTACTCTGCCCAGCATTAAAGTTTGATGTTAGTTCCACCACAGTTCGCCGGCTGTTTTGTTTTACCAGTCTGCCCAGTGTACGATGTCTGACATCTGTAATGAGTGGTAGCCGCCCAACCCCACAACACCTGTATGTGGTTTCACCTTGGTTTCGCCACATGCTGAAGACACTGACCATAGGACTCCCCCAACACCCGACATGTTTTGCAGTTTCTAAAATGCTTGTGATGAGCCTCCGGGCCATTACAATCTAGCCTTGGTCACACTCAGATAGATTGCACACCTTCCCCATTCTACACGTGGACAGCTTGCTCACTGATACTACAAGCACCGTGCATGTGTCCAACTAACAGTCATTCCTCGCCAGATGACGCTGCTACCGGCTGGACGGGCATATATCGATAGTAGGTCGGTGGTCATAATGTTCTGGCTGATAAGTGTATTTCTGGCTTTAACCAGCTTTCCATGCTTGTAACAATTTGAGATACAGTCCCTTTTATTAGTGCTTGGAGCTCGTTCTTTTTCAACACAGCTACAACAATTCACAACTACAATACTGACTGTTTCTATCTTACTTTCCTGTGTTTGTCCTGCATCCTTTTAGACTGACACTCTTTCTGTAGTTCCCCAAGATCCTCTAAACTAAAAAGACCACCCAGACCCTCCACACAGTCTCCGCTACACATGTTACCGCTTCCTGTGTGTAGTGGATCTCTTACATAATAATCAGAATCCAGAAACCAACCACCCAAAGCGCAAGTCGAGGAATCTGCAGCCTACAGGGTCCCAGAACCGTCTGAGCCTCTGATTCAGACCCTCCACTCGGCTCTGTACCAAATGACCACAGTCGGTTCTGTCAATGATGATACATATGGTGAGCTCCGTTTTCATCTCACAAGCAACACGCCGTCTTTACTATTTCAACTAACCACCCAAGACAAGAGAGAATCTCTTCCACTCCAAAGCGACACACATCGTTAGTTCCAACATGAGCCACCACTTGCAGTTGCTGGGCTGTTCGTGGCATCCAGAAGCACCCTTTCCACATCTTTCTAGTATGCTCACTGACTTCACACTGGCTTTCTTCCCCTCCTTGGCAGTCGTGTCCCTTAGGGCCCTCATAACATGCCTTACGTTTCAGCTCCCAACTACAAATAAACACACCCTCTGTGACTGCCAGACCTTGTGGCCCGAGAGGCTTCCTCTGGAACAAAACGAGCGATTTCCTCTGGTTCAGGGATGTCATCATCCACAGATAGCGCCCGAAATCTGTTTGTCAGACGAATCAGGTGACTCCCCGATTGATTCTGCGGGATGTCTTTTGCTGCCAGCCTCTCCTTGGAGCAACCTCCCACTTGACCATGGATGAGGGATCAGCTAAAGTGTGGGCAGTACCCTTGGTGGACACAGTAGTGGACCGATTGGGGGGGGGGGGGATACGTGGGACATGCTGAACGTCCCTTTAATTCCCAAATCTGGCTCTTTTTCCTTTCCAATGCAGCTACAACAAGTCACAATTACAATACCGACTGTTTCTAGATTCCTGTCTTTGTCCTGCACTCTTTTAGATTTACGATCTTTCTGCAGTTTCCCAAGACCCTCTACCCTATAAAACAGCGCCCAGTCCCCTGCACTCAGTACCCCCTATCCATGTCGCACAGTGCCGGCCATTGGCAACAGTCTCAAGCTGTCTGACCAAAGCGAACACCACCGGGAGCTGTGCACGAAGTGTCACCACGTGAGCTCACGTCTGTACACGGCAATCATAGTCCATATCCTTACCAAAGGCAGCAGAACTGTATGATACAAAATTATGAGAATGGAAGACTGTACCTAGCAAGCACACAAACACGCAATAAATTAAAAAACTAAACCAGCATCACACAGATAACTGACAATAATTCGGTTCTGTTTGAAGTTCGTCAATATAATTCGCAAACAAATGGTGTACTCGTCTTATCTGCAGCAGAAATGGAAGGCGAACTCTCTCACTTACTTTTCAACAGACACTGGCCCGACCCAAGAAAAACGAAGAAACAAAAGCTTACTTCTACAGTAGCTCATTGCTTTCAAGGCCACGCATCGTCTCTTGTCTGTGGTATTACCTGAACGTCTCAAGTATAAACGAATTGGTAATAGATATATATCATGACTTTCATGCCCAGGGGTGCACCGAGTATTTCTTAGCCTGTAAATATTTTCATCCCGGATTTCATGTTCCACGGCCCATGGATAGGGCTATTTCCTTTTGTGTGGCTGTATATATGGCATGTGTGTAACTCTGCTTTCTTTATGTTGTAGTGCTATGCCCTTTCAACTTGTAAACTACATGCTCACCTGTGAGAAGCTGACGTTGACACATTTGTTGTTTCAGCGGCCTTGCTACACAGAAACAGATTATAATTCTCTTATTACTTTTAATATTTGAAATTTGTAAGGTATCCTACCCTTATTACATACACTCAGCTCACAAAAATTTATAATAATTCGAAGGTTCAGTATGAATAGGGTACTGGAATGAAATATTGTTCCATCCAGACTTAATTTATTACAAAGCCAACAAGTGAATTCCCAGAAATAGTATACGGATCAAATTTCGAATGAGAAAGAAAAACATGAAACAAAATACACGCTGACAGATCATGTTGATCGCTGGCAAAGTTATTGAAGGGGAGTGGGATCAAGCTAAAACGCTACCTCCCTCAAGCTAATAGCAATAACTCTTTTTGACAATATGTGAGTTACCAACTAAGATTGTGGACCGCTAGCTGCATGTCAATACGACATAGTTTGTTTGGAATACAAGACTGTTGCAGTGAAGGCTAAGTCTTAGACAAAGACTGCTAATAGGCCCGGGCTGCCGATATGCTCACCGCTGAAGTGCTCAATGGGTGATGTGGGTGATGTGGAGACTGGCCATAGGTGAGCAACTGCGAAGGCCGCGGTCGATGTACCCACGCGACAATATGTGCAGAGAATCAAGGCTGACACCCCCCCCCCCCCCTCAAAAAAAAAAAAGAAAAAAGCCAAGTCTGTCCTCTGTGGAGGCTCTCCGCCAATTTTCCAAGCTTGCAGTGTGCCTCGGTCGAACTACCCAGACAGTCATCTGTGCCGGACATCCACTGAATGTCACGAAAATCTCTCCTCTCTTCCCTCCTCGACACCAAATGCACGTGAAGTTACCAAAAGCTGTCCCCTCCGATTGTCAAGATACTCGCGCAAGGTGCGCCAATGGCATGCAGCACCAGAACTCCTTCCTAGACACGGAATAGTGGTATTCCTCCAATGATAAAGTTTGCCACCAAAATCTAAACTCTCATCCAACCAAACTTGCAGCAAAAAATCACACGAGCATTCCATGCCTCTGGCGGACAATGTTCCCCTTCCCAGAGAAATCATAAAGTTCGGCGTCCAGCTGTCGGTCACAGACCTGAGGCGGACGAAATGCTTCCGGCATGCAGGCTGCTGGCCATTGTCCTGCTGAAGACAGGGTCGCCATCGTGGGTCGACTTTACGGGAAGGGGCACCACCTACCCTCTCAAGCAAAGCGGCGACGCTTTTTTAGAAGCCCGGATGTTTTCCTGGAAGAGCCTACATCTGTTTCTTTGACTTCTGCTGCCCTGGCCACGTCTCACAGCCGGCCTCACACACAGATAAAACATAGTGCATCAACTATTATTGCTAGCGGCAAAGAAACTGTTATTCCCTGCCGTACCCACAGTTACTCGTCCTGATTGGTCGCTATGTAGCTGAGATGGCTGCTGCGCCTCTGCAGGGACTACATAATTAACAAGGGGTGAAAGATGGTTTGCGCAAAGGGTCGCCACTTTTCAAGTTTGATTCTATGTGTATATACTTGACCCTGCAGCTGTGTTTATAGATGTTGAAATGAAATAAATTCTGACATCAGCGGCAACTGAATGCCGACAAGTCAAAATTTCTGCTGTCTGGGAACTCGAATCTGGATTTCTCTCTTTATGCGAGTAGTCACCTTAACTGCTTCTCCTGTGTGAGCACGCTTTCTATCCAACCTGAGTTCCCATCTTGCCGCAGACTACTTACGTAGCACGCCCTTTCCACCATAATGATTGCTCACCACACCTCGCTGGATTACTGCAAGAGACGATGAGACAAAGTGTGTCTGCACTGAAATGATCTTATAGCCATCGAGTCTGAAACAGATTTCACACATATAACTGTATACGGCCTGTCATCCATAAGATTATTTCAGTGTGGATGCACTCTCTCTCCCGAACTCTTGTAGGAATCCATCATGATACAGCGAGCAGTTAGTATGGTAGATAGGGGTGCTACGTAAGTAGTGTGTGACAAGATGGGAATTTGGTTCAGATTGAAAGCGTACTCGGATAGTCAATGTAATTAAGGTGAGCGCTCGCATAGCTCGCATAAAGCGAGAAATTCGGATTTGGGTTCTGGTCTGGCATCAGTTCAGGTCCCAATTGCGTCCGGTGTCAAAATTTATTTCATTTCTATATTATCTTACCTGTTAATCTTGGAAATGGTAAAGAAACTTTACCTTTCACTTGAAAAGCTTTTCCCTTTTTTCATTGAAGACTGCTCTTGCCAATTTAATGGCTTAACAGAATATTGTTTACAGTGATGATTGAAGGTGAAAAAATGAATTAAAATTTGTGCTAAAGTCCGATCTTGAACTTGGGTCTCCTTGCTTACGAGGCTGGAATGCTAGGGTTTACACCACTGCAGCACAGGAGATAACATTACTGCGTGGACTATCCAAGTCCAGTGCCCTACCTAGCCAGCAAGGAGACGCAGGTCAAGTCCCAGCTGTGGTACAAATTTTAATGCAGTTCTTCAGCTTCCATCATTATCGTAGATAAAAACGAGACTCAAATGTCTCGGTGATAAGTTTAACTGATTTTTGCTTGTAATTCCTTTGGACTGGCGTTAAAATTTCCTTAAAGGTTGTATTTTTAAATTCTACGAAATTTCCTCTGTGGACACCACTGAAACAAATGTTTCTACCGCAATGACTTTACTGCAAGAGCTCCATGCATTTCTATCACCGCTCAAGAACTGGACGAAACGAAGGTCCAAATAAGCAGGCAACCTGCAACGTGTCGAGTTCCATGGCGAGCACTGTAGCTGGTGGTATCTCATCCCGTTTGACGTCGTAGTGTTTCCTCTCGACTATGTGGGGAGGGCGCCGTGACCAAACTGGGAGCCCGCCGTCCATCACGTGGCGGCCGCCGGCAGCAGCCGCGGTGGCCCCACGGTTTTTTCCGGCGCGGCTCCCGCGGCCGCATCCGTCAGCGGGCGGACCCACCGGCGGCGCCGAGACGTCTCGCGGTCACGTGACCCGCCACTGCGGCGGGCGGCGCCAGCCCCGGCCCCGGCCGCTGCCGCTGCCGCCGCTGCTGCACCTGCCGCGCCCCGCGGCCGGGCCGTATCTCAGGCGGGCGCCGCATCCTCGCCGGCCGCGAAACTGGATCATAAAGTCGGCCGCCAGCGGCCGTCATAAATTACGCAATCGCGTTTGGCCCAGTAGCGTATATCGGGCACGTCGCTCGCGTCGATCGCCGCGTCAGCCGGCGGTCACCGGCGATGATGTGACGTGGAGGCGGGTGCGCCAATCTGTCGCTGTGACGAGCTGATTTATGGGGGCCCCGGCTCCCGATAATGCTGATTTACTGTGACGGCCGCGGCATAAATATTTCCGCTCGGGGATATTTAAGGACCGCTTAGTCGGCAGTTGCCCGACTCTCGGCATTATCTAATGAATGGCTCTTGTGACTTGTAATTCGATACCTGCTCGGATAAACGGAATTTTTTCAATACCTGTTTTATAGCATTTGACGGATGATAAGGAAGCGATGGTGAACAATATTTTTACGTTCTCAAAATGCAGCTGGTTGTTTTTGTCAAGTAATGTTTTAACGTCCTGTCTGAAATACCGGGTGGTTGTAATTGATGTGCAGCTACTCCCAGGGGTCCACTGTGGGCTGTAATTATCGTCTTGCAGCCCAACATCACAGACTTTCTTATGCATTAATCTAGAAACGATTTACGCTGGAAAAGAAATAATTCCAATTTTGACCACCAGGTGCAAATTTGACACTGTGATTGCAAGAAAGACGAATAGAAATTTTTCCATATGTAATGGACTAGGAACGCGACGTGGGCAGAAAAGATCAAACAAGTGAGAAAGGCGTAATGGTGATTTTATTATTAACTGCCACTTAGACAATTTATTCAATACGGGCACCGGAGACATCGACGAGATGGTGTAAAGTGCCAGATTTGCATCTACTGGCCAAAATTAGAACTTTTATTTTCCAGCCCATATCCGTTCCACATCAGTGCAATATAATACCAACCAAGTTTCGCTGCCATAGGACAGTTCAGCCCACACTGGACCTCTGTGAGTAGTTGTACGTCAGTGATAACCGCCTGGAATATTCTCTGCCGTTGCCACTTAACGCCGCTACTGCTGCTGTAATATTCTAGCAGCGAGTTGACACTCCTCTTCTGGTTCCCAGCTAATACCTAAGCTGAGTCTGTACTATAGCAGAACGAAATTCCCTGAAATAGTCAAACTGTGTGCCGAGTCGATCATGGACGTTTACCCTGCGGGGTCATTGTTCTTACTACCTGTCTACCACCTAGATACACGTCAATGTCTCAACCATTGTCCGTCAGTACTTATCTGATACTTCTTCCGAACTTCACAAGTGTAACATTTCATACGTTACTGGCCACCTATCCAGGGAGAAATCATGGTTTCTTGGATGGTGTAACCACCACCTAGTGGCTGTTTTACAATGAATCTCTCATCATGCAGCGACTGTGCCCTGGACACGCATGTCTCAGAAAAATACCGGCTAAGAGAGGCTTTATGGAATTGCTGCGGCAGAATTCTACACCAACAGCAACCGTTCAGGCACAGTCTTTAAGAAGCGGAGATTGGTTCTGCACTCTCTTCTTTGAGGTCAGTATGATAGCGTATGTGCGATTTCGTGCTTCTGAGGAGAGTTTAACGAATTCATGTTGCTTAAACATTTTCGTGATATCAGTTACTGGACTGAAGCTGTCTTTAAACAGTCCCAGAATCGACAGGCTGGTGGATCTACTCAAAATGGAGTGACACACTGATGATTACGCGTAGTGTGACTTCCTCTTCTCCACTACGAGTGTTCATTCCTATAATGGTTTCACGGTCAGTATTTAAATTCTGGACAACTTTTATTTCTTTCTATTTGCTCCATTCTAAAGTACATTATGTAACATAAAATTTCATTTCCTTCTTCGGAAGCCATCTTCAGGAGCTGTGGAGTTCAGAGGTTGGCTTCTCACATGCATGCAGTTTTAACAAACAAATCTTTTGATCTCTTTACTGACCCAGTTGTCAGATACAGCTAATTCCGTCACTGGTATATTGACCAGTAACCGCTATTTAACAGGCTTAACTAACCACGTGACCAGACTAACAAGAACTTCCAAATTCCTTTTTCCATTGCTACTCACTTCGTGAACCCGTGGTCTTGGTGATAGTCTTTCACTTTTACTCAAAACCCCCTGGATCCATGGTTCGAATTCAGCCACTGCTTATTTTGAAAAAAGAAAAATTGACAGTGGCGGCCGAAGACTCCCTGTATGAGGAATCACCTTCGATCTGATAGCAGCCTTGTCAATGGGGACGAAGAAATGGACAGAGTTTTAGGGAAAACGTCTCGTCCTTGAGGCAAAAGTATTTGCAAAGGTCAACGGCATACGGGTGCAGAGGTCAATGGAGACCACCACACTAAAGGCACATATGTGTACCCACAGGATGTGTGGTCTGCAACTGAAAAA
This sequence comes from Schistocerca americana, assembly GCF_021461395.2. Classification (NCBI taxonomy): domain Eukaryota; kingdom Metazoa; phylum Arthropoda; class Insecta; order Orthoptera; family Acrididae; genus Schistocerca; species Schistocerca americana. The sequence goes on from NC_060120.1 coordinate 276,650,608, forward strand.
GTGTCGTGACGATCAGTGGAAAAAGATACCAGGTAAATTCCCCAAATGTATATCTGGGGTGAGCCAGCCAAGGCGGTGTTAATCATGAGAAAAGGATCTGGTGACCAAGTGACAAGGAAACATGCTACGAGTAAAACTGTAGAATACCAGAAGTTTGAAAATGGTAGGGAAGGTAGAAAATCTGAGAAAGGAAATTCAAAGGCTCTTTCTAGACACAGTGGCGTCAGTGATAGTATCAATAACTTTCAGACATGAGATTGTTCAAAGAAAAATTTTCATGGAGTTTCATCGACAAAAAGAATTTTGTGTGGGATTGTTATACTTAAGTTGAACCAAACTCAGAAAAGGAATAATTACTTAGAAACAAGATTAGTTACTTAATTCCATGTTCCGCATATCACTGGCATTCTTCATATCAAAATGAAGTACAAGTTAGTTTAAAAACTACATATAAATGGTTTGTTTCTGTTCATTATTTCATACTGTAATTTACAGATTACAAAATAGCACAATGGATTAAATTAAGCAAAAATAAACATGTTAGTCTATGAAATTACTAACCTTACTAGCGAAACATGAAGAAAGCATAATAGTCCTCTGTCCTAAATATGCTTATTTTTTTATCAAGACTTTGTAGAATTGAAGAATTGGCCAAAGTGTGGTATCAGTTTAGGCCTAAAATTTGCTTTTCAAACATACTATTTTATTGAGCAAATGACCTACGAAACTGTAGCCACGTATTGAACATTATTTTGAGCTACTACTGAGTATTAATACATTTCTTTTCTAGTTTTGTAGATGTGGACATTGCCATACGTATCAAACTGCAATGAATTATTTACAATGAATGACAGTGACTAATATGAATATTTAGAAATAAGGAGAGTCCATATTCAGAGAACCTTCCAACGTTTTCCATCTAACAGCACTGACGTTAACGCTTGTTGCATCCTAAAGTACTACATGTGTCTTTTGTGTCTTACATGGAATTTTATTCACAGATGAAAGAAGTATAATATTTAAAGATATTAAACTCCAGTCGTAATATTATTGGCTCAATGGTTCAAATGGCTCTGAGCACTATGGGACTCAACTGCTGAGGTCATTAGTCCCCTAGAACTTAGAACTAGTTAACCCTAACCAACCTAAGGACATCACAAACATCCATGCCCGAGGCAGGATTCGAACCTGCGACCGTAGCGGTCTTGCGGTTCCAGACTGCAGCGCCTTTAACCGCAAGGCCACTTCGGCCGGCGTAATATTATTCCCGACACTAAAGTACTTTATTGAAAACAGGTGAATCTTCATTTATAGCATTTGTAAATGTAGAGAGACAGCTTCTGACATTCAAAATTCTGAAGGCAATAGTTCTGTAGAACAAGTACAGAAACCAGATTGCAGTTATAAGAATCAAAAGACAGCAGTTGAGAAAAGAGTGAGACAGAATTGTAGCTTATTCAACCTGAAATAGAGGAAATCTTAATGGAACAAAAGACTAATTTTGATAGAGGATTAAGGTAATGAGAGACAAATCAAAAAAGTTCGAGGTTTCCCGATGACACTGTAATTCAGTCAGAGACAACAAGGTACTTGGAAGACCAGCTGAACGGAACAGACAGTAGTTTGAAAATAATTGGTGTTATAAATATAAACAAAAGTTAAACAAGACTAATGGGATGTAGTGAATCAAATATGACAATCCTGGGGGAATTAGTTTACTAACAGTAGTAGCTGCGTTTCTCTGCAGGGGCAGCAAAATGACGGAGGATGGTTGAAATAGAGAGAGTGTTGACTAGTAATAGCAGAAAAGCCTTTCTAATGGACAAATATCTGTTAACAAACATAAATTTTACAGTTAGGGAGTGTGTTCTGAAAGTATTTGTCTGGAATGTAACGTTATATAGAAGTGAAAAATGGTTCAAATGGCTCTAAGAACTATGAGACTTAACATCTGAGGTCATCAGTCCCCTAGACTTAGAAATACTTAAACCTAACTAATCTAAGGACATCACACACATCCATGCCCGAGGCAGGATTCGAACCTGCGATCATAGCGATCTCGTGGCTCCGGACTGAAGCGCCTAGAACCGCTCGGCCACAATGATCGGTTCAGCAATGACATGTCCTAATTATGTATTAACACTGCTGCAGATTGTAGGCGTCGTCTTATTGGAAAATGTTCATGTGTGCGCTCGGCTTGATATGCAGTAGCCTTCAAATCGTGAGCTACACCCTTAATTTTTTTATATCAAAATTAGTGAATTTACTCATATCACTTTCGTTGTCTATGCATGTGGTCACTTATACACCTCAAATTAATAATCATGTTAAGTATTTTAATCAGATTGAACCTAAAATTGCTGTATATCCATGTATCACCACAGTAAACTAAAATCAGTGAATAGTTTAGGGAGTACTCAGGAGAACAGTGGCGTAATTCAGTAGTTTACAAAATAATGAGAATTTTTATTAATCATTTATTAATGTTTTATAACTACAACGAGCTGATAAATCTTACTCAAAAAATACCGCCGGCTGCGGTAGCCGTGCGGTTCTAGGCGCTGTAGTCCGGAACCGCGGGACTACTACGGTTGCAGGTTCGAATCCTGCCTCGGGCATGGATGTGTGTGATGTCCTTAGGTTAGTTAGGTTTAAGTAGATCTAAGTGACTGATGACCTCAGAGGTTAAGTCGCATAGTGCTCAGAGCCATTTGAACTATTTTTTGAACAAAAAATACCAAACATGAATCAGACTAGAAATGTTGTTTGATTGGCAAAGCATATATTGGGGTGGAAGTTATACAGATTCTTCCCTGAATTCATCCCTTTCACAACACAATCTGACTTTGTTTACGTGAATCAACTTGAGGCGCAAATGGAATCAACTACCAAGTATACCACAAACTATGGTTAACCAAGTAATAGGCAGCTGTGAATATCATTTAACAGTGCTACACCGGTGTAGCAGTATTTCACCCTTCCCCCTTGATTCAGGCGGCAGCAGAACACGGCGCGCTGTGGGCGAGGGGCGGAACGCGGTGGCAGCTGTAACGTTCTGATGCGTCCACGAAAACTCGCAAACTACGTGGACTGGTGCTCTGATTATTAGAACGCGGGAACTTCCCTATCAGAGGCCTGGAATGCTGGCAGATTTCAGTGTGAGGTGCACCCGTTCGCTGGTCTGACCATCCAACTTGAATCTCAGGCACGACGGCGCTTGCTGGAACTGACAAATGTCAGACGGCCGGCTGATGATGAGTGCGTTCACCCACGTCACACACGATATGTCCTAGATGATATGCATTTTCACTGTCGGTACGGTTGGAAACTGCCCCTGGCCCTTAGTCCACTACAAGATACAAACCACAAGTCTCACCCATCAGGGAAGGACCTGAAGTTCTCCACCAGGGGAGGACAAGGAGATGAAGAAGGAAAAGAATCACCACCAAGTCTCGCTACGGGAGCAGGATCAGTAAAAGCGGAACCGCCCCCACCTTGGCCAAATCAATCGAACTATCCTCTAATCTTGAATCTCCCCTTTTCACTGTGTGTTGTCTTGGTAGCCAATCCAAATAAAGCACTGGGGTTCCCACACTAGGGATGGAAGCTTCCATTTTGCATATCCTGACAGGAGCCAAGCAGCGATTCCAAATTTCTCCTTCCTGAAAAAGGAGATTTTAGACTGACAAAAGACATCCACATAGATGAGACCACAGTTCCTCAATTACAGAGAGATCTAATCTTTCGAATTTCTGAAAGAAGGCTGTTTAGCTTCCCAGACAGTCGTACCCACGAAATATGTTTTTGCCCCTCGCTTAAAGAAGCTGGCGACTTCTGGCGTTAGTGGGGGTTACAGTCTTCCTCCACTAACACATGCGCCAGACACTCTGTATCGTCCCAGATACTAACATGAGAATGCATAGAGATTTAAAACTTTTCTACCATTTGCACAAACTCTACGTTTGCAGCAGTCTCTCTGAAACGGCTACCTCCACCCACGTTCTGTCAACTGGCAGCCTTCGTGATGGACTGCCGCCTGGCCCAGGTAAGATGTTTTGCAGCCAGGCGCCCTCCTGTCTGACTAAGCCGGAGGAGGAGAGTGCTACGCCCAATGGTCCCTCTGCAACTACGATCCAGTGAGATCTGCTTCACCGAATCACTCACACAGCCTAGTAGTTGCATTCAGAATCTATGGCCCCCAATCCATCTCTTCCCTATTCTCCGTCGCTTCCACTACACCCCCCCCCCCCCCCCCCCGCCGGTACAAGTTCTCTGCTGGTTACACATGCAGTTATAAGAACATTCTGCCCACAATTCCCTCATGTAAAAAAGTCGTAAACCACACATTCAAATGTACTACTGGGGAGCACCGAGATCATGACATAAAATATGAAAATTAATCTGACTGACAACGTTCTTGTAGTGAGAGAGAGGCATGCCACCTCGCAAGTAGCTACCCCATGAATAGGAATGACATCTTTTACAAGGTTTGAGTGTGAAGCTTTTGCTGCATTTCTCTGTTTTTACGTAAAAAAGGGAAAATATTCGTTCGACAGATTGGTAGTAGCGTTCACTTTCCACTTGAAGTGAAGCTTGGCCATTGCAGAACTTCTGGGGAGAACTTAGATTTGAGAGGTTTCGATTAATGGCTGGAGTTGACTGGCCCATCCCTTGCTATACTTGAAGAATGTGTTTTTTTTTTTTTTTTTTCGGCAGTAGTGCAATCAGTTTTCTGAGCAGCTTGTCTTAGGCTCATATGACTATGCATCTGAATGCTCAATGATCTATGTTAAATGTTTGTCTAATTTGTCTTCCTTTTGTGGGCTGTCTAGATGTGGCAGTTTTATTCATTTTTGCTTCCTGCAGTCGTCCAGTTTAACGCTAGTCCCACGATACTAAAGAGTCGTATTGTATTAGTTTGCTAAAATTTTCGGAAAATTGCTCTGCAATTGTCAATTGTTCACGCGGTTAGATTAAATAAAAGTTTTGTGTTCCTTACCTGACTTACGTTTTGAGACCCCTTATTTCCTGTAACTTCCCCATGGTTAAGTGACTCTTAACAAATTTTTATGAGAAGTCGCCGTACAGAATCGTGGTATAGGTGAGCACGAGAGGGGGAGGGGGCGGAGTGGGGGAGGGGCGGTCTTGGTGCTCGGTTCCTACTTGAGCTAGGAACGTCGGGTGAAATGTTTTTGCTTTGTCTTGGACCTGTGGGCATTTGTTTAACCATTGGAGCATCTGCAGTTATGTTACAGTATATTAAGCAAGGTTTGAACGACGAACCGTAGCTAGCGCCAGGGTAACTTGTGCAAACCGGTTAATTGGTTTTGTAAAAGATTTTAATTGTTCTGAAATTAGCGCTCAGCCTTCAGTAACTCCAGTCATTCCGCCACTGTAGCTGAGTGGACAGCACGACGGGTTGTCATGCTGGGGTGGCCCGGGTGCGATGGCTCTCCGCTCAGGGACTGGCTGTTTGTGTCGTCTTCATCATCATCATTTCATCCTCATCGAAGCACAAGTCTCCGGAGTCTCATTTCAACTCCAGACTGGAGCAAGAATGATGGTTCAAAGTTGGTCACGCGTGCGTCGGACCATGGTCTTATACAGCTTTTACTCGTTTGAAAAAAATTTTCTTAATTTGGATTTTACGTGCAAAAACACGTTTTAGGAGGTTTCTGAAGCGCGTCACATCTGCAGTTTTTGGAAATTTGTGGTAAGGTCTTATGGGACCAAACTCCTGACTTCATCGGTCCCTAAGCTTACGCGCTACTTAATCTAACTAAAACTAACTTACGCTGAGGACAACACACACACCCATTCCCGAGGGAGGACTCGAACCTCCGATGGGGGGAGCCGCGCGGGCCATGACAAACCCCCCAGACCGCGCGGCTACCCCTCGCGGCACATCTGCACTTCAATCTTGTACCAATCGGTTCAAACTGTGCACGGAGGTAGACAAATAGATACAGACGAAACGATTTTTTTTATTCGGTGATCATTATCGGTTGTCGAGGTGCGATGGCTCACGTCGAGTTTATGTAGTACGTAAAGTTCATTCTTACTTGAACTGAATGCGCCGAAACGGTTTAAAGTGAACCAGATAAACGCATTCTTACTATGAAATTGAAAACTTGCTTTCAAAAATGTAGCTTCCTTCTGATTTTACATGTAAAAGCCCTTTTTTGTGAGGTTTTTTTTTTGCGCGCCGGTTTTACGTTTCAGGCTTGTGCGAATCGATTAAAACTTTGTAAGAAGGTAGAGGAATACTTGTAATTAATAGTCGTCCTGTTGTTTTGTGAAAGCATTATCAGCTGCCAGAATATAAGCAATAAGTTTCGAAAGACAGTAGAAAAACTTAAACAGGTTCAGTTGTCGCCTGAGTCAACAAAAATCTACATCAGTTGCAAAGCAATGGCGGTATAAGGTCAAAATTATGGTAGAGTAAAAATTGAGAACCAGAATGAAAAATGCTCCTATCAACACGAAAGAGGCGAATATGTTCTGGGCAGAGTTAGGGATGTAAACAAAGGGAACTAACATACCTGGCAGCAGCAAAGACATTGAAATGAATACATCGTGACATAATCCCGCTTTTTTGTGTGTTAACCCTACCTTCCCAGCGCAGTTACCTCTCTTAGCTTCAAGGTGTTGGGACACCTGCATCATATTCCAATTTATGGCTAAACTCCCTGATCCCCTGCCCGAAATCCAGAAAATTCGCCAGCCTTTGGGAACAATGTATAGCATTTTATGGCTGAGGAGCATAAAAATAATAACTAAAAACGTTTTTCTGGAGAGGGTGGGATAAAATGTCTGGAGGGTGAATTAGAAGCGCGAAGATGTCAAGATGTTTTGATTTAAATGTCCTTAAAACTGCCAGATAAGCCGAAAGGCAGTTCCCTTGTTTTACATCCCTAACTCTGCCGAGGATGTATCAGTTTTTCTTTTTTTTTTGCCATGATAGGAGGATTTTTCATTCTGGTAATAAATATAACCAACAGCTTTTTTCATTCTGGTAATAAATATAACCAACAGCTTTTCTAGGATGTTTGTTTCAGTGTGACGAGTTTCCGTTGTCTGCAGTGGCCAAGCACTATTTTTAAAGATTTCAGAGATGCACAGTTTTTTTCTTTTTAGTCGTCATTGTACTGACTGGCTTGACGCAGCTCACCATGACTTTCTCTCCTGCACCAACCTCATCATTTCAGAGTAACACTTGCTACCTTTCGTCCTCAATTATTTGCTTGAAGTACTCCAATCTCTGCGTTCCTCTATAGCTTTTACCTTCTACAGCTTCCTCTAGAACCATGGAAGTCATTGCCTGATGTCTTAACAGAAGTCGTAACATCCTGTTCCTACTTCTTATCAGTGTTTCCTATGTACTCCTTTCGTGGCTGATTCTGCGGAGAACTTCCTCATTCCTTATCTTACCAGTCCACCTAATGTTCAACATTCTTACGTAGGAAGATATCTCGAACTCTTAGATTCTCTTCTGCTCCGGTTTTCCCACAGTCCATGTTTCACTACCACACAATGCTGAGCTCCATACGTACATTCTCAGACATTGACAGTTGTAGACTCCTCTTTGCCAGGAACGCCCACATTTCCAGTGCTTTTCAGCTTTTTATGTCCTTGCTGCTTCGGCCATCATGGGATATTTCGGTTCCAAGATAGGAGAATTCCTTAACATCGTCTACTTCGTGATCACCAGTTTTGACGTTAAGATTGTCGCTATTCTCATTTCTGCTGCTTGCCATTACTTTTGCGTTTTCCCGATCTACCCTTAATCCATACTCTGAACTCGTTAGATGGATCGATTCATTCAACAAGTTGTGCAGTTCTCTTTCACTTTCACACAGGACAGCAACGTCATCAGCGAATCTTATCATTCATATCTACTTACTCTGATTTTAATCCCACCCTTGAACCTTTGTTTTATTTCAGTCAGTACTTCTTCGGTGTTGGGGCGAAAGATTATCCCTTTCTTACACCTTTTTTAATATGAGTTCCCAGTTACTTGTCTTCCAGTCTTATTATTTTTTCTTGGTTATTGTACATATTCTATATTGTCCTTTCCGTATAGCTTACTCTTTTCTTTCTGAGAATTTCGATTATCTCTTTCAGGACGAAAAATCCTATGATAGTGTCTTGATTTTTTATAAGTCTTGCTTCCATTATCAGCCGCAACGTCAGAACTGCCCTGTTTGTGCCTGTACATATCCTAAAGCCAAACTAATCGTCGTCTAACAGTTTCTCTATTTTAGTTTCCATTCTTCTTTATATTATTATTGTCATAAATTTGGACGCATGAGCTGTTAAGCTGATGGTGCGATAATTCTCTCACTTGTCGGCTCTTGGAATCTTGGGCATTGTGTGGACGATGTTTTCCCGAAAGTCTGATGGTACGTCGCCAACCTCATAGAGTGATCAGCCAAAACATTATGACCACTGCCGACCGCGACGTTGGATGCCTCCTGGTAGCGTTGCGGCCACGTGACGTGATAAAGAAAGTATGTAAGCGGAGCGGACACGGACGGGAGACCACCCTAGCTGAGATCTGGGCTGCAAATGGGAAAATCCATTGAGATTAGCGACTTTGGCAAAGACAATTTATAATTATGGCGGGCCTGTGAACGAGTATCTCGGAAACGGCGAAGCTGGTCAAATGTTCACGTGCTCCTGTCGTGAGCACATACGTGAAGAGGCAGAAGGACAGTGAAACTACAGCTAGATTCTAAATCGTTGGACGTCCACGACTCTTCACAGAACGTGGTGTTCGGAGGCTTGTCTGCTCTACAAAGTAGGATAAATGGTGATCTGTGGCATCTCTACCAAAAAAGTACACAATGCTGGCGCACGCACAAGTGTTTCGGAGCACACTGTTCATCGCACGTTGTTAAACGTGGAGCTCCGCAACAGATCACCCATACGTGTTCAGATGTTCACCCAATGACACAGACAATTGCGATTGAACTAGGTACGCAACCTTCGGGATTCGACCATCAAAAAATGGAAACATGTCGGCTGTTCTGGTGAGTCACATTTTTGCTACGCTAGGTCGACGGACGTCTACACAAATGTCGTCATCAAGACGAACGGTGGCTCGAAACATGCTGCGCGTTATAGACGTAGACTGGCGGGAGCAGTATTATGGTATGGGAGACATGCTTCTGCACTTGCATGGGACCAGTGGTAGTAATTGAAGACACATTGGCAGCTGCGAATGACGAGCATCCCTTCATGCTTGATGTCTTCCCCGTCGGCGATGTCATCTTTCAGAGGTGTAATCGTTTGTGTCTCGGAGCCAGAATCGTCCTATTGTGGTCTGAGGAGCATGCTAAATTTAAACGAACGCAAAATCTTCAAGATTGGCGATCTTTTACAGAAGCTCGAAATTTAGCGCCGACTTCAATGCGAGATGCTTATAATAATTTCTGCAACGAAACTGTCTCGAAACCTGGTAGAAAATCCAAAGAGATTCTGGGCGTGTGTAATGCTAGCGGTAAGACACAATGCCTTCTCTGAGCGATAGCAGTGGAAATACTATAGACGACAGTGCTGCGAAAGCAGAGTTACTAAACACAGCCTTCCGAAATGCTTTCACCAATGAAAACGAAGTAAATATTTCCGAATCCGAATCAAGAACAGATGCTAACATGTGTAACTTAGTAGTCGTTATCGTCGGAGTAGTGAAGCAACTCATATCACTTAAGAAAAGCAAGTCCTATGATCCAGATTGTATACCAATTAGATTAATTTCAGAATACCCAATAGCAGTAGTTCCATACTTAACAATCATATACAACCGCTCGCTCGACGAAAGATTCGTACCAAAAGTCTGGAAAGTTGCACCAGTCACACCAGTATTCAAGAAGGTAGTAGGAGTAATCCACTAAATTACAGGCCCATATCATTAACGTCGATATGCAGCAGAATTTTGGAGCATATACTGCGTTCGAACATTATGAATTATATCGAAGATTGACACACAGTCAACACGGATTTAAGGTACATCGTTCTTGTGAAACACAACTAGCTCTTTACACACACGAAAAATCGAGTGCTATTTACAAGAGACTTCAAATTGATTCCGTGTTTCAGGGTTTCCAGAGGGCTTTTGACACTGTATGTCATAAGCGACTTGTAATCAAATTGCTGGCTTACGGAATCTCAGTTATGTGACTGGATTCTGATTTCCTGTCGGAGAGGCCACAGTTCGTAGTAATTGACGGAAGGACATCGAGTAAAACGATTTCTGGCGTTCCCCAATGTAGTGTTATAGGCTTCCCTTATCTTATCCGTTCCTTATTTATACAAACGATTTAAGCTGCCGTCTTAGGTTGTTTGCAGATGCTGCTGCCGTTTATCACCTAGTAAAGTCATCAGAAACTCAAAACAAATTGCAAAACGATTTAGAAAAGATATCTGCATGGTGCAAAAATTGGCAATTGACCCTAAAAAATGAAATATTTGAGGTCGTCCATATGAGTGCTAAAATGAATCCGCTGAATTTTGGTTACACGATAAATCGATCAAATCTAAAGGCCGTAAATTCATTTACATATCTAGGACTTACAGCTACGAACAACTTAAATTGGAAAGAACACACAGAAAATGTTGTAGGGAGGGTAAACCAAAGATTGATGTTTATTGGCATAATTCTTAGAAAATGTAACAGATCTACTAAAGAGACTGCCTACTCTATGCTTGTCCGTCCTCTCATGGAGTACTGCTGAGCGATGTGGGATCCGTACCAGATAGGATTAACGGAATACATCGAGAAAGTTCAAAGAAAGGCAGCACGTTTTGTACCATCCCAAAATAGGGGAGAGAGTATCTTGACATGGTATAGGATTTGGAGTGGACATCATTAAAACAAAGGCATTTTTTCTTTGCCTCGGAATCTTCTCACCGAATTTCGGTCACCTACTTTCTCCTCCAAATGCGAAAATATTTCGTTGACGCAGACCTACATAGGGAGAAATGATAATCATAATGAAACAAGTAGTTTTGAACGAACTGTGACAGAAGCCCGAACAGGGAACTGACGTACTAGGACATGCATTGATGTCATGATACAGTGCATTGATAACGGTAGGCACTGGCCAAAATCTAGGACATGACGTACTAGGACATGCATTGATGTCATGATACAGTGCATTGATAACGGTAGGCACTGGCCAAAATCTAGATTTGCTTAATAAAACCTGAAAGAAAAGGACGAATAATTGCTGTACTTCTTCATTTTTAAAGTCATATCACAGTCGTTGAGTGCATCCACATTCCTAATGGAAGGTAACTTGATGAAATTGATATCAAATTAATTACACAAATTTATTAATTAATAAGTTAATTACCCACACCAACTGATGACATCATGGGTTTTTCCCAGCTGACAGGTGATTCATCTTCCCATCCCCTCCTCCCAGCCCTCGCCCACCACCCTCACCACCTCCGACCCCTGGAAATGAAGGGAAACCCACTCTATGTTGAGCCGTAGGCTGGGATGATCTGTATAGTATTTATTTAAACAATTTCGTGTAGGTAAAAAAAAGAGGATTGCCTTGGCTTCAACTGCCAACTTTCAACTGCTTTTCAAGGTCATCCAGCTAGCCACATTCCACAGAAAAAGATCATGGAAAATAGCAGTCCTTTCTTTGTATTTTTTGGCTGGATAGTGAGAATTTCAGAACAAATATTCTTGTACAAAACCTTTATTAGCTTCTATATATGCATTTATGCAAAGAAAACAGCGGCATAACCTTTCAGTTCAACATGGTGTAATTGTAGTTCAAAATGACGCTGGACAATCACGTGTGGTTCTTCCCAAAATGTTGCAAAAGGATGTGTTGCGATTGCTTTCGCAAGGACATGGTGGAATTGTTTGCACTTAACAGTTAGCGAGCTGGCACTGTACTTGGCAGGACATGGACGCCCACATTGAGCAGATCACGTCACAGTGCCGCGCTTGCGCAGAAAAGCAATCTGATCCCTCACACATTCTCAGCTTGGCCTAAGACTCAATCGCCATGGCAACGAGTGCACGTAGACTTTGCAGGACCATTTTGGAGTACTCGTTGGCTCATAGTGGTACTCTTTTAACAATCTCCCATTTGCGGTGACTATCACATGACGTAGCACCATTCAAGCGTTGTCCTCTATATTTTGCGTAGAAGGTCTGCCACGAGTACTCGTGTCGGACAACGGACCACTGCTCATTTGATTTTGAGCAGTTTTGTGAACGAAATGGCATTCGTCGTCTAACAAGTGCTCCGTTTCACCTGCTGTCCAACGGAGTGGCAGAATGCTTCGTACGTTGGTCAAGCCTCGAACAGATGGTCAAGCTTCGCGCCACCCACACACGGGAACAGGCACTGCAACTCTTTCTCGCCTCCTGTCGCTCCCACCCGCGAGACAGCCCTCACCGGCGGAGCTTCTGCATGGCCGCCGCCATCGGACGCTGCTACACATGCAGCGTCCACCGCAGCACCCGACGCCTCCAATGGTCCTCTAGTATCGCTTTGCACCGCGCTATCTTGGTATTTTCAGGGTTTATGGCAACTATAGGCGCTGCGAAAGAGGTGTGATCCAGGAACGCATTGGCCCTTTTATATATACTTGATTGCAGGTCCCGAAGGTTTGCAGCGCCGCCACCAAAACCAAATTCGTGCGTGTCTTTTGCCCCGTGATTCTGCTACTTTTCTCCCCCAAGAGTCATGGAGTCACGGGACCGTGCGGCGTTTGCAGCCGCCCACTTTCTCGATTTCTTCATATTTTTGATGTAACCATGAAGAGAGGATGGGACGACGTACCCTCGCCCCCGCCACCACAGCTCGCTCACCTGATGGACCTTGACCCGCCGTCGCCGTCGCCGTCGTCATCATTGCCCCAGGACACGCCCTCAGGCCTGGACGTGTGCCCGGTCAGCAGTTTTCTGGAGGATGTACCTGTTACCTCACAAGCCAGATGGCGGGGTATGGGTTGGAATACACCATCCCCCACAGCTATGGCTTCCGGCTCATCTCTGCGTCCAGCATCCTGCCTCCCTCACCATTGTCGTTTACAGCCTCACTACATGACACCAGTGCGGCATTTCGGGACGGAGGAATGTGCTGGCGTAAGCTGTCGCCAGCACTCCGATCAGCAAAGAGGCTGCGAGAAGATTGAGACTAGGCACCGGAGCAAGCGAGCCTATCAGGAGAGAGGCCAGCAACAGACTCGCAAACAACGCGCCACCAACGCCCTCTCGACCGCCAGTATTTTAGATCGCCGCCGCGGACTGGTGGGCCCAGTCAGTTCCAGTCAGTCATCAAATGGTTCAAATGGCTCTGAGCACTATGGGACTCAACTGCTGAGGTCATTAGTCCCCTAGAACTTAGAACTAGTTAAACCTAACTAACCTAAGGACATCACACACATCCATGCCCGAGGCAGGATTCGAACCTGCGACCGTAGCGGCCTCGCGGCTCCAGATTGCAGCGCCAGAACCGCGCAGCCACTTCGGCCGGCAGTCAGTCATCCAGTGAGTCAACGAGTCATCAGTCGCAGCCCAGTGTGAGTCGCAGTTGCAGTTAGCTCAGCCCCTAGCTCAGAGTCAATCAGTACCTAGCAACCAGAGTAGTGTACATAGCAGACTTGTACTTCACCAGCAGTGAGGCTAACGTGGGCTATTAGGAGAGCTTGTACCACAACACCTGGACTATCTTAAGTACCTTTCTGTTTATGTTAGTAAAGAGCCCTGTTAATACACATGTACAGTTGTGTTCTAGGAAGAGGATACCGGCCACCAGACAACATCCCCTCCTTGCTTCCCAAGGTATAAGCTTACAGTGACAACGAGAGACACAAAAGTCAGCAATCACATTGCTGCATCCCTGGCGGTCTCCGTCCATGCACAAATCGTGGTTTGACATTAGCTAGTCGCACATCTCGATTTTATTAAAACTCCCTACGAATTCTTGCATTATGTCCAAATCCAAAACGGAATAATCGTCAACACTTAGCCGTTGCAAATTTTCTAGGTAGCTCTTCCATTAGAATATCCATTTCAACGTCAGTTAATTCCAATTTCTATGGTATTTTCTTCTAAATGGTTTTCAGTGCTTCCTTGCCGATTTCATCCCATATACCTCTCCCTGTGACACTGTCGCCACCGTAGGGGAAATTGTAGCTTCACCTTAAAACCATATCTTGCAATGGCGAACTTGGTGAATTTACTATGTTCAGAATAGTTAAATGAGCCACATTTCTTCTTTAACATTACAGATCGTCCCTTCTCTAATTGATAGACGCTTCACTTGATCACAGATTCTAATTACCATAATGATATCGCAAAACGGTTCTGTAATAGGAGTAGGCACATTTAAATTCTTCCTAAAAACCCCTACCCCAATTGCACTATTTTGTGTGCAAGGTATCCGTTAGAGGGAGAAAGACTACCTCTCACGAGTACCACCCCATCCGGCGGCGCACAACTCCGCTCCACTCTCGGATACAGCGCTGCACAATTCCATCCAGTTTTTGCGTTGTACCACCCCGCCCGAAGCCCTGTCCGAGTACAACGCTATACTCTAATCTGCGAATACTGCGCTATAACATCCCGTCCGAAACCGCGTAAAGGCACAGCCCCGTAGACTTTGGATAATGCGCTGTGTTATATCGTCCAAAAACACAAGCACAGCACTGTACTATACATATCGGTTAATACGTTGGTTCTACCTCATACATAAGGGTGGTACTCGTGAGGGGAAGTCTCCCTCCCACCCACGAGCACCCTGCGCAAAAACAGCGCAATTGGGCTACGAGTTTCAATTGTATTACAAGTACAACCAAATTTAGAATATATGACCTGAAAATCTAGTGACCGGAAGTGCGCTACCTTGGATCTTTAGAGCATAAAATAAGGTTGGACAGCCGCAACCAATCAGTCTTGTGTGGTAGCTGAAAGTGTCAAAATGGATTCCTCCAAGGTGCTTCACATGCCTCAGCTTTAGGTAGGAGATCGAGACAAACCAGTGAACGCTTTGCTTTATGGTTATTACTGGAGAAACTGGACATTCTTGTTTCTTACATTCGCAACATAAATTACACCGAAAATGGTATGTTCCCTAGCAAGAAGAGTTAAAATGTGCGTACTCCTATTTAAGAACAGTTTTGCGATAGCATTGTGTTAGTTAACATCTGTGATCACGTCGACTGTCAAGATCAGTTATAGAAGGGATAGTCTGTAATATTAAAGAAGGAGACTGATTTGATGCGGCCCGCCAGTAATTCCTGTCCTGTGCCAGCCTCTTCATCTCGGAGCAGCATTTGCTACCTACGTCCTCAATTATTTGCTGGATGTATTCCAATCTCTATCTTCTACAGATTTTTCCCTCTACAGCTCCCTCTAGTAGCGTGTAAGTTACTCCCTGATGTTTTAACAGTTGTCCTATCATTATGTTCCTTCTGCTTGTCTGTGTTTTACACATATTCCTTTCCACTCTTATTCTGCATAGAACCTTCTCGTTTCTTACCATAGCAGCCGAGCTAATATTCAACATTCGTCTGTTGCACCACACTTCGAATGCTTCGATTCTCTTCTGTTCCGGTTTTTCCACAGTCCATGTTTCAATATCGTACAATGCTGAGCTCCAAACGTACATTCTCAGAAATTTCTTCCACAAATTAAGGTCTTCGTTTGGTACTAGTAGACTTCTTGTGGCGAGGAATGCCCTTTTTGCAAGTGCTAGTCTGCTTTCGATGTCTTTCTTGCTCCGTCTGTCATTGGTTAATTTGCTGCCTAGGTAGCATAATTCCTTAACTTCATCTTCTTCGTGACCATCAATCCTGACGTAAAGTTTCTCGTTGTTCTAATTTCTGCCACTTCTCATTACTTTCGCTTTTCTTCGAGTCACTGTCATTCCATACTCCGTACTCAGTATAGCGTTCATTCAATTCAGCAGATTAATATAATTCTTCTTCACTTGCATTCAGGATAGCAATGCCATCAGTGAATCATATCATTGATGTTCTTCCACATTGAATTTTAATTCCACTCCTGAATCTTTCTTTTATTTCCATCATTGCTTCTTCTACATACAAATTGAACATAGGTCCAAAGACTACATTCCTGTCTTACACGCTTTTTAATCCGAGCACTTTGTTCTTGGTCGCCCACTCGTATTATTCCCTCTTGGATCTTGTTCATATTGTTTATTATCCGTCTCTGTATAGCTTACCCCCATTTCTCTGAAAATTTAGATCATTTTGCACCATTATACATGGTCGAAAGATTTTTCCCGGTCGACAAATCCTATGAACGTGTCTTGATTTTTCTTGAGTCCTGCTTCCGTTATCAACCGCGACGTCGGAATTGCCACTCTGGTGCTTTTAGCTTTCCTAAAGCCAGACTGATAGCCATCTAACACATCTTCCAGTTACTTTTCCATTCTTCTGTATATTATTATTATTGTCAGCAGCTTGGAGGCCTTGAGATGTTAAGCTGATAGTGCGATAATTCCCGTACTTGTCAGCTCCTGCAGGTTTTGGAATTGTGTGGGTGATATTTTTCCGAAAGTCAGATGGTATGCTTTCGGACAAATACAATCTACACACCACCGTGAATAGACACTTTTGTTGTCTGTTCCGCCAATGATTTAGAAATTCTGATGGAATGTTACCCATCCCTTCCACCATTTAATCTTACGTCCTCCAAAGCTCTCTTTAATTCTGATTCTAATACTGGAGCCCTTATCTCTTCCACATCGATTCTTGTTTCTTCTTTACAACATCAGACAAATCCTCCCCCTCACAGATGTCTTAAATGTACTCTTTCTATCTATCCGCCCTCTCCTCTGCATTTAACAGGGAATTCCCGCTGCAATCTTAATGTTATCATCCTTTTTTTTAAATTTAGCCGTAGGCTATTTTGACTTTCCTATATGTTGAAGCAGTCCTTCCGACAATCATTTCTTTCTCGATTTCTTCATATTTTTGATGTAACCATTTCGTCTTTTCTTCTCTGCACTTTCTTTTTATGTCATTCCTCAGTGACTTGTGGTTCTGTATTCCTGAATTTCCTTGGACACTTTTGCAGTTCCTTCTTTGGCTCTGAGCACTATGCGACTTAACATCTATGGTCATCAGTCTCCTAGAACTTAGAACTACTTAAACCTAACTAATCTAAGGACATCACACAACACCCAGTCATCACAGTTCCTTCTTTCATCGACCAAATCGAAGTATTACTTCTGTTACTCATGGTTTCTTCGCTTTTACCTTCTTTGTACATATGCTTTTCTTTCCAGCTTCGGTGATAGCTCTTTTTAGAGATGCCCATTCCTCTTCAACCGCACTGCCTACTGACCTATTCCTCATTACTGTCTATAACCTTAGAGAACTTCAAGAGTAACTCGTCATTCCTTAGTACTTCCTTAACAAACTTCTTTGCATATTGATTCTTCCTGACTAATCTCTTAAACTTCAGCCTACTCTTCATCACTACTAGATCTGGGTCTATATCTGCTCCTTGGTACCCCTTACAATAAAGTATCCGATTTCGGAATTTCTGTCTGACCATGATGTACTCTAACTGAATTCTTCCTGTACCACCTGGATTTTTCCAAGTATACCTCCTCCTCTTGCGATTCGTGAACAGAGTATTCGCAATTACCAGTTGAAATTTATTACAGAACTCAGTTAGCCTTCCTCTCCTGTCATCCCTTGTCCCAAACCCATATTCTCCAGTAACTTTTTCTTCTACTCCTTATCTACAGCTGCATTCCAGTCCCCCATGACTATTAAATTTTCATTTTACTGTATCGCTCATTCAGTATCCTCATAATTTCTATATTTCTTCATCTTCAGCTTGCAACCCCGGCATATACAACTGAACTATCGTTGTCGGTGTTAGTTTGCTGTCGATTCTGACAAGTACAACCATATCACTGAACTGTTGACAGTAACACACTCTCTGCCTTACCTTCCTATTCATAACAAATCCTACTCCTGTTATACTATTTTCAGCTGCTGTTGATATCTACATCTACATGGATATTCTGCAAATCACATTTAAGTGCCTGGCAGAGGGTTCACCGAACCACCTTCACAATTCTCTATTATTCCAAACTCGTATAGCGCACGGAAAGAATGAACACCTATATCTTTCCGTGCGAGCTCTGATTTCTCTTATTTTATCGTGGTGATCGTTCCTCCCTATGTAGGTCGGTGTCAACAAAATATTTTCGCATTCGGAGGAGAAAGTTGGTGATTGGAACTTCGTGAGAAGATTCCGTCGCAACGAAAAACGCCTGTCTTTTAATGATGTCCAGCCCAAGTCCTGTATCATTTCTGTGACACTCTCTCCCATATTTCGCGATAATACAAAACGTGCTACCTTTCTTTGAATTTTTTCGATGTACTCCGTCAGTCGTATCTGGTAAGGATCCCTCACCGCGCAGCAGTATTCTAAAAGGACGGACAAATGTAGTGTAGGAAGTCTCCTTAGTAGGTCTGTTACATTTTCTAAGTGTCTTGCCAATAAAACGCAGTCTTTCTTTAGACTTCCCCACAACATTTTCTGTGTGTTCCTTCCAATTTAAGTTATTCGTAATTGTAATATCTAGGTATTTAGCTCAATTTAGGGCTTTTAGATTAGACGGATTAATCGTGTAACCGACTTTTAACGAGTTCATTTAGCACTCATTTGGATAACCTCACACGTTTCGTTATTTAGAGTCAACTGCTACTTTTCGCACCATTCAGATATTTTTTCAAAATCGTTTTGCAGTTTGTTTTGATCTTCTGATGACTATTAGTCGATAAAAGACAGCGTCATCTGCAAACAACCTAAGACGGCTGCTCATATTGTCTCCCAAATCGTTTATATAGATAAGGAACAGCAAAGGGCCTATAACACTACCTTGGGGAACGCCAGAAATCACTTCTGTTTTACTCGATGACTTTCCGTCAATTATTACGAACTGTGACCTTTCTGACAGGAAATCACAAATCCAGTCACATAACTGAGAAGATACTCATATGCACGCAATTTCACTACAAGCCGCTTGTGTTGTGCGTGTCAAAAGCCTTCCGGAAATCTAGAAATACGGAATCGATCTGAAATCCCTTGTCAATACACACAACACTTCATGCGAATAAAGAGCTAGCTGTGTTTCACAGGAACTATTTTTTCTAAACCCTTGTTGACTGTGTGTCAATAGACCGTTTTCTTAGAGGTAATTCATAAGGTTCGAACACAATATATGTTCCAAAATCCTGCTGCATATCGACGTTAACGATATTGGCCTGTAATTTAGTGGATTACTCTTACTACCTTCCTTGAATATTGATGTGACCTGTGAGACTTTCCAGTCTTTGGATACGGATCATCCGTCGAGCGAACGATTGTACAATGATTGTTAAGTATGGAGCTAATGCATCAGCATACTCCGAAAGGAACCTAATTTGTATAATGTCTGGACCAGAAGACTTGCTTTTATTAATGATTCAAGTTGCTTCACTTCTCCGAGGATATTTACTTCCACGTTAATATTATCTACGTAGCATATTCTCCAGATTCGTCACTGCAAGACATGGTGTCATTTCTCCTACACGGGAGCGACATTGTTACAGGAAGAGGGTATAGCGTCCCCAGTGCCATATTACGAAAAGACCATATTTATAAAGAAGACATTCATAATTTGTAAGAGATTTTTTTTCTCATGTAGCCTTAAAATAATAATTTCTCTGTGTAGGTTTAGATTGCAAAGAAATAATTATGACAGAATGATCTAAAGAGACGCCCAGTTACACTCTTTTGTTAATTTTTTAGTCGACCTTACTTCTTCGCTTGTCTTGAATGTGTCTAGAGGGACATCTTGTGTGTGCTGACGAATGTAAGCATATTTGTATGAGTTAAGCAGATAATATACTGATTTAAATTTATTGTGCACTTTTAATTTGTAAGAGGTGATCCCGATTTCATGTCCGCCTTCCTTGAATTAACCTGCATTCAAGTAATTTACAGCTCAACAATCGCAGCGGCCGATGCAGCCAACGACGCCATTACGTGGCGATATTAACTTATGAAAAATTAGCGGAAGCGGAAAACTCGCCCGCTATTAGCATAATATTAATTTTTCTCCACAGCCGCACGAAGTTGCAGAAATACTTAGCTTTAAGATTCTTATTTTCAGTAGCATAGCCGAGACCCAGAGCCAGGACTCTGACTACAATACAATGGTTAACGGAGGTAAGAAAATACTCTCGCGCATGTGTGGGCCGCAATTGTAATTAATAACTAAAGATCTTTTGCTTTAACGTCAACTGACTAGCCGAGGAAATTTATATGAAAAGTTTATTACATTGTTCAACTTAAATATCATTTTTATGAAGGCCCGCCACGTAAGTCGGCAACAATCAAAAAATAATAATAACAATAATAATATATTAAATTACGACGGCCGACGGACGTGAGATTGGCGCCGCAACTTTGGGGCCCGATTAATATGATTCTATTGTACTGAATGTAATTATGTATGTGTCTAATTGTTGTAAAATATTAATGCTTGTATGAATTCTTTTACATGTACAACAACAAAACCACACCCTGAGGAGATCTGGAGAGGAAAAAGTGTAGAAAAGAAAAAGGATTGCGAGAAAGAAAAATAAGTAAGGTAAGGCCTATTGTGCAAGCATCCTGTGTAGCTCTGTGCGGAATATCGAACCCATGTGCACATGAGATACCTTCGGTGTTTTGTGTATTTATGTGTTTATTTTTGGAGGGGATAATTATTCGTTTTGTGTATTTATATGTTTATTTTTGGAGGGGATAATTAATCGTGTGTGTATCAGTGTCAAAGATTTGTCAGTGGCTTAAAGTGAATTTAGTATGGGTAAGATAGGACAACCTAAAGCATCCGTACCAGAAGAACAAAATTCTGTTAATATGGAAAGTGAGGATCATTTGCAATACGTAAACGAATCCCAAGCCACCGCCTCGGATGACATAATTTCCGGAGCGGGGGGCGAGGATCTGTGGACGGTGAATGACGCTCCACAGCAGAATGGGAATAGAGTAACAACTCCACTGCCTGGGCAGGGGGGCCAATCGAGTGCTAGATTAAGGGGGGCACCAGTATGCTCACCGATTGCAGACCCATTTGCAGAATTTCTGCGCAGGTTAGAAGAAAGAGATAGGGAGAGAGATCAGAAACTGGCTCAGATGCTCTATGAGCAAGAGCAACAAAGAGAGCAGAAAGAAAGGGAAAAAGAAAGAATGTTAGAACAGAGGGAAAAAGAAAGAGACGAAAAACTGGCTCAGATGCTACGTGAGCAAGAGCAGCGCAATGAAGCGAAACTAGATCGGATCCAAAGCGAACTTGCCGAGATGCGGGATGCGTGCAAAGAGATCCCCGATCTTGTGCAAAGCTTAGCCGGAGAGATGCAAAAATTACAGATATCGCAGGCTAGGCTTGAAGACAATGTCCAGACTTTAACCAACCGCGTGGATAATGTGGAGATAGATGCACGGAAAAGTATTGACGCATATTTGGAAGTGCAAGCTCAAAAAGTAGAAAAAGAATTAAATGAATGGCTAGAAGTAAAGGATCGCGAGATATCTGCAAAGATTGAAAGCGATGTAAAAACAGCTGTAGAACAAGCGACTGCGGCCGCGAGTGTAAATATTGACGCTAGCGCTGCCGCACTACATGGCGAATTAACACAGATTAAGTCCCGTGTGACTGCGGAGTTGCCAAATTGGCAACAGGAGGTCGCGCGGAGACTGTCTGCGTTGGAAAGTAATGTAAACAGTGGCGGACAGATCATGAATCCGACTCCGCGTACTGATTACTGTAATAACGCTGACGGTAGGCAGGGTGCGAGTGCGCAACCGCAACCTAATGCGAAATATGAGCACGAACAACACGCGATACCGTGCAGCGTACATCACGAAGTGATGAATGTCCCAGAATGTAGCAATCAGATGTGCAAAAAAGAGGACAATGTAATAAAACACAGGACATTCCAACCCTTCAATAGCGAAAAACGAAATGTCCACCCTGTTGTATTTATTAAGAGCTTCAGGAATGTGTTTCCCAGGACATGGACGGAAAGACAAAGAATACAGTTCGTGGTCTCCTTTATTCAAGGTGACGCGGCACTGTGGGCCACCGACGTGTCCGAAAAATGTCTAACGATGCAACAGTTTGAAGGTGCATTCTTGCAAAAATTCTGGTCCGATAGCGTCCAAGAAAGACTACGAAAGGAGTTGTACAGCCCAGAAATGTACAATCCTAAGATGGAAACGTTACGCAAATATTTCGAAAAGTATATAAACAAAACCAGGTACTGGGACGAGCCAATGTCCGATCGTGACATAATCAGATTAATAAAAATGAAGTTGCCCAGTGAAATTAAAAGATATTTCATCAATGTGCCGGAATACGATATAGAACAATTCATGGAAATAGTGGATTCTGTTGACCTATTGATCGAAGATATGAAAACCGAAAACAAGTGGAACCATGCAGGCTATAATCAACACAAAGCCGATTACAATAGCAGCCACAGTAATGGTAGTAACTTAGTACCAAATGGTAACGGGAATAGGCAAGAGCACCGGCAACAGAATCAAGGCACAAACAATGGCAATGGTTATAACGGCAACGGTTATAATCGTGAAAATCGAAAGAGACATCATGATGGACGCATGAGTAATGGATATAATGGTAACGGCAATCCGCAATGGCGGAACAACCGAAACCAGTGGCGTGGTCGTAACGAACCGACACCACAGTGGCAACAAAACACAGCGCCACAATGGAACGCCAACCCAGGTCCATCACAGAACATGTCAGGAAGTTACAACCGACCACCGCAAAACCAGAGCCATACACAATATCAAAATACACCATCGGGGAGGCAGGGCGGCCAACCCAACAGTAGCAACAACAACAACCAGAACCACAATGTGAGGTTAGTGGAAGTGACAGACAACTGTCAACCCACTAATGCTCATCCGTTAAACTAAAGACAGCCACAATACGCTCTCCGTTGTTGGCTGCAGGATGGTGTAGTGAGGGCACATTCACGGATGACAGCCATAAACTTTGTATGCTGAGATACAATGAAGGAACAAAAATAGAAAAGGAACTTGTAGACATACCGCAGACATGTAACCGAACCGACAAAAGTGTTGTGCAGGCTATATTGCAAGCAGATATGTATGGAGCACCAATACACATAATAGTCGATACCGGTGCGTCAACCAATGTCATGAGCGCAAATTTTTACAAGTACTTGAGTCAAAATAATAGAATACCAGTATTGCCAGTGAAGAATTGTCGTGTTACAGGTGCAATAGGTGCACAATCTCATATCATAAACCACCAGGTGCAAGTCGAGTTTACGGTAGGAAATGAAGCAATGAAAAGCTCGTTCCTAGTAGTTAAGGGATTAGGTGTTGCTTGCATCCTGGGGATGGAATTTTTACGCCAGAGGGACGCAAAAATCGACCTCTTGTGCGGGGAAGTAAGCCTTATGAATGAGGATAGACGTGTAATTTTGCCGTTGTTGAGGACACGGGAAGTGCACGGTAAATATTGCCGGAGCTTTCAAACGAGATTCGAAGGAATACAGGTAATGAATTTATATTCTGACTTAAGTACAAGACTAGCATGTTATAAGGAGTTTATTACTGAAGACAGAGAGGAAAAAAGGAAACTGATAGCCATGAAAGTTAGGGAGTCAGAACATTTGACTGAAGCACAACAAAACGAATTGACTCAGCTACTTACAGATTATGAGAATGTGTTTTCGGAAAAACCCGGTGTTATCGAGGGCTACACCTATAACATCGAAGTGGTACCTCATGATACTTTATGTCACGCAAACTACATCATCCTGTGGTCGAATAAGGAGGCAATTACAAAGGACTCTATCCATACAAAGACTTAAAGAAGTTCGCTCAGTAGAGCAACGTTTACATTTGTGTGTAGTAGGTTAAGTTTATAGTGTATTTTTTCTGTGTGTAAATGTTAAGATTTTAGTGTAACATTTAAAGACAATGAGGCACACAAGATTAGTGCGATTCAATTTTGTAGACGTTAAGGAATAATAGTATTTTTAAGCAATTGCATTTTGAAGAAAAAAATGAACGTAGGTTTAAGAATATTTTACAAATGTCATGTTTAAAAATGCTTTAAAAAAAATGTTTTAAAAAAAAAGTCAACAGCATGTAACGATGAAAGAATTTTTCATTAGTGTGTCATGAATATTTTTGAACTGTAGTAGTAACGCAACTTATGAAATTTAATATTATAGTGTATATGTTGTTCTATGTATTTATGTCTATACCGAACTTGAAATATGCTCAATCATAATTTACTAAACAACATGAGTGCAGGGTGTACATCACCCAAGGTACCTCATGTGTTATGGACAAGGTACAAAGCAAATCAGTAAACGCGACTACCGCTATGCACTGTTAAAATATATTGCCATCTGCTAAGGCAGAGATTTGCACGAATTTGTAGTGCAAACAAAAGTCACAAATCTAACATTAATCTAGGAACTTGCACGCTAGGCCTAGATTATAAAATGTCTACAATAATGCGAGAGGCAAAGTTTTGTAAAGTCGAGCCTGGCTCTGGAGAGCAAGTACGCAATGAGTGGGCAGACATGACATGGGGACTTGCCTCAGATGAGACGGAAATACAATTGTATAGTCAAAAAATCTGAAGGCAAGTACGACTCTAAGTGGAAAATAAAAAGAGATAATTAGTGCGAGAGACTGGTAAAATCCAGCATTAGCCAAAATCCAGTTCAGACTGAATGAAATACATTAGTGTTTGTGAACTAATCGAAACAGTTACTTTAAACAGTGTGAAAAACTGTGAAGGTGAAACTGTGATATGGACAGTGAGGTGCTAGTATTGAACGTTCAACAGTGGTGAGGACGCCAAACGCCAATATTACGCACGAAAAACTGTGAATTTACTATAAATGTGAACTATTAACGTGAAGTGAACCCACAGTCAATATTTTTGGGACAGACTGTAGTTTCAGTGAGCACAATAATGCGAGATTGGAATGCGATGCGTGGACTGTTGCAAAACAGCGACCGCAGAAACGGCGAATGTTTGTGCTAAGCTCGTATTGGGACACTCACCAGTGCCTGCGAGTGCGGCGAAAACATAAATAATTTTATCAAGACAAAAACTGACGTGTAATGGAAACAGTATTGCATCAAAACTGCATTCACGGGAGAAGGTCCATGTCATGTTTTCTGCAAGACAGTGCTAGCTTGACACTCGGAAACTGGCGAAAACTTAACAACAACTGCCGCACTAATAAATGCTCCTTTCCCACTAGCGTAACCATCTGCAGCGGGAAACAAATATTACGTTGGTTGTGTGTGTGTTTCATGTACTACGTCGGAGATGCGTAGCAGAGCTGACTCCTGCCAACAAGAGCGGGGGGCGGATATCATCCCACTCCGCCACGCCCGGCCGAGACAGAAGCGCATCGCCAACGGTGCAGCCGATCAGCTGATTCTGACGTTCCGCGACGGCGAGACACACGCTGGCGTCGAGCGGGCGTTTTTCTCTCCGCAGCCGCCGCGAACGCCGAGCACCGAACACACCAACCGACGCCGTCGCGAGCCAAACGTCGCGGCGTAGATCATCAACGACACCGCAATCAATTGTTTTAATGACCTCATTTTTTGCATAGTGCAACAAAAATATTTGTATGCACATCCTGTACTCCAATGACATTCCAGAAACAATTAAGTGAAAGTGACCAAAGCAGTTAGTCTGTCGCTCCGCCGAGGTTTTCCCCAGGTTTCCCTACGGCCGCGCCAAATGGGGAGCGAACAGTTGACACCCCTGGGACTTCAAGTTTATGGACTAACTCGTGATTGTATACCTTGCAAAAGTTGCAACCCTAAGAAGAAGCAACCAAAATAAAACTAGTTGTATTCTATGTCCTTTTGTACATGACTGCACACGTAACCAATTGTATATTATATTGTTATGTAGATAACTTCATCTGTATTACACTTTGTGTGCAACACACCTCAGTAATTACAACATACGATGTGACATATATAGACTATGAAAGAAAACTCTGCGTGTGGACACTGTGGACATGAAAGTGGAAATATTTATGTCAAAAAACACGAACATTTTTTATGACATAAACATTTCGGGGGGCAATATAGCGTCCCCAGTGCCATATTACGAAAAGACCATATTTATAAAGAAGACATTCATAATTTGTAAGAGATTTTTTTTCTCATGTAGCCTTAAAATAATAATTTCTCTGTGTAGGTTTAGATTGCAAAGAAATAATTTATGACAGAATGATCTAAAGAGACGCCCAGTTACACTCTTTTGTTAATTTTTTAGTCGACCTTACTTCTTCGCTTGTCTTGAATGTGTCTAGAGGGACATCTTGTGTGTGCTGACGAATGTAAGCATATTTGTATGAGTTAAGCAGATAATATACTGATTTAAATTTATTGTGCACTTTTAATTTGTAAGAGGTGATCCCGATTTCATGTCCGCCTTCCTTGAATTAACCTGCATTCAAGTAATTTACAGCTCAACAATCGCAGCGGCCGATGCAGCCAACGACGCCATTACGTGGCGATATTAACTTATGAAAAATTAGCGGAAGCGGAAAACTCGCCCGCTATTAGCATAATATTAATTTTTCTCCACAGCCGCACGAAGTTGCAGAAATACTTAGCTTTAAGATTCTTATTTTCAGTAGCATAGCCGAGACCCAGAGCCAGGACTCTGACTGCAATACAATGGTTAACGGAGGTAAGAAAATACTCTCGCGCGTGTGTGGGCCGCAATTGTAATTAATAACTAAAGATCTTTTGCTTTAACGTCAACTGACTAGCCGAGGAAATTTATATGAAAAGTTTATTACATTGTTCAACTTAAATATCATTTTTATGAAGGCCCGCCACGTAAGTCGGCAACAATCAAAAAATAATAATAACAATAATAATATATTAAATTACGACGGCCGACGGACGCGAGAAGGGCTATGGGATAAATCGGCAAAGATGCACTGAAAACTATTTCGAAGAAAATAACATAGAAAGTGGACTTAACTTATGTTAAAATAGATGTTCTAATGGAAGAACTGCCTGAAAGATTGCACCAGCTAGGTGTAGACAATTATTCTCTTCTGGATCTGGACATAACGCAAGATTTCTCAAGGATTGTTAATAAAATCGAGATGTGCGACTAGCTAATATGAAACCACGACTTGTGCATGGAAGGAGACCGCCAGTGAAGTGGAAATGTGATTGTGGACAACAATAAGAGTGCTGGAATAGGCTGTTTAACGTGGATGACCTCCACCTGTAGAATAAAGATATATAACAAATTTATATGTCAAATTACAAGACCAAGTGTGAACGAAGTTATCAGAAACCACCTTCTAGATTTTATAAAGTGTCCAGACGTTCGATTATGACAAAATTTTACGTCCTCCTTGTGTAAACAACATGGTATTACCAGAATGGAGGCTTCAGTATACAGTTACAGAATGGGTGGTGTGTCTGACCCTCTGCAAGACTGTTTAAGTGTTTAAATTCTAACAAACAGTATTTACAGTGTGCTTCACTGTACTCCGTGCGAATCACATCCGTGTAGTGTCAATTAACTAATAACTTACAAGATATTTGCTGTATAGTGTTTAACAACGTTCTGCAGTTTGTCTACAGGGATAATAAGAATACCCGAAAACTGAGTGGTGTGCAGGTAAGTCTGCCAGACACTCAAGACCGAGAATAGCTGATACGATGTGCGCTGTCTGCATACTGTTTTAGTTATCTAGCTGTAAACTGTGTGGAGATTCTTCAGACTGACTCCAACAATGACAATATAAGTAGCATACAGAAGAGCTATATTAAAGCATGAGAAACATATTTCTCCCCAACCAGGACATTGTTCTCCTCAATATCGTCAGATAAAGAAATCCCCGAATTAGAACTGGCACTCACAAACAATGTTATTCCACAAGTCTTAAGGAAAAGAAAAAATACGTCGAACAGATTTAAACCATTCCGCATTAAAGAAATTACGCCTTCAAGTGCAGTTAATGTGGTGTGTGTACGAAAAAGAAAACTGGAAATGGCAGAGATCGAAGCCAAAAAACGAAAACTGGAGTATATGGCGAAGACAATTGCCATAAAGGAAGAATGTAAACCGCAATTGGCTCGGGCTCTGAGCACTATGGGACTTAAAATCTGCGGTCATCAGTCCCATAGAACGTAGAACTACTTAAACCTAACTAACCTAAGGACATTACACACATCCATGCCCTAGGCAGGATTCGAACCTGCGACCGTAGCGGTCACGCGGTTCCAGACTGAAGCGCCTAAAACCGCACGACCACGCCGGCCGGCAAACCGCAATTGGAAAAGGAAGAAACTATTGCAAATGTACAGTCAAGGCTTACATATTGCTTTAAACATAGTGAGTGGTGGAATCTGACTATCACTGGGGAATACAAAATATCTGCATTTTCTGTTAATAGCAGTAGTAAGAGGCCTTATGTTGAAGTCCTGCCCGAAAAGGATGGACACATGAAAGGCCTGTCTATAACCTCTACTCCCACCTCGAGCTACTTAAAAGGAATGTTTACATGGTTTCTAAGTGTGCTGGACTGGTTTGCAGAGCTTAAAACCGGCGGCATAACTACATTTAATGACCACTCACTTGCAAAAGTTGTAAACAAAGTTCTGTAAGGAAATTGCACAAAAATGTGTGTCTGAAGAGCCGGTAGCGTGCACCAAGAAAGAGGTGGAGTGTTTATAACAGTATTGCGCAAGAAGTAAGTGGGAAGATTGAAATCGCCGGATTCTCTCATCTAGAAGAGGTGCTAGGAGGAAAAGAGTTAATTGTTACAGAAAAAAGAGATATGTTTAGGAATTAGAGAATATTCCTTTTTTGTACCTGTCAAATTAATCAGAAAGTTCAATGTAGATTTCAATTATAAGACAGAAATTAAAGTGGATATTGTTAAAACTGAACCAAGCAAAAATAAAATAAAAATGTATATAAAGAAGATAATAAAGATTTTGTACAAGAAAATTTGTTTTCAAATTCTCTCTACCCGGCCAAAAAATACAAAGAAAAAGAGTTCTATTTACGATGATCTGGTTGTATGGGATGTGAGTAGCTGGATGACCCTGAAAAGTAGTTGAAAGTAGGTAGCTGAAGGCAAAGTAACCTTCGTTTCTTACATATATGAGAGATTTTACGTGAAAAATTATATCCATTCGTAAGGAGGATATAGATATTCCCAGAGCCACATTCGTCAGAAGGAGCTATTTCCGATACTTTGCTCTTTGTTGAATGTCATAAGACCGGCTCTAAGATCGTAATATTTCATTATAATTACACTGGTAAACATGCAGCTTGTTTTCTAGGACAGCTATGCCCTGAATCCGTGTGTGTAGCTGGAGTAGGTGGTAGCCGAATTAACGGGAAATTCCAGCTTAAGGTGCGAGCTTCCCAAACTGGTCAGGTGGGGTACAACCGTGTCGCCCTCTGGGCAGGTGGATAGAGAACTAATACTCAGTATATGTTGGGCTATCTCAGCGATCGCTTGTGTTGCTAGTGTTCTCTGTGGAAAACTGAGCGATTCAGTATAGCTATTGTTGGCGAGACGTATTGATAACACCTGAATTCCTAGCACTTCGGCCATCCTGGAACCCTCCACGGCTAGGCGGTGCTTTCTGTTGGTCCGAGTCTGGGTGCTGACCTGGCGTGATCACTGAGACGTGTGTACACGGCGTTGCCGGCTCTATGTAGCGTGTGGACATTGGAAGTGAGTAAGCAGGGTGTCCGAATGTTTCAGTGATCTCCACCTCCTCCTCATTCTTCGTTTTGATGTAAGGGAATTCTTTAGTGCTTGAAATACCCTATTGCAACGTCAGATTACCAATTGACCAATTTATTGTTTTAATGGTGGTACTGCGAGCGCGCATCTATCCGACCCCTGCCAGAAATTGTTTAAGGAACTGAGCTGTAATTTGAAATTTTCAGCTACCTTCGACGTAATGGACTTCCTACCAAATGAACTGTGCCACTATCCACCAATAGGAGGCAAAAAAAAAAAAAAAAAAAATCTGGAAGAGGGAAGAGTAGGGTTTGGAAACTGGGCAGTTGCAGGATCAAATCAACCAAATAGACGATTCCTAGTATCCACCAATAGGATGCAAGGAACAAATGGCTGCACCAGAAGGCTATCACTTTAATTAATTCGCCAATCAATCTGGTGGAGTGAGAGAATATCTCCAAGACATCTGCAGTTGGAGGACAGGGTGTGTGGGTTACCAGGCGTCCACTACTTTGTTAAAGACAAAGGTGAGGTTAATGTGGCAAATGACAGGTAGCTACCTGCTTCTTTTCAAATGTCTTTGTTCCATCTGCTGTAAGTTTACATAGCAGTGGATGTGTGAGAACAAAGGCATGTACCGACTACCAACGGCTGGTATGCATGAGTAATCCACATGAGAGAGAGAGAGAGAGAGAGAGAGAGAGAGAGAGAGAGAGAGAGAGAATTTCTAGGTATCAATATCAAAGAGTTGCTGCCACTTGGTGCTATTGTTTGGGTGATTAGCGGGACTTCTGGTCTGTGTCCAGGCCTGTCTCGTGGCCTCCTCATGCAGGAATATGCGAGACAGCTGGCATGTGGTGTGGGCCAGTGGACAGTGCTGTAAGTTTACATAGCAGTGGATCTGTGAGAACAAAGGTATGTACCGACTACCAATGCCAGGTTATTATGTGTGCTGAGTGTTTCATGATGGTATTACTTGCTTGATCAGAATAAAAAAAAACGACAAAATTGTTTAAATATTCCTTATTGCCTTGTCACCCTCAAAATGTTTAAATGAACAGTATTCCACATGGAGTCCATTTCCCAATAAAGTCTTTAAAGAAATAAATAACCTATATTCCAAACGCTACCTTGTATTCCATAAACTGTTTAAATAAACAATATTCCAAACATTGTCTTTCTACCAGAAATTGTTTAAACAATACTCCACACACTGCAATCGATTTCCTGTCCAATAGCCGATCGACTGAGTCTTTTTGCCACCAATTTCGAGGTGGGGGAGGGGAGGGGGGAGGGGAGGTTGGAGGGGTTAAATAATTTATCGATTTGATTAATTAGTCAATCAAATTGATGGAGTGGAAGGGGGCTATTCGAATAACTCAGTCCTGAAAGTGTACTTCTATGGTCTTGGAAAGATGGACTATTTCCAGAGTGTCGTAAATCAACTCTCAGTGAGTCATATATCACCCAACCAAACAATATGTTAAGGTCATAAATCAATCAGCTGTCACAATTTAATTAATTTGCATATCAATTTGATATCAAAAGTGGCATAGAACATACATTGCCCTACTACTGCCACCAAGCTGTGTGAAGGGTATTCTCCTTTTCTATCACAGGCCGCAGCGAAGTGAATGTCACATGGATTGGGCATGCACCTGTAATGCTCTACTGTGTACTGTAAGGCTCAGGCCGGAACGTACAGGTTGGGAAAGCGGGAACCTGCACTGTGAGTGACAATATGGGTGAGACCAACAAATGCGATGTCATTATAGTAAATATAATTCTTGTTATGGCGCAGAGTTAACGCATGTTGCGTCTCGATGTATTTTTCGTATGTAATTCTTTGGTGAGGTCGTGAGTGAAAAGTGACGAGTGGTATCGCCAGGCTCGATACGCCTGAGTCAAGTAACAGAATCCGAGCTGCAACAGGAGGAGACGTAGTAGGGAGCTGTGAGTCGGGGACGGGTCGGCCTGCTCCTGCAGCGGCCGAGGTGGCTTTAATAGCGGGCAGCGCGGCCGCGACGTGCGCCGCCTGGCGATGCGGCCCCGCCCGGTGGTCCGCTCCGCACAATGGCGAATAAATAAGGCCGCGCCGGGGGCGGGCTTTTTGCGACCGCGCGGCCGCGCCCGGCGACCAGCGTTTTTGCGGGCCGCGGAGACAAATTGGCGGAGCACCTCTCGTTCATCCGCAGCGCCATGTTTATGGATGCTCGCAGCCGCAGCGGCGGGAGAGCCAAAAACCCGCGCCGCTGCGGCGATGAAGACCTCCGAGCATTCCCGGTACTAATTAGCCGGCCCGCTGCGAATTAAGTCATTGGAACGCGAGTTAAAACTCGACCGGAATTCAGCTGCCGCTGCCGAGAGCACGCGGAAAAGAAATTGCCAAATTGGTTCTACATGACGATGTTATGTGCCTCGTCTAAGCCATGTCGTGAAAGAAAATTTAGCACTAATGTTCAGTGGCTGCTTTTGGAGGTCCTGAACCTCTACAGTGATCAAGGAGCTGATAGCCGTTTGACAGTTCTAATTGCAAGGAATTATCACAATGTCCAGAGGTCACGGGAAGGTTTGTTTCACTCGAGCATGTGCGTTCTGTGACACCCGAATGTTGCGACTAGATGTGGCTGAAGGCATGAGTGTATACACCTGAACAGTCTGTTACAGACAAATGAGAACTGAACGCAGCGGAACGTCACCAGTTGACCGAATTGGGGTGATAATCGGTGCAGCACGCATGGGTCATAGCATAACGTAGATCATGTGTTAGAGATCAACAGTGTTTGCGGTGGATTTTCAATACTGCAGAGACAGTGTTTCCGTAGGTATTAAATGCAGCATGGGATGACCATAAGTC
Source organism: Schistocerca americana (assembly GCF_021461395.2). Lineage (NCBI taxonomy): Eukaryota > Metazoa > Arthropoda > Insecta > Orthoptera > Acrididae > Schistocerca > Schistocerca americana. The sequence goes on from NC_060120.1 coordinate 276,683,318, forward strand.
TTTGACAAACAGACGTCGCGTCACTAGATGGAATTATCGAGTGTCTGCTGTGGCTTAGACTTCACCTATTCGAATGTAGGGCATCGGGAACCCATTTCTACCAGTACTGTAAAAGTACAAACGCGCTAAAATAATTATAAGAGGTGGGGCCCCTCCACGCTCACACAATCAGATTCAGCATCACATTCCTCTTTTACAATGGTCATTTTCGTAAAATTTCGCACTCACAATAATAAAAAGCACTGTACAAATGTACTTATCCTTTCAGTGGGTCTTCACTCGTGTGGTCAGTCCACTTTACCGTTTCGTTTCGTCTCCCTTGACTTCCATGTATTGCACTTCTTTGCACCATGTGGTTATTAGGCACAAGGAAATCGTCTTAGGCTTCTGCAAAACATAGATTTCGTCAATAAGTGTTCATATAAATCTCTTAATCCGGGCACAGAGCCCCCATTTATCATGGACCCTCTACCACGCTGCAAAAGTATCTCCATAAAGACACCGTTATGGTGTGGCTAATGGGTGTAAAGTACTTCATAGGGGTGGTCATGATGTCTCCTCCTTGATGTTGCTGAGTATCCGTTGTCCATGTGGCTTTTCGTTATCTAGGCGATGATTCCTTTGCTGCTCTAGATGAAAAAGGTGCGGGTTTTTATCGCCAGATTACGAAATCACGAAACAGGATACCACGACTTTGATTAAAAAAAACATATATTTACTGTCAGAGCTTAAGAACGACTACCCTCGACGCGTCCAAAACACAAAGTGGCCCTAAACTCATTGTTAACGAAAGATCCTCGAGTCATAGCGACAAAGAGCTTACAATTTCTTTATCGATTATTGATCGCAACATCTACCCGAAAATCATATTAAACAATGCTTTTCAGCACAACTTTAATTAGTATATAACATAACAAAATAAGGTTAGTTTTCATTTCCATTACAGTAGCCATGACGAAAATATTCTAACTGGTGTGCCAGATACGTGAGATAGGCGAAATATCCTCAGACTTCAAGAACAATGTAATAATTCCGATTCTAAGCAAGGCTGCAGTTGCGAAAATTACCGAACCACATTTTAATAAGCCATGGCTGCAAAATGCTGACACGAATTATTTACAAGGGAGTGAAACGCCTGATAGAAGTCAGCCTCTTGGAACACCAGACATGAAGGAACATGGGAGTCAATACTGCTCCTACGACTTATCATAAAAGGAAGATGGAAGAAAACAAAAATTTAGATTTTCGGGGTTAAAGGTATAGCAAATCTATTGATAACGTTCATTAAAATACCCTCTCTGAAATTAGCAGGGATGAAACACAGGGAGGGAAGTTTATCTACAAATTTTACAGTAACTAGGCTGAGTCTAAGGCATGGAAGAAAGGCAGTAGTTGGAAAGGAAATAAGACAGGACTGTACCCCAAGCCTCAAGTTATTCAGTCTGTACTCTGAACCAGTAGTACACTAAAGAAGAAGAGTATAATGTTGAGACCCCCAAGAGAAGAAAAAATTCCTTTCTTCTTTAAGTCGAGCAGCATAATATATGACAGATAATGGCATGATTATAGAAAGATGCGTCACAGGAGCTGCTTACAATGTTGTTGTTGTCTTCAGTCATAAGACCGGTTTAATGCAGCTGTCCATGCTACTCTATCCTGTGCAAGCTTCATCTCCCAGTACCTACTGCAACCTACATCCTTCTGAATCTACTTAATGTATTCATCTCTTGGTCTCCTCTACGATTTTTACCCTCCACGCTGCCCTCCAGTACTAAATTGGTGATCCCTTGATGCCTTAGAACATGTTCTACCAACCGATCCCTTCTTCTAGTCAAGTTGTGCCACAAACTCCTCTTCTCCCCAATTCTATTCAATACCTCCTCATTAGTTATCTACCCATCTAATCTTCAGCATTCGTCTGTAGCACCAAATTTCGAAAGCTTCTGTTCTCTTCTTGTCTAAACTATTTATCGTCCATGTCTCACTTCCATACATGGCTACACTCCACACAAATACTTTCAGAAACGACTTCCTGACACTTAAATCTATACTCGATGTCAACAAATTTCTCTTCTTCAGAAACGCTTTCCTTGCCATTGCCAGTCTACGTTTTATATCCTCTCTACTTCGACCATCATCAGTTAATTTGCTCCCCAAATAGCAAAACTCCTTTACTACTTTAAGTGTGTCATTTCCTAACCTAATTCCGTCAGCATCACCCGACTTAATTTACTTATTAATTTATTTATTTACACGTCAAGACCTGTAGGACCAAATTGAGGAGCAAATCTCCAAGGTCATGGAACGTGTCAGTACATGAACTTACAACATAAAAGTAATAACAAAAATAAATGTACATGAACCTGAAAGAAAATCAGTCCGAAAGTTCAAGCAAACGCTATCAGCAATACAATAAGAATCAGCTTAATTTTTCAAGGAACTCCTCGACAGAATAGGAGTGACCCATGAGGACACTCTTCAGTTTCGACTTTAAAGTGCGTGGATTACTGCTAAGATTTTTGAATTCAAGTGGCAGCTTATTGAAAATGGATGCAGCAGTATACTGCACACCTTTTTGCACAAGAGTTAAGGAAGTCCGATCCAAATGGAGGTTTGATTTCTGCCGAGTATTAACCGAGTGAAAGCTGCTTATAATTGGAAATAAACTAATATTGGTAACAAGAAGCGACAATAAGGAATATACATATTGAGAGGCCAATACCAAAATACCCAGACTCGTGAACAGAGGTCGACAAGAGGTTCGTGAACTCACACCACTTATTGCCCGAACCCCCCGTTTCTGAGTCAAAAATATCCTTCTAGAATGGGAAGAGTTACCCCAAAACATAATACCATACGACATAAGTGAATGAAAATAAGCAAAGTAGACTAATTTACGTGTCGAAGTATCACTCACTTTCGATACCGTTCGAATAGTGAAAATGGCAGTATTAAGTCTTTGAACAAGATCGTGAACGTGGGCTTTCCATGACAGCTTACTATCTATCTGAACACCTAGGAATTTGAACTGTTCAGTTTCACTAATCATATGCCCGTTCTGTGAGATTAAAACGTCAGGTTTTGTTGAATTGTGTGTTAGGAACTGTAAAAACTGAGTCTTACTGTGATTTAACGTTAGTTTATTTTCTACAAGCCATGAACTGAGGTCATGTACTGCTATACTTGAAACCGAGTCAATGTTGCACACAACATCCTTTACTACCAAGCTAGTGTCATCAGCAAACAGAAATATTTTAGAGTTATCCATAATACTAGAGGGCATATCATTTATGTAAATGAGGAACAGGAGCGGCCCCAACACTGATCCCTGGGGCACCCCCCACTTGACAGTACCCCACTCAGATCCCACATCACAGCCGTTATCAACATTGTGAATAATGACCTTTTGTTGCCTGTTGCTAAATTAAGAGGTGAACCAATTGTGAGCTACTCCCCTTATTCCGTAATGGTCCAACTTCTGGAGCAATATTGTAAGATCAACACAGTCAAATGCTTTTGTTAAATCAAAAAATACGCCAAGCGTTCGAAACTTTTTGTTTAGCCCATCTAGTACCTCACAGAGAAAAGAGAATATAGCATTTTCAGTTGTCAAACGACTTCTAAAGCCGAACTGTACATTTGATAGCAAATCGTGTGATATAAAATGATCAATTAACCTTACATACACAGCTTTTCGATAACTTTTGCAAACACTGATGGCATAGAAATAGGTCTAAAATTATCTACATTATCACTTGCTCCCTTTTTATAAAGCGGCTTTACTACTGAGTACTATAATCGCTCAGGAAACTGACCATCCCTAAAGGAAAAATTACGAATATGGCTAAATACAGGGCTAACATGTGCAGCACAGTACTTTAATATTCTACTAGACACTCCATCATAACCACGAGAGTCCTTAGTCTTCAGTGATTTAATTATTGACTCAATCTCCCTCTTGTCTGTATCACAGAGGAGTATTTCGGACGTCAATCTCGGAAAGGTATTTGCTAAGAAATTTATATGATTTCCTGTAGAAACTAAATTTTTATTTAATTCACCAGCAATGCTCAGAAAATGGTTGTTAAATACTGTACATATATCTGATTTATCAGTAACAGAAATATTATTACTGCGAACTGACCAGACACTTCCTTCACAACTGACCATAAGGCTTTAATTTTATCCTGTGAATTAGCTATTCTACTTGCATACCACATACTTTTTGCCTTGCTAATAACATTTTTAAGCACCTTACAATACTGTTTGTAATTGGCTACTGTAGCTTGATTGTGACTACTTCTAACATTTTGATATAATTCCCGCTTTGTTCTACATGATATCCTTATCCCACTAGTCAGCCAACCGGGCTGTCCATTACTGCTAGTACCCTGTTTAGAATGTTGTAATGGAAAGCAACTCTCAAAGAGCATGAGAAATGTGTTATGGAAAGCATTGTATTTATCATCTATGTTGTCAGCACTATAAACATCTTGCCACTCTTGTTCCTTGACAAGTTTTGAAAAACTCTCTATTGCTGTTGGATTAACTTTCCTACGTAGTTTGTAATTAAATACGACATTGGTTAGAGTACAAAAACATTTTTGCGTTAAAATTTGTGCATCATTGTCTGAAACGCCATTCACTCTTCTACTAACAGAATGCCCATTTAGTAATGAAGAATGAATAAAAATATTGTCTATTACTTTGCTACTGTTCCCCTGCACCCTAGTTGGAAAAAGCAGTTTGCATCAGATCATATGAATTTAGGAGATCTACCAACATCCTTTTTCTTGCACAATCATGTACAAAATTAATATTGAAGTCACCACATGTAACTACTTTCTGGTACTTCCTAACAAATGAATCAAGAACCCTCTCTAGCCTAAGCAAAAATTCTCTGAAGTCGGAGTTAGAGAACCTATAAACAACAGCAATTAGAAGTTTAGTTTCACTAAATTCACCTACTGCTGCACAACTTTCAAATATCTGTTCAGTGCAGTGTCGTGATACGTCTATGGACTCAAATGAAATACTGTTTTTTTACGTACAGAGCCACTCCCCCACCCCACAAGGAACTCCTTGAGAAACAGTCAGCTAATCTGTAGCCCGGTAAAGGAAGCCTCTGAATTATCAAATTATTTTAGTGGTGCTCTGATATACCAATAATTTCAGAGTTAACGTCTATTAGCAGTTCACTAACTTTATCTCTAATACCTCTTATATTTTGATGAAATTTCTTCTCTACTTCGAAACATTACATCCTCTGGAGGTGAGCCCTTAGTTAGAGGGACTTCCTTTAAGCAGGTATACCTATCAGCTGACTTCAGTCTAAAAAAGGTGCAGCTCTAACACCAACTACTACAGGAATTTTTCCATGAGTGATACCACTACCACCACCACCACCCACTACAATGTCACCTATAAGCTTAGCCAGCTTCCCCTTCCCATACCTATTAAGGTGCAGGCCATGCCTAGTGAAACCCCGTCTACTTATAGACGCAACTGGCACCACTGAGATGTGATCCATGCCCTCCGCCATCAGTGCCCTCCCCAGCCCCACATTAACGCGCCTAACAGCCGCGTTAAGGTGAGGCCGATCATGACGCTGAAACAGTTGCACCAGTTTGAGTAGCTATCTTAACCAAGTCACCACTGACATCATATTCCACGTCCCTATCGAGACTTTTCCCTGCTCCACCCACTATCACTACCTGATCCTCTTTCGTAAAATTCTTACATAACTCCCCTATGCTTTCAGTCACCTGAGAGAACCTTGCACTAGGCTTCACAATGCTTCCTGCAACTGCTGGCTCACACCTCTACCGTGGGAACTACCTAGCAGCAGAACCTTCTTTCAGCTAGACTTTGCAACTAACCTAGGCCTCCTAATTACTGAGGACTGCTGCAAGTTACCTACATCTGCGGCTACACGAGGCTCCTCTCCACTCAACTCTGACAGTTGGTCGTATCTATTGCATGTATGCAAAGATAAACTGTCTGAACACCTTCTCTTCCTAGCTACCTTTTTGCCAACTGCCAGTTCCCATTCCCCACCACCCTTCACCCTCCTCAACCTATCTAGTTCCATCTTTACGCTTTGTAACTGGACCTGAAGGGCACAGATCTTACGCTCCTTCTCCTCTATCAACTTATTTCTACTACAGATTCTGCATTTCCAGGAGAGGATCTCCCTAAAATGACCACTGGCTTCCCCACTGCATTCCCCCCAATGAAAATACTTTGAACAAATCCCACACCGTAATCCACTACTAACAAACCTACGACAGAGCCCACACTTTTCACTCAAGGTAAAATTTTAAAGTTACTGAAAAAAACTATGCGTCTACGTTACCAAAGTTCAGTTACACCAGTAGAACTCTTTAAGAACTAACAATAATAGTCTCGAAATTCTCTGCCTACTAAGAAAGCAGCTACTTGTATCAATACTACTACAACACAGCCGATACCAATACCAGCAAAACTTCACAAAATTATTAGCTAAAACCAAAAAATTAAAACGACCACTGTAACACTAAGCGAAGCTAAAACACTAAATGAAAATTTTACTGAAATATTTCACTAGAAAGAATATTAAACGTCAGTTGAAAAATGAAGCACGAAATTTACTAAACGACTTCAACACACTGAAAACTCTATAAAACACAGCGAGCGAACTATTACAAAAGTTTATTATGTCGTTATTTCGCCACAAACGGCACGCAACACCGCTGAAATCTATTAAATATAATAACTACATTACAGAGCACAAATAAGTTGTCAGTACTTAGCTTAAAACCGCTACAGCTGCAGTGAACGCCGCAAAATGTAAACACACTACTGAGGCGCGAGGCTTAGACGAACGACGAAAGCAGACTCACAAATAATAGACCACTCGACTCAATAAGACAGGAAGAAAGACTGAGATTAACGAAAATCCACTAATAAATTACATTTACTGCAAATATTAAAACAAATAAACTTTAAAATAAGTAAATGAAGTCTAAAATTTATAAAATATTAAGGAGCTATTTCAACAGCAGTGCAGCACACGTGACGTCACACCACTATCGACGTGAAGCAAGAAACGAAAACTCATCGTCTGAGATACATTCCATTATCCTTGTTTTGCTTTTGTTGATGTTCATCTTGTACCCTCCTTTCAAGACACTGTCCATTCCGTTCAACTGCTCTTCCAAGTCCTTTGCTGTCTCTGACAGAATTACAATGTCATCGGCAAACCTCAAAGTTTTTGTTTCTTCTCCATGGATTTTAATACCTACTCCGAACTTTTCTTTTGTTTCCTTTACTGCTTGCTCAATATACAGATTAAATAGCATCGAGGAGAGGCTACAACTCTGTCTCACTCCCTTCCCAACCACTGCTTTCCTTTCATGTCCCTCGACTCTTGTAAGACCCACTTTAGAAACCACCAGTCGGCAAAAATGAAACGCGAAGATCGATTAGAAGGCGCTGGATAAAGTGCGCCTATCACGAGAGAGGCCAGAGGCACACCCACAAGCAACACGCCGCCAATGCCCTCTCGACAGCATGTATTTAGGCCACTGCCGCTGACCAGAGGGCCAGGCGATCATTGTAGGCAAAACCACCCCTTCCTTCCGCCTCCTTGATTTCTATCACACCATCTATGGCCGTCCTATCGCCCTCACTCCCACCCTTAAGTACCTTGGCGTCACCCTCGACCGTCGCCTCTCCTGGACTCCCCACCTCCGGACAATCCAAGCCAAGGCACGCTCCCGACTCAGTCTCCTCAAGCTCCTCTCTGGCCGTACGTGGGGTCTGGACCCCTCCACCATCCTCCACACCTATAAGTCCCTCATCCGCCCTATCCTTTGTTATGCCCATCCGGCTTGGATCTCCGCCCCCCCTACCTTTTATAAATCCCTCCAAATCCTTGAACGTCATGCTCTCCGCCTCGCCTATCGCATCCGTCTCCCCTCCCCCACGCGGATCCTGTACAATCTCATCCCCTTCCCCCACCTCCTCCTTTTCCTTGAAAGGATACGGATCCTGTACACTTCCCACAAACTCGATCCTCCCCACCCGCTCATCTCCCCGATCCTCTCCCACCCCCGCCCGCTGCCGCGCCTGTATTCGCACGTCCCGCCCAGTCTCCATCTCTTCACCCTCCTTACCCTCACCCAAGGTGGCTTCCGCCAGCTCCCCCTCCCTGATGATGTCCTCCTCCCCTCCATCTACCCCTCCTATCAGCTTTGACCCTGCCCCACCCCCCACTTCCGGTGTCCTTTCCTTTAGGCACCCTCCCTCCCTTCTCTTCCCGTCCCTTCTCTTTCTTTTTCCCCCGTCCCCTCCCTCCGCCCCTTTTCCCCCAGGCTTCCCTTCCCCCTTCCTCCCTCCCCCCCTATCTCCTGTCCATGGCATCTCTGCTTTCCCCTCTCGCTCTCCCACTCCCCTTCCTCCTCCTCCTCCACCTCCTCTCTTGGCAGGTCCCCGGACTCGTACACGCTCAGTGAACATTCGCGCGCCAGAGATTATCGCCATCTGTGTGTCGTGTGTGTGCCTCGATTTGTGTTTAGTGTTCTGTGACCATCACGCATCAACTGTTCGCGTGTGCCGTCGCCGTCCTCCGTGTTCTGTGCGCCATGTCACCAAGTGTTTCCTGTTTTTTCGAGTCCAGCGTGAACGGCTTCATGTTTATTGTTTTTTTTAAATCTCCTTTTTTTGCCCGCCGTTTTTACTGTAGTGTCCTTATCACCCATATGTCTTGTTATTGTTCCGCTTAAGGCTGAAGAGCAGCGCACTATGCTGCTGACAGCCCGCCTGTATCAGGTGATGAAAATTACAATACAGGAAAAAAAAAAAAAAACAGAGGGCCTCACAAACTCACTCAATCATCCACTTTGGCTTCTGTTAGTTTACTTGCAGAGGGGGTATAGTTCATCACAGGATACAACAGTACATAGCGACCAGATTAGTGACTATAGCGTTATTATTACTGATGAGCTTGTACCACAAACATAGACTCCATTCAAGTTAAGTAAATGTTCCAGTACATGTAAATAAAGAATTGTATTAATCCTTGTGGGTATTTGTGTTGTAAAAAGAGGATACTGGCTACCCATAACAACATCCTCCCCCTTGCTTCCTTGTGGTACAAGACTCTACAAAGAAATCTAAGCTGGCCTTGAATGATTAATAAAACTTATACATTATTGGTGTGTAAGGTATCCTATGTGGTTGTGTGTACTTGACTGTTTTGTGAGTAAGCTTTCCACTCTAGATTGGTATTATTTTTGGAGTCTGTGGAGAATGTGTAAAGTATAGGGATCTTTTAGGCAGCATGGTGTCATTGTCGAAATTGATGAGTCCGCTTTTGGCGAAACCAAGTGCTAAATGGGGGAACCTGCAGTGGATTTACGGCTTTGGGGTTCTGTAATTTTAGACCCAGAGTGTGATGATATAGTTTCTGAAGTGGTTCTTAACCGATCAAGGAGAGTGTTGGTTAAATTAATTGAGGGTCCTTTGGCCTGAAGGTTTTGTAGTTATTTCAGTTGGATTTTCTTCGTATAGGGTTTCGGGGAACAGACACTTTCAACATCTTGTGGTGAATCATAACATTGAATTCAGAAGTTCAACTATAGAATTTGTATCAATAGTATAGAGGGTTATCAGGGAGCCACAAAATCTGTTGCAGGAAGGGGAAACGACGCCTGTCGATACTACAGAACCATTTAGGTGAATGTTCTTGGAGGCATAGTGTACCCAATACACATCGCCTATTTAAGTGTTTTCTTAAACGTGTTGGGCAAATTTATCCACCAAAATTCGTTAGCTAATTTCATTTTGGGATGGGGGATGAGTGTTAAATGACTATTAAGGAAAAGGTTGGGTTTGTTTGGGATCGTTAAGGAACTGATTTGGAGTTTTTGGGGATCGTGCATCATTCTTCATTTTCTTATGCTAGTTAATGTATTGTCTTTCGTTATCTATTTTGTTATTTTTGTTTATTTAGTTGGTATGAACTTCTGGGTGTGTATGTTTGTATGTGCGTGTGTATGTGAGAATTATAGTAAGATGTTAGAAGCAGTCAGAATCAAGCTAAAGTAGACCATTACAAACAGTACTGTAAAGTGCTTAAAAATGTTATTAGGAAGGCAAAGAGTATGTGGTATGCAAATAGAATAGCTAATTCACAGGATAAAATTAAAACCATATGTTCGGTTCTAAAGGAAGGGTCTGGTCAGCAGCACAGGTCTGATGATGCAAAGTTGGTTCATAGTATAAATCTATTAGTGATAAGACAGATACATGTACAGTATTTAACAATCATTGCTGGTGAATTAAATAAAAACATAGTTTCTGCAGTGGATCAAGTAACTCTCTTGGAAAATGCCTTTCCGAGATTGATGCCTGAAATACTCCTCTGTGATACTGACAAGGGGGACATTGAGTTAATAATTAGATCCCTGAAGACTAAGGACTCTCAGGGGTATGTTGGAGTGTGTAGCGAAATGTGAAGGTACTGTGCTGCACACGTTAGCCCTGTTCTCGTACTTAGCCATATTTGTAATTTTTCCTTCAAGAATGGTCAGTTTCCTGAACGATGGAAGTACTCGATAGTAAAGCCGCTTTATAAAAAAGGAGAAAGGGATAATGTAGACAATTTTAGACTTACTTCTATGCCGTCAGTGTTCGCTAAAGTTTTTGGAAAGGCTTTGCATGTAAGGATAATTGGTCGTTTTTTCCCATAATTTGCTATCAAGTGTATAGATCGGTTTTAGAAGTGGTTTAACAACTGAAAATACTGTATTCTCTTTTCTCTGTGAGGTACTGGATGGATTAAACAAAAGGTTTCGAAGGCTAGGCATCTTTTTTTATTTAATTAAGGCGTTTGATTGCGTTGATCATGAAATATTGCTACAGAAGTTGGACCATTATGGAACATGGAGAGTAGATCACAACTGGTCCACCTCTAACTTCACGGAAGTTAGTCTCTTCTGCTTAATTTCACTCGCTTGTATCATATGTTCGGGTAATTCTTCCCATTCTAAAATGATATTTTTGGCTCAGAAACAGGCGATTCGGGCAATAAGTGGTATAAGTTTGCGAACCTCTTGTCGACCCCCGTTCATTGGAATCTCTCTCTCTCTCTCTCTCTCTCTCTCTCTCTCTCGCTCTCTCTCTCTCACTGTCGTTTCTTATTAACAATAACAGCTTATTTCCAAGAATTAGCAGTTTTCACTCAGCTAGTACTAGGCAGAAATCCAATCTGCATTTGGATCGCACTTCCTTCACTCTTGTGCAAAAAGGTGTGCAGTATACTGTTGCATCCATTTTCAATAAACTATCACAAGAAGTAAAAAATCTTAGCAGTAATCTACGCACTTTAAAATTCAAACTGGAGAGTTTCCTCATGGCTTATTCCTTCTATTCTGTCGAGGAATTCTTAGAAAAATTAAGCTGATTCCTGTGTTATAATGTTGATTGCATGTACATAAACATATGGCTTGTGTTTTTTGGCATCATAAACATTTTATTTTATCTGTTATTACTCTTATGTTGTGATTTCATGTACTGACACGTTCCATGACCTTGGAGATTTGCTCCTCAATTTGGTCCTCCACGGAACGAGGCCTGTAAACTAAAAAAATTTATTATGTGTTTTTGTGTTATTGTGTTTCTTGTGTATTTGTATGTGGGTATGTGATTTTTGTTGACGTTTCTCAAGGCCAGCTTTGGTTGTTCCGAAAGAGTTTCTGTATTGTAAGTTTAGTATCTTATTTTTCGATTGTTTTGAATTGGTCTTTTTTCATGTATTTCATTGTCGTATGATATTGTTCTCCGTTGTGTTTAGGTTCGTCAACTGCAGTCAGGGACATAAATTTTATAGCTGTCGCTCTTTTTCGCCTTATCTAGCACTAGTATTACTACGATATTTTTCCGTCGACACTAGTACAATCGATGTTGAAAAGACAGACATACGAAAAATTTGTGTCCCGTACTTCTGTTGCCCTGTATAAGCCAACTGAAGAATAGCGTACTAGTGCTAGTGAAGACGAAGGAAGCGACATACGTAACGTTGGTATCCTGTACCTTACTTGAACTACGAGGATGGTATCCTGTTCTTCTGTTGACCTATATTTCGCTTTCGCTTGCTGTTGTATCCTATTCTTCAGTTGATCTATATAGGTCAACTGAACTACGGGATACAAATGTGTGTCGCTATATTTCGCCTTCGCTAGTACTACTATCCTACTCTTCAATTGACCTATACAGAGTGGTCCATTGATCGTGACCAGGCCAAATATCTCACGAAATAAGCGTCAAACGAAAAACTACAAAGAACGAAACTTGTCTAGCTTGAAGGGGGAAATCAGATGGCTCTATGTTTGGCCCGCTACACGGCGCTGCCATGGGTCAAACGGATATCAACTGTGTTTTTTTAAATAGCAACTCCCATTTTTATTACATATTCGTGTAGTACGTAAAGAAATATGACTGTTTTAGTTGGACCACTTTTTTCGCTTTGTGATAGATGGCGCTGTAATAGTCACAAACATATGGCTCACAATTTTAGACGAACAGTTGGTAATAGGTAGGTTTTTTTAAATTAAAGTACAGAACGTAGGTACGTTTGAACATTTTATTTCGGTTGTTCCAATGTGCTACATGTACCTTTGTGAACTTATCATTTCTGAGAACGCGTGCTGTTACAGCATGATTACCTTTAAATACCACATTAATGCAATAAATGCTCAAAATGATGTCGGTCAACCTCAATGCATTTCGCAATACGTGTAACGACATTCCTTTCAACAGCGAGTAGTTCGCCTTCCGTAATGTTCGCACATGCATTGACAATGCACTGACGCATGTTGTCAGGCGTTGCCGGTGGATCACAATAGCAAATATCCTTCACCTTTCCCCACATAAAGAAATCCGGGGACGTCAAATCCAGTGAACGTGTGGGCCATGGTATGTATGGTGCTTCGACGACCAATCCACCTGTCATTAAATATGCTATCAAATACCGCTTCAACCGCACACGAGCTATGTCCCGGACATCCATCATGTTGGAAGTACATTGCCATTCTGTCATGCAGTGAAACATCTTGTAGTAACATCGGTAGAACGTTACGTAGGAAATCAGCATAGGTTGCACCATTTAGATTTCCATCGATAAAATGGGGGCCAATTATCCTTCCTCCCATAATGCCGCACCATACATTAACCCGCCAAGGTCGCTGATGTTCCACTTGGGTTTGCGTTACGGCTGTTGGTGAATGACACTTCGTCGCTAAATAGAACGCGTGCAAAAATCTGTCATCGTCCCGTAATTTCTCTTGTGCCCAGTGGCAGAACTGTACGCGACCTTCAAAGTCGTCCCCATGCAATTCCTGGAGCATAGAAATATGGAACGGGTGCAATCGATGTTGATGTAGCATTCTCAACACCGACGTTTTTGAGATTCCCTATTCTCGCGCAATTTGTCTGCTACTGATGTGCGGATTAGCCGCGATAGCAGCTAAAACACCTACTTGGGCATTGTGGTGTTACCGCCAGACACCACACTTGCTAGGTGGTAGCCTTTAAATCGGCCGCGGTCCGTTAGTATACGTCGGACCCGCGTGTCGCCACTATCAGTGATTGCAGACCGAGCGCCGCCACACGGCAGGTCTAGTCTAGATAGACTCCCTAGCACTCGCCCCAGTTGTACAGCCGACTTTGCTAGCGATGGTTCACTGTCTACATACGTTCTCATTTGCAGAGACGACAGTTTAGCATAGCCTTCAGCTACGTCATTTGCTACGACCTAGCAAGGCGCCATATTCAGTTACTATGTCTTCTGAACAGGTAATATTGTGACTCATGTACCGTCCAGAGCGACGTTCATCATTAATGGATTAAAGTTAAGTATCAAGCTAATTACGTCCGCTTTCTGAATTCTAATTCCTTGTCATGTCCTAGACCTCACGTCAGTATAGTCCTTCCCTCCTCACGCCAGTCTGCGTGAGCTAAAACGCGTGCATTTCGGCCTGCTCTAGTAACACGGAGTTGGCTCTTACGCCAACACAACAGGCATCATCATTTTTTGCGGGTCGTGGGTGACGTTTCACATGTGGATGAACACTTCCTGTTTCCTTAAATAACGTAACTATCCGGCGAACGGTCCGGACACTTGGATGATGTCGTCCAGGATACCGAGCAGCATACATAGCACACGCCCGTTGGACATTTTGATCAAAGTAGCCATACATCAACACGATATCGACCTTTTCCGCAATTGGTAAACGGTCCATTTTAACACGGGTAACGCATCACGAAACAAATACCGCTCGCACTGGCGGAATGTTACGTGATACCACGTACTTATACGATTGAGACTATTACACCGCCATCTACCACAAAGCGAAAAAAGTGTTCCAACTAAAACATTCATATTTCTTTACGTACTACACGAATATGTAATAAAAAATAGGGTTTCCTATTTTAAAAAACGCAGTTGATATCCGTTTGACCTAAGGCAACGCCATCTAGCGGGCCAACCATAGCGCTATCTGGTTTCCCCCTTCAAGCTAGACGAGTTTCGTCTTTGTAGTTTTTTCGTTTGATGCTTATTTCGTGAGATATTTGGCCCGGTCACTATCAATGCACCAGCCTGTATAGGTCAGCTGTAGTATGGGATACATATTTTACGTATGTCGCTTTTTTTCAGCCTTCGCTATCGTTAGAACCCTGTTCTTCAGTTGACTTATATAACTCAACTGAAGTACAGGATATTATGTTCGTAGTGCAACTGAGGTGTAGGATGCCAATGTAACCTATGTTGGTTTTTTTCGCCTTCGCTTGCAGTAGTCACCTATTCTTCAGTTGACCTACATAGGTCAACTGAAGTATGTGATACAAATTTTACATGTGTCGATTTTTTCGCCTTCGCTAGTACTAGTATCAACGGAAGAACAGGTAGCGAAGGAGAAAAAGCAACAATTGTAAAATTTGTACCCTTTTTGTCCTTTCTCATTGACACTAGTATCTCATTCCTTAGTTGAGCTATGTAGGCCAACCGAAGAATAGGATACTAGGACTCAAAGAAGCGATGTACAATTATGTTCGAAATATGGATGTATGTGATAAATGTCTACCATCTGTTTCTTTTCTTTCCTGCTTTCCTTTGTTTCTCATCACTTGTCTTTGCTGTTAAATACACTCCTGGAAATTGAAATAAGAACACCGTGAATTCATTGTCCCAGGAAGGGGAAACTTTATTGACACATTCCTGGGGTCAGATACATCACATGATCACACTGACAGAACCACAGGCACATAGACACAGGCAACAGAGCATGCACAATATCGGCACTAGTACAGTGTATATCCACGTTTCGCAGCAATGCGGGCTGCTATTCTCCCATGGAGACGATCGTAGAGATGCTGGATGTAGTCCTGTGGAACGGCTTGCCATGCCATTTCCACCTGGCGCCTCAGTTGGACCAGCGTTCGTGCTGGACGTGCAGACCGCGTGAGACGACGCTTCATCCAGTCCCAAACATGCTCAATGGGGGACAGATCCGGAGATCTTGCTGGCCAGGGTAGTTGACTTACACCTTCTAGAGCACGTTGGGTGGCACGGGATACATGCGGACGTTCATTGTCCTGTTGGAACAGCAAGTTTCCTTGCCGGTCTAGGAATGGTAGAACGATGGGTTCGATGACGGTTTGGATGTACCGTGCACTATTCAGTGTCCCCTCGATGATCACCAGTGGTGTACGGCCAGTGTAGGAGATCGCTCCCCACACCATGATGCCGGGTGTTGGCCCTGTGTGCCTCGGTCGTATGCAGTCCTGATTGTGGTGCTCACCTGCACGGCGCCAAACACGCATACGACCATCATTGGCACCAAGGCAGAAGCGACTCTCATCGCTGAAGACGACACGTCTCCATTCGTCCCTCCATTCACGCCTGTCGCGACACCACTGGAGGCGGGCTGCACGATGTTGGGGCGTGAGCGGAAGACGGCCTAACGGTGTGCGGGACCGTAGCCCAGCTTCATGAAGACGGTTGCGAATGGTCCTCGCTGATACCCCAGGAGCAACAGTGTCCCTAATTTGCTGGGAAGTGGCGGTGCGGTCCACTACGGCACTGCGTAGGATCCTACGGTCTTGGCGTGCATCCGTGCGTCGCTGCGGTCCGGTCCCAGGTCGACCGGCACGTGCACCTTCCGCCGACCACTGGCGACAACATCGATGTACTGTGGAGACCTCACGCCCCACGTGTTGAGCAATTCGGCGGTACGTCCACCCGGCCTCCCGCATGCCCACTATACGCCCTCGCTCAAAGTCCGTCAACTGCACATACGGTTCACGTCCACGCTGTCGCGGCATGCTACCAGTGTTAAAGACTGCGATGGAGCTCCGTATGCCACGGCAAACTGGCTGACACTGACGGCAGCGGTGCACAAATGCTGCGCAGCTAGCGCCATTCGACGGCCAACACCGCGGTTCCTGGTGTGTCCGCTGTGCCGTGCGTGTGATCATTGCTTGTACAGCCCTCTCGCAGTGTCCGGAGCAAGTATGGTGGGTCTGACACACGGGTGTCAATGTGTTCTTTTTTCCATTTCCAGGAGTGTATGTGGAATACTTCATCTCTGTTAACTTCTGGCGTCAGTGGTCAAAGCCAATGGATTGTATTCCATTCTTCACTAATCCTCATTTTCGTATTCTAATAGTTAAATGAAGTATCTGAGGTATTACTTGCATCTAAATTCTATACGCTCCTTTAATATTTCGTGTGGGTATTTTCCTGTGTGTGTGTTGTGCGTGTGTTGTGTATGAGCAGTGTGGTTTTGATTTATAAAACGTAGTAAAAATATCGACTGATTATTCTCGCTGTTTCTAGTGTGTTCCTTACATTTGGCATTAAAATATATCCCTGTTTGGCCGGTGTAAAACCTATTACAGCTGCCACATGTGATTTTATATATGTCTGTGTTATCATATTGGGATGCTCTAGTGGCGATGGAACATAATTTTATCGAAAGGTTATTATTAGTTCTAAAGGCTAGTTGAATATATGTGTCTTTAAGAAGTGCATTAATTCTCCCAAGGTAGACTGTTGATAGGTGTCTTATTTTTTGTTTATGTGATGTTTCGTGGTTTTGGTGTATCTCGCATTGTACTGTGTGCTGCTTTGGCGCTTTACACTTCTGGTGTAATTTTGTGATTATGTTGTGGTCAAAGTCATTTGTATAGGCTATATAACTAAGTGTGTTAAGTTCTTTCTGAAGTCCTGGTTTTTCTAATGGTAGGTCTAGATAGCGAATGGTTTTGTCTTTCTCAGTTTCCGTAGTGAAATTAATTTTAGGTTGTACTTGGTTGAATTTTTGGTGGATATTTACGATATCTGCTTGTCTGCCACCTGCCATCTTTCTTGTCAAAATCGATTACAAGATTGAGCGCTAAGAAATTATTTTAAAAAGGATTTGTTCTGGGTCCAGGCTTATATGGAACTGGAAAGTGTATGTTCAACAGTATAGTGAAGAATAGAATTTAATCTTTTGAAATGTAGTGATACAGAAGAATACTCAAGTTACATGGACAGATCGGGTAACTAATGGTGATGCACCGAATCGAGTCAGGAAGAAATGGTTCTTAAGGACAGTTGGAGAAAAAGCAGGAATTGGTTGATGGAACACACTTTGAGGCATCAAGGCGTATATAGCTAATTGTGCAATCGAGGAAAGGTCAAGAGTAAAAACTGTAAAGGGGGCGAATGCGTGAATACAGTAGGTAGCTTCACACAGATGTAGGGTACACTAGTTATGCAGATAGGGAGAGACTGGCACTGGATAAACGGTAGTGGTTAACTGCGTCAGAGACTTCGGACTAGTGACGACAACAACAACAACAATAAGGACAGCAAAGTCGCCAATTCAGGCGTTCCTCAGAATATTTCCAATTGTTGTTCTTGTTGTTGCCTTCATTCCGAGGACGGGTTTGATGCCACCCTAGCCTATCTTGTGCAACACTCTTGATCGCCAAATGAGTACTGCAACCTACATCCATCTGAACCTGTTTATTCTGTTTATCCCTAGCTCTTCTTCCACAATTTATACCCCACACACGTCCCTGCATAACCAAACTGACAATTCCTTGGGACCTCAGGATTTGTCCCACTTAACGGATCCTTTCTTTTAGTTGTCCCATAAATTTCTTTTTTTGCATGACCCGATTCAATACCTCCTTATAAGTTGCTCAGTCTACCCATGTAGTCTGCAGCATTCTTCTGGAGTGCCACACTTCAAGTGCATCTATTGCCTAAACAGTTTATTGTCCACGTTTCACACTAAGACTTACTCACATTTAAAGTTATACACTGATGAGCCAAAGAAACTGATACACCTGCCTAATATCGTACAGGGCTTCCGCGAGCACGCAGAAGTCCCGCAACACGATGTGCTATGGACTCGACTTATGTCTGCAGTAGTGCTGGAGGGAACTGATACCATGAATCCTGCGGGGCTGTCCATACATCCGTAAGAGCACGAGAAAGCGGAGATCTCTTTTGAACAGCACGTTGCAAGGCATCCTAGATATGCTCAATAGTGTTCATGTCTGGGGAGTTAGGTGACCAGTGGAAGTGTTCAAACTCAGAAGAGTGTTCCTGGAGCCACTCTGTAGCAATTCTGGACGTGTGGGGTGTCGGATTGTCTTGCTGCATTTGCCCATGTCGGTCGGAATGAACAATGGACATGAATGGTTGCAGGTGATCAGACACGATGCATAGGTACGTGTCACCTGTACCGTGCCTAGACGTATCTAGACGTATCAGGGTTCCCACATCACACCATCTGCAAACGCCCCACACAATTACAGAGCCTCCACCAGCCTGAACAGTCCCCTGCTGACAAGCGGGGTCCATGGATTCATGAGGTTGTCTCCATAACCGTAAACGCCCATCCGCTTGACACAATTTGAGACGAGACTCGTGCGAGCAGGCAACATCTTTGCAGTCATCAACAGTCCATTGTCGGTGTTGACGGATCCAGGCGAGGCATCGTCAAGAGTACACGAGTGGGCCTTCGGCTGCGAAAGCCCATATCAATTATGTTTCGTTCAATGGTTCACACGCTGACACTTGTTCATGGCCCAGCAATGAAAGCTGCAGCAGTTCGCGGAAGGGTTGCACTTCTGTCACGTTGAACGATTCTCTTCAGTCGTCGTTGGTCTCGTTCTTGCAGGATCTTTTTCCGGCGGTAGCGATGTCGGAGATTTGATGTTCTAACGGATTCCTGATATTCACGGTGCACTCTAGAAATGGCCGTACGTGATAATGCCGACTTCATCGCTACCTCGGAGATGCTGTGTCCCGTCATTCGTGCGCCGACTGTAAAACGACGTTCAAACTCACCTAAATCTTGTAGTGGCAGTAACCGATATAACTGCGCCAGACACTTGTTGTCTTATATAGGCGTTGCCGACCGCAGCGCCGTATTCTGCCTGTTTATATATCTCTGTATTTGAATACGAAGGCCTATACCAGTTTCTTTGGCGCTTCAGTTTTACGTTAATAAGCTTTCTATTTTCTCTGAAATATGTGCACCAGGAAGTCCGACCCGAAGCGCTTCATGTGAAGGCTTAGCTGTGTTGTAGTCAGCCACAGTCTGCGCGAGTAGGCTGACCGCGGATGGCCGGTCCGAGCGAGGCAACACACAGCAGAGAACAGGCAGGCAGCTTATCTTTCGCCGAGCAACGAGATCAGTTATTGCGTCCGTGGCAGCCGCAGTCAGCAAATGGGCGACCGGCGCGGTGCGGCGGCCGATCGCGACTCTGCGAGGAGCTGCGGGCCGACCGCAATAGTTGCTAGTACAAAACAGCAGTAGCCGGCTGGCTGGCTGGCTGCACGGCACACCGCAGCCGTCTGTGATTCTGCGGTTTCCCGGCGGCTGCTGACGGGGCGCCGCACACACGGCACGCGGCTGGCTGTCACCGGCCGACATCTGTGATCGACACGCGCCGCCCTCGCAGTCGCAGAACGCAATCTGCATTCGGCCGCTGTAAGCTGGGTATCGTACGTATCGATATCCCGCCGCTGGCGTAGCGTTTATTCCTTTGCCGCGCGAGTGATGGCAGTTGCCGCGAAAAGCCGTCTATTGGGGTCCGCAGTTACAGAGTAGCGGAAACTGGTTCGCTCGTCAGAACACGAAGCGGAGCGCGAAGTTACAATATGTGATCAAAAGTATCCAGACATCCGGCTGAGCCGGCCGGAGTGGCAGAACGGTTCTAGGCGCTTCAGTCTGGAACTGCGCGACCGCTATGGTCGCAGGTTAGAATCCTGCCTCGGGCATGGATGTGTGTGATGTCCTTAGGTTGGTTAGGTTTAAGTACTTCTAAGTTCTAGGGGACTGATGACCACAGCAGTTAAGTCCCATAGTGCTCAGAGCCATTTTTTGAACACCCGGCTGAAAATGACTTAAAAGTTCGTGGCGCCCTCCATCGGTAATAATGGAATTCAATATGGTGTTGGCCCCCCTTAGCCTTGATGACATCTTCCACTATCGCAGGCATACGTTCAGTCAGGTGCTCGAAGGTTTCTTGGGGAATGGCAGCCCATTCTTCACGGAGTGCTGTACTGAGGAGAGGCCTGGAACGAAGTTGGCGTTCCAAAACATTCCAAAGGTGTTCTATAGGAATCAGGTCAGGACTCCGTGCAGGCCGGCCCGTTACAGGGATTTTATTGTCGTGTAACCACTCCGCCACAGCCCGTGCATTATGAACAGGTTGCTCGATCGAGTTTAAAGGTGCAATCGCCATCCCCGAAGTGCTCATGAACAGTGGAAAGCAAGAAGGTGCTTAAAACATCAATGTATGCCTGTGCTGTGATAGTGCCACGCAAAACAACAAGTGGTGCTAACCACACCATAACACCACCGCCTCCGAATTTTACTGTTGGCACCACACACTCTGGCAGATGACGTCCACCGGGCATTCGCCATACCCACACCTTGCCATCGGTTCGCCACACTGTGTACCGTTATTCGTCCCTTCACACAACGTTTTTCCACTGTTCAATCGTCCAATGTTTACGCTCCTTACACCAAGCGAGGCGTCGTTTGGCATTTACCGGCTTTCAAAAAATGGCTCTGAGCACTATGGGACTTAACTTCTTAGGTTATCAGTTTCCTAGGACTTAGAACTACTTAAACCTAACTAACCTAAGGACATCACACACATCCATGACCGAGGCAGGATTCGAACCTGCGACCCCAACGGTCGCACGGTTACAGACTGTAGCGCCTAGAACCGCTCGGCAACTCCGGCCGGCCTTTACCGGCGTGATGTGTGGCTTATGAGCAGCCGCTCGACCATGAAATCCAAGTTTTCTCACCTCCCGCCTGTCATAGTACTTGCAGTGGATCCTGATGCAGTTGGGAATACCTGTTTGATGATCTGGATAGATGTCTGCCTATTACACATCACGACCCTCTTCAACTGTCGGCGGTGTTCAAATGGTTCAAATGGCTCTGAGCACTATGGGTCTTAACATCTGCGGTCATCAGTCCCCTAGAACTTAGAACTACTTAAACCGAACTAACCTAAGGACATCACACAACACCCAGTCATCACGAGGCAGAGAAAATCCCTGACCCCGCCGGGAATCGAACCCGGGAACCCGGGCGTGGGAAGCGAGAACGCTACCGCACGACCACGAGCTGCGGACTGTCGGCGGTGTCTGTCAGTCAACAGACGAGATCGGCTTGTACGCTTTAGTGCTGTACGTGTTCCTTCACACTTCCACTTCACTATCACATCGGAGACAGTGGACCTAGGGATGTTAAGGAGTGTGGAAATCTCGCGTACAGACGTATGACAGAAGTGATACTCAATCACCTGACCACGATCATAAGTCCGTGAGTTCCGTGGAGCGTCCCATTCTGCTCTGTCACGATGTCTAATGACTACTGTGGTCGCTGATATGGAGTACCTGACAGTAGGTGGGAGCACAATGCACGTAACATGAAAAACGTATGATCTTTGGGGTGTCCGTATACTGTTGATCACATAGTGTAAAAGGTTCAATTGCGTTGTAAAAGGTAGCGTACAGTTTGAATAACTTGAGGGATAGTCCAAAATCCTGTCTTACTCCCTTCGTAACAACTGCCTTTGTTCAATGCCCTTCGATCCTCATAAGTTCCCTTTGAGTTCTATGGAAGTTGTGAATAAACTTTCACTCCGTGTATTTTACCGCTGTTGTCTTTAAGTACTTCGAAGAGTGTATTTTAGTCAATACTGTCGAAATATTTCTCTAAATCTACAAACGGTATAAACGTAGATTTGCCTTTCTTCTCAGTTAAGTCGTGGGGTCAGTACTGCCTTGCGTATTCCCACATTTCTGATCTTCCTCGAAGTGAGCTTCTACTGATCTTTCTACTCTTCTCCAGATAATTCGTATCAGTGTTTTGCAACCGTGACTTATTAAACACTTGCCAGCACCCCGTCCTATGAAATGGAACTTATTACATTGTTCTTGCAGCCATGAGGTATTTCTCCCACGTCGTAAACCTTGCACGCGGGGGAGAATAGTTTTGTCATTTTATGTGCTTCCGAGGACCTCCATAACTGTGAGAGATATCGCAACGCAAGGTGCAAGACTTTGTTCTTTAAATACTACTAGCACTGTCGCACACCCATTTCCACTTCTTCTTCCTTTTCCGTACAACTCTCTTCCTGCTTCTTTAATCTGTATAACCTTTCTGTGTATTTCTTCCTCATTTCACGGTTCCCTTCTTTGCTTAGTGATGTCTTACCATTGGAACAGCCGATGCTCAGACTGCTGCAACGCTTATCTACCTTATTTTCATTTTTTTATGAGGGGCAGTGTAATGAAAACGAGACAGATACAGAAAAGTAAGTAAACTGCTTATTATTTCAAAATTAATCTCCATAACTGTTAATGCATTTATCCCAATGCGAGACAAGACGGTCAGTGCCTTCATGGACAAATGTTTACGGTTGTATCGAGGCGTGCACCTCTTTGTCTGAAGCAAATCAACGCCCACGAAAGTTTTTCTTCAGGTTTCCAAAAATATGGAAATCGCATTGGGAGAGTTTGGGACTGTTAGGAGGATGTGTAAGGGCTTCCCATCAAAACTTCTGCAGTGTAGTGGGAACAACCTTGGCAACACGCGCGTGGATGTTATTCTGCAACACAATGATGCATTCCGGCAACATTCCTCTGTGTATGGATTTGATGGCACGCTTAAATCTCTGCAAAGTTTTCTCTTACCGCTGTGTGTTAATTGTGGCACCGCGATCTAGAAAGACAAGAAAAAGGTCATAATGACTTTCCTGCAGATGATGTGCATGTTGTTTCGACTGCTCTCCATATGGTATCGTCTGAAAAGTCCGCAGCTTGTGGTCTTGCGATCGCGTTCTCTCTTCCCGTGACGGGTCCCGAGTTCGATTCCCGGCGAGGTCGGGGATTTTCACCTGCCTCGAGATGACTGGGTGTTTGCGTTGTCCTCATCATTTCATCATCATTCATGAAAGTGGCGAGTTTGGACTGAACAAAGTTTGGGAATTTGTACGGGCGCCCCGCAAACCAATCATCATCATCATCGTCTGAAGATCTCGGTGCCACACCACAGCCGACAACATGCATTGACACCACCGACATTAGCGACGTCTCTGTGAAATCCGCAACAGCGAATGGGAGAAGCTTAAGAAGACGCTTTCTCTCTCTCTCTCGCTCTGCACCACAGCATCCTCACACAGAGGTCAATATAGAGCCGAGCATGGAAGTGCTCTGCCTCAGTTCGTGACCTCAGCTGAAGCAGTTAACATCAACGAGTGGGACCAGTGTTAGTGAAGCCACAGATTAAAGTGTACAGTTATGATTATTGAAAGTTGTACTTCAAGAGAGTAATTTGAGACTGTAAGCATCAAGAGATGCTTTAATAGTCAATGACAGCTGAAAATATTCAAGCACTACAGTGGCAAGTTAAGTATCCTTTTTATTCATTCATGTAATAGAGGGAACTAATATCTCAAATATTGTAGTTCCAGTGACCAGTCTCCCAGAGCAAGCAAAGAACCCACAGTTATGGCCGAACGACTGGTCCTAATACCTAGAACTTTCTCTGGGAAGCCTTTACACGTCTTCCATACAGAACCCGATCTCTCCACAGGCGATTTCCGTATTTTGGAGCGCTGAAGAAAGACATTCGTGGCCATCGATTGGCTTCGAGCGAAGAGATGCTCGCCAGTGTACAGTCACGATTACGTAGGCAACCACAAACATTTTTCCGTGAAGGCTTCATCGTCTTTGTCTCACAATGGAGTTCACGTATTAACAATTATGGCGATTAGTTTCGAAATGACAAACAGCTGACTTACTTTTTCCTATCCATTCGTTTTTCACTTACTGTTTTTCATAATTTCCCTTTAACCTCACCTACCTTTCCTATAGTCATGCACACTTCAACAGCCTTACAGTTCTCCACTAATCAAGTCTGCTTCGTCACAGCGCACTGCTGACCCGTGTACCACACATTTTTTCTCTGTTTTAGGGGGAATCACATAATGACTGCTGCCTTCTGCCGCCGGAAAATGGAGTGTCTGTAGGCATGTAAACACGGCGATAAGGCAGTCGCCGCGGCAGGTAGACGAAACGAGAACGAGATGGGATCTGCCGATGGAGAGATAAGCGGGGACAGCGTCCCCTCTGCCATCGAGCTGTCTCACGTCGGTCGGTAGAGTCTGGGGGACCGACGGACCGTCCGTCCACCTCAACATTCTATTAGTTTCTGTAAAATGGCATCACTGGTTGCATGTTACCTTCGTTCATTAGCGCTGCGAAATATACGTTTTGTAAATAGGAAATTTGGAATGGGAATTAACGTTCAGGGGGAAGAAATAAAAAAGGTTTGCTAATGACACTGTAATTCGGTTGGAGATGGCAAATGACAACGAAAATCGGTTAAAGGGAGTGTGCAATTATCTGTATAGATTTTACAAGACGATCATCAACAAAAACAAGGGTGACGACGTATAGTCGAATTAAACGAGACGATTCTGAGGAAATTGGGTTTTGTATGATCAAATCTTATAAGACTATCATCAACAAAAAACACGATTCTCAGGAAATTGGTTTAGAAAATTAAACACTAAAAGTAGCATACACTTTTTGTTGTTTTTGGCAATACAGTAAGTCACGAGGTTGGAAGATGAAAGGATGTAAAATGGAGATGCAATAGCAAGAAAAAGTTTCTGAAAAAGAGAAACTCTTTAACATCGAACATAAGTTTAAATGCCAGGAAGTCTTTTCCGAATGTATATGTCCGGGTGGAATCTTATGGACGGTAAACGTTGCAGACAAGAAGGAGCATAGGCTTTTGAAAATGGTATTTGAAGTGAGTGCTGAAATAACAGTAGTACATCGAGTAACCAATGAGATGGTACTGAATCTAACCCAGGAGAAAAGAAGTTTATGTCAAAAATCTTGTCTAAAAGAAGGGACATATTATTAATATTAGGTAATATTAAATTGGAAATGAATGAATTGTGGGTGAGTAAAAATTATAGAGGGAATGAAGGCTTGATTAGCTAAAGGGGTTCAAGTGGATGTCAGGTGCAGCAGTTGTGGAGGAGGAGGGCAGGTGGGAAGATCAGGGTTCCACGTCCCGTCGGTGGCAGGGTCATCACAGACGGAGCATGGGCTGGGATGTTAGGAGGAAGGGGAAGAAAATCGGCTGTGCACTTGCGGAGCAACCACCCCGCCATTTGTCTTATGCAATTTAGAGAAGTCAAGGAAAACCTAAATCTGTATGGCCGGACGAGGATTTAAAATGCCGTCTTCCGGACGCGAGTCCATTGCCTTAGAACCGTGCCAGCTGATGCTGTTGGTACGCTGGTATACCGGTATGGCGTGCTACAGTCTCTAGAGGTTGCGTCTGTGGCTTGCTCCTGGGAATCTCCCTGCACAAAGTTCTCCACCTAAACATATACTCCGCATGCCACATTACAGTGTGTGGCGGGGCGTACTTCTGGTTCTGTTCTGACCTCCTCCTCTTTCCAGTTCCAGACACGAATTGTACGTTCTAAAAGCCACTGTCGTCTGAGACGTATGTGTGTAACACGGAAAATGCAGATAAAATACTTTCTGCACTATTCAAAATTTTCGCCGTTTAATATCCGTTGATAACTTGCACTGTACTTTTGATTCTGAATCTGTAAGCTTTATTACAGAAACTATATTTAACACGTAATCGATTTACTAGTGTATTTATTTTTGATTGTATATAATTGATTGTAATTATAAAGAAAATATTGTAATTCGCTGGGTGATAGCAAAGGGAACTTTATTGGAATGTATCGATAGCAACGACTAAATAGTAGTAGCTGTGCCGTTGTTTATCTTTGTGTATGGAGACTCTCTGAAGCTTTGTGAGCAGAGAGGAGGCAGATTAGATGGAGTCATGAAAGAGTGCCGAAGTGTTTGTTTGGCGCTCCCGCAGGCGCGTGGTTTAGCTATGGTGGCGACAGTGTAGGCGCGCCTCATTTGTTAACCTGCGAGTACTGAGCGCAAGGTAGGAGTGGACAGGTAGAGGAAGCTGCAATTCCAACTACTGCCTGTCCCGTAGTTATCCGTGGCTCTGGAGACGATCCGGGGTTCTCATCGAACAGCCGCAGCAACAAGAACGGCAGCTCAGTATTGTCGTCGGCTACATTCTTCGTCGTCTGCACAACTTCAACATCGTAAGACTAAGAGAAAAATTATAAACTCACATTGGTATTGCCCAGCAACATTTCTTTCAGATAGTATGAACAACTTGAACAATAACTTGCAATAGTTAAAACTTATAGGACACCTGTGTTGTCATTACCCTCACACAATATTACCAAGCAGGGTCCCTTTTCTTCCCATGCAATCACCGAGTGTCGTAAGAATATGAAAATTGATTAAATATTTAATGCCACTTTAGTGTGTTTGCTAATGACCAGTTTAAATCTAAATGTTCTGCATCAGTAACTATTCATTCTTGTATTGCACGACAGAGGCTACTTAAAGGAATGTAAAATTTCACTGGAAAAACTAATAACTAAAGATACAGCAAAAATGAAGAGTGCGCAATTTGATTTATTCTGTATTTACCTTAGCGAGTAACTTCTGCTGGATTGGTATATATTTTATTGTTATTTTAAAAGTAAAATCAACTGCTCATTTGCTTAAATTCAGTTCAGTCTTTCAGTAATCAAAAGTAAATTGCTTACCCTATCCTAAATTTTGTATTATGTTACATTGAGATAATTGAAAGTATCCTTTTTTTTTTTTTTTTTTACATAACAGAGTTTAATTTAACCCTCTCATTCATTTAACCATTAGCTCCATTTAATTTTACTTTCGAAATTTCGTATTTCAGAATAAGTAACTGCAAATTCAGTGCTTTCTGATTCATTTATTCTCTCGTGAACTGTTGTGCTGTGGAAAAGCGTGACAACCTTCGGTTGCCATGCCAATGATCATTTACTTAAATTTTTTTGTCATTACTTTTCTCAATATGCTGGAGATTTATTGCCCTAGTGGGCTGGCGAACGTTTAATTGTTTCTTCTATTTAGTTGATTAGTGTTTTCTTTGTGTTATGAGTGATTTTTGTAGTAAATATTACGTGATACCCTTTTTCCCCACTGTGCGATTCGTGAGCGATTGCACTATATTCCACCCATTTCAAAATTATCATCAGTAAAATTATCATCAGTATTTAGCTTACTTTTAGAATAGATTCTGTCTTCAGAAGGGTCTGTTGTACATTTTCCTCCAACTAACCGGTGATGTTTTCCTTCGGTAACGATAGCCTTACTCACTGTCAAATTTCGTTAGGCATACGCGATCGCGGTCAGTTATATCGCCGTCCAGTAGGCCGGTTAGGAAGGGGAGGTTACATGTGGAAGGAAGTAATGTTTTGGTTGACTCTTCCACGAAAATAAGCTCTCAGAATTTTAGCAGTAGAGGACGCCTGATGCACGACGCATCTCTTGTAGCTTCTGCCACTGGGGTTGGAAGACCTTGTCCGAGACGCTTTAGAACTGACTAAACGATTGTATGAGAAACGCGCTGTTGTTATTTGGATCTTTTCCCGTTTCCAATGTCATTTTTACCTTACGAGGCTTCCAGACTTCGAGACGATACTCATGGATTTTCTATAAGACGATCAGAGTATTATTTTATTGAAGAATATTCCAAAAGTGATCTGTAACATCTCATGGGCACTTCAGTTTCAGTTTATAGTGATGGTGTCGATGCACCGCGCATACGACAGGTGTGTGCTGAGAGTACTGAGAAACCTCGCCACCAGCGACAGCTGTCGTGGCCAACGACGTGCTCACGACACAGGTCGCCGTCCACTTTAGAGAACTGTTGAGCGGCAGTACCTAACATTCAGAACCTCCTCCCTGCTGTGGGGCACAGCCTCCTCCCCACATGTGTACCTCTGCCAGCCGCAACTCGGAGCTTGGAAAAATATCGTCTCGACTGTTGACAGCCGGCCGCTGTAGCAGAGCGGTTCTAGGCCCTTCAGTCAGGAACCGCGCTGCTGCTACGGTCGCAGGTTCGAATCCTGGCTCGGGCATGGATGTGTGTGATGTTCTTAGTTAGGTTTACGTAGTTCTAAGTCTAGGGGACTGATGATCTCATATGTTGTCCCATAGTGCTTGGAGCCATTTGAATTTGACTGTTGAGACGTAAGTATTCAGCGCCTGCAGTGTACGTGTAATGAGCCGATGCATTCCTTTCGTCCAACCGACATCCACCGTGTAAATGATGGAAATATTCGTATGTGCGGTATTTTTATACGAAAGCAATACAGTTGCCATCACCTCTCACCGGCGAACGATGAAGGATCCTTCGGTCTGATCATGTGGTTGCATTTTTTCTGCTCTGCTCTTGATAGTCGAGGATGGTAGAGAAACACGATGGCACACCAATACTTTCGGTACCGCGTGGAGAACATAGCTATCGTCTTATCATGGTCATCAAGACGTACTCGGTGCTCTGTGGTATTAGAAAGGATTATATCATTCGACTGTTGTGGAGTGCACTAAGCGGTAAAGAAAACTTTATTCAAAGAAAAATGAAATATAAAGAAACGAAAGGAAAAGTATCGAAAGAAAAGGAAATGCAAATAGGTAAGGAAAGGAAAAGAATAAACGGAAAAAGGGACAGAAAATGAAGAAATGGTAAAAAGGAGGAAAGGCAAAAGGAAAAAAGGCAAGGAAGAACAGGAAAAGGAGGAAAGGGAAAGAAAATAATTCTTCTGTATCAATATCAGGTGTGACTGTATATTTCCTGAAACACACTGCGCGTTTTACCTGTGGCAAAATTTGTGTATGAAAATTACCATTCCAAGTTACATCAAGGTTTCAGTTCCCATTCCACAAGCAAGAAAAATGCAATTGCATTTTATCTGCTGCTCGACCATTCTTGTCGCACTCGTATAAATAAATCGTTAAAATTCGCCGTCATTGACTTCATTGAAAAGTCAGTTAAAATAACCTCCTCCAGCGTTCATTGTTTCCCTGGAGTTTTCGAGACTCAGCTCCTAGTAGTGCGATTCTTGAACGTTCTCCCAGGGTTCCGGTTCAGCGACAGGATGGTTAGAAAGACACTCCAACGTCTTCTGCACTCACTTAACTACTTCATCCATTACACCGTGCGCGAATATTTTATACACCACAACTTTTGACATGTAACTCTGTCTCGGAAATGCCATTATCGTGCTTTACATATTTCATATAAAAATTGATGTTATAAGCAGAGTTCACACGGTACATGCAGAACATCTCACCAAGAGAAAGGTGACCGTGAGTAAGACTCACGACTGATGTTTGGGAGGAGGGGTATTCAAATGTTCGTAAGACCACAAATATGATGATTTGTGTCGTTTTCCTGAGTTGCTATAAAGCTAATGCAGGGTTTGTAAGTGCTACACCTCCAACCTCAGCTCCTACCCGTCTCTAATAATGAGAAAATCTTCCCTCTTTTCTCCTTACAGAAAAGTGTTGCACTCGTACACCTTTCCCACATCATTTATCGTTGTTTAATACCTGAACAACTGTGCATCGTCTCGAAATTTAGAAGTTGACGGGCATTAATTTAGCAACTGATTTAATGTACGGCTGTACAATGAGTGTTACCAAACAGAAAATAAGTTTTGGCTGGATGGTGCCGATGTACAGGGTCGTGTTCCCGTGGTATGTTTACAGCTGCTGCGAGGAGAAATCGGTGGAGCGTCTATTAATTGCGTACATCAATAAGATGAATGACGATCGGAGCGTGCTATCTAACTGTAATTTGTCATTCATTTCTATTTAGGAGGTGTACAAAGAAAGAGAGAGACAGATAATATCGGCTGTCAATCCATTAGCGGCGAGGCGGCGAGACGGGAGATGTGACACGACTCGGTGACAGGCGAGTCAGCGCGAGAGGAATGCGACCTTTCCCAAGGGACTGTCCCGAACAGTCGGCCCAGCAAGTATGAATGAGCGCCTGCTTCACCGTACAGTCACTGTCCGAACTGCGGTATACGTTTCTGAGGATGTACGCTCAGTGCTAGGAGCGCAGGACAGCCCAAAGAGGTGTCAAGTTTGTTGTTTTCCTTAGGGTTTATTAGCTGTAACACAACAGTGTGAGGATTCGCGACACGGAAACATCCGGTTAGAATATTGCTGGGCGGATAATTCTCGTAAGTCAGAATGAGAGGACAGAGGGAGACACATAGCTCCTGGTTACGGGACTAAGTGACAAAGCCGCGCATTAAATCCAAAATCGCTTCACTGTGTCTCATGGAGCTACAATATGTAACATTGGTGCGTGGAATTAGTGGTTTAAGTCACATTTGCCAATAAGAATACAGCAAGAGATGCTGGATAATTCAAACAGTGCTGGTAAGAAATCACGAATGAAGACCATCAGAGATCAAAAATGGTTCAAATGGCTCTGAGCAGTATGGGACTCAACTTCGGAGGTCATCAGTCCCCTAGAACTTAGAACTACCTGAACCTAACCAACCTAAGGACATCACACACATCCATGCCCGAGGCAGGATTCGAACCTGCGACCGTAGCGGTCGCGCGGTTCCAGACTGAAGCGCCTAGAACCGCTCGGCCACCCCGGCCGGCATCAGAGGTCAATTTTGGGTCAACTCCAATTGCTTACGAATGTGAATGGGCATCCACTTAATATACATAAAGCTGTGTCGGTGCTTTCTACAGATGATGTAAGTGATATTATGAACCCAGTGTGAGAGGCTTCCACAAAATAAACTGTTGATAATATTTTTAAAAGAATTAATAGTGACTCCTACCATCTCCTGGTGTATGGAGAACATAGTTATTATTCATTACAGAATTGTCATACGCTCGAAGATATGATCGGCTATAATTCCGCTAAACAGCAGGTTTAGGAAAATCGTACCACAACGTGGTACCCCAATGAAATGTACTACAGTTTTTGCAATCGCTACATTACTTAAAAAGTTTGGCTGTCACAATGCTAAGGGAAAGTAAGCGGTTTCCTTCGGCGCAACTGTTTGTAAGCGATGACATAAACTATAGGCAAATGAGAAATTGAGCAGAACTGTACCGGGACAAAGCCCCCAGTCGTTATGTCGATTCCCTGTATCCACTGCACTGATGAGCCAATGTGTTTTGACCACCAGTTTAGTAAGTGTCAGAGCACCTCTGGAATGCACAGCAGCAGCTTTTCTACTTGGCATGGATTCCACAGTAGGATTACGGAGATACGTGGCATCAGATGTCTATACGCGCAGATCACGCTAATCCCGTAAATTAACGACTGGCCGTTTTTGGGCACGGAATTAAAACTCGACAGGATCCAGAGACGTTCCATCGGATGCATATCAGGCTAATCTGGCGACCATGACATCAGAACGAGTTCACTATCATGCTCCTGGAACCATTAGCGCGTTATCCTGGCATTATGAGACGGATAGTTATCCTGCTGGAAGATGCCGCCACCACCAGGGAAGACATCAAGCATGAAGGGTCGCAGGTGGTCTGTAATGATGTTCACGTAGCACACATCTGTCTTGGAGCAGTAGATTACTACCACAGGTGCCACAAAAGCCCAGGTGAAAGTCCTCCATAGCATAAACTGCCTCCACCAGCGTGCGACAGCGCCACAGTGCGTAGTTCTTTAAGTTGTTCCTCTGGGCATATCTGGACACGAGTAGGAGTTGACCACGTCGTTGAGTCGGGAAATATAAGGGGTATAGATTCCCACTGCCATCAGCCATTCGCCGTACCAAGACCATATAAGCCTATCATCCGAACCAGTAGATCTGCAACTACTGAAACGGCTGCCACCACTTTTTAGCAACCAAGTGTTGTACTAGCCCTTCCACAGATATCCCTTGCATGTGGTTGCACTTCCACCCTACTGTAGAAATATCCACGGTTCGTGGATTTATTATGAATAAATTTCCTGTTTCGTACAGCTAATGGTACTCATAACAATTTATCAGTCATAAGCTTTTCACCCACTCGTAATTGCAGATAGGTGTTACATAAATAAACGATACCCACGACTGAACTGAGGAACAAGAGACGCACAATAAGGCGTGTTTTATGTTTGATACAGTTGCTGGATTTTCATGAGAGCTTGCTCCAGTATATAAGACGGGTAAAAGCATGAATCCGCAAAATTACAGACAAGTTTCGCTGACTTCTATTTGCTGCAGAATCCTTGAACATATTCTCAATTAGAATATAATAAACTTTCTTCAGACTGACGAGCTTATGTCCACGGATCAGTATGTGTTTAGAAAACATTTCTCGTACGAAACTCAGCTTGCTCTCTTATCACATGATGTACTGAGGACTGTGGATGAAGAGGAATAGGCAGATTCTATATTTCTAGATTTCCAGAAAACATGTGACATGATGCGCCATTGCAGGCTGTTAACGAAGGTACGAGTATATGGAATAAATTCACAGATATGTCAGTGGCTCGAAGACTTTTTAAATTATAGAACCAAGTATGTTGTCCTCGACTTCGAGAGTTCATTAGGGGCAAGGTGCGCCCAGACAAGTGTGACAGGACCGCTGTTGTTCTCTGTACACATAAGTGGTTTGGCAGACAGTGTGGGCAGCAATCTGCGGTTTTTTGCTGATGATGCCTTGGTGTACGGTTAGGTGTCGAAGTTGGGTGGCTGTAGGAAGACAGAAGACGGCTTAGACAAAATTTCCAGCTCCTGTGATGAATTGCAAAAGTGGAAAAATGTGAGTTAATTCGGATGAGTAGGAAGATCAAACCTGTAACGTTCAGGTACGGTATTACTAGTATTCTGCTTGACATGCTCAAGTCGTTTAAATATGTGGGCTAACGCTGAAAAGCGATAAGAGGTGGAACGTGCATGTCAGAACCGTGGTAGGGAAAGTGAATAGTTGACTTCGGTTTACTGGGAGAATTTCAGGAAATAGTTGTTCACCTGTAAAGAAGAACGATAAACGCCGCTAGCGCGATATATTCTTGAGTACTGCTCGGGTGGTTTGGATGCGTACCTGGACGGATTGAAGGAAGACGTCGAAGTAATTCAGAGGCGGGCTGCTGGATTTATTACCAGTAGTTTCGAAAAACACGTGTTACGGAGATCGTTTGGGAACTTAAATGGGAATCCTGGAGGGAAAGTGACGTGCTTTTCGAGAATCACTACAGAGAAAATTTAGGGTACCGGCATTTGAAGCTGACTGCCGAACGGTTCTACTGCCACCAGTAGACATTGCATGTAAGGACCACGAAGATAACGTATGAGAAATTAGGGCTCATACGGAGGCACACAGACAGACGTTTCTTCCTCGCTTTATTTGGGAGTGGAACAGGTAAGGAAATGACAAGTAGTGGTACAGTGTGCCCTTGGCCTCGCACAACACGGTATCTTGCGTAGTATCTACGTAAATGTAGAGGTAGAAACAAGTAAAGTGCAATTGGTGCAGTTTCCGTGTGAGGAGTTGTATTGACTACCGTTTTCCGGCTGTTTTGGATGATGAAATTTGGCCCCACACCGCACTATGTGGGCGCTCGTGTTTTTCAGGTGTTCCCCATGATTTGCGGTGTGTATTAATAGGGAGATGGATGTAGATTGGGGCACAGCGTGGAGCCCAGTGACTCAGAGCCGACTGCCCCTCCATCAGCGAGAGAGGGAGAGACACGCGCTGGCGTCTTTTTGTGGCCGGCGGGCGCGGGTAATCGCCCGGGGTCCGAGGCCTCAGCCTCAGCTAGATGTTTATCTCGGCTGGCGCATGCGCGCGCGCGGGCCACGGATTCCTGCGACGGCGCGCCGGCCGCAGGTAGGAGCCGGCGTGCGCTATGAAGCCGTCCCGCGGTCCCGGCCAGGCGGCCGCGATTGTATGTTAATGACATTCCTGCCGCCGCGGCGCGCGAATAGGGCCGCAGTGCCGCGCCTTGCCGCGGGGCGCGCCTTATCTGCGCGTGTAATCGCCGGGGCGACACCGCGCCTCTGTCGCCGACACCGCTCCGCTATCGCAGGAATGGAATGCTGGCATAATCACCGCCCTCTCATTCCGTTTTTGCACTCTAATCTTATGAGCTAACTTACCCACCGACTCGTTCCTCGCCATCATTATTGGAATGGTAGAGCATAGAGAAGAAACACGAGGCGTTCCAAAAGCAGACGTGGGGAAACCAGTAGCAACATCCTAATGCAGGGAAACGTGGTTAGCACGGCGTATTTGGGATTCCAGTTGTAAGCGTACTGTAGTATCGCCACCTATCCCACGGCAGTATCACTAGTTGCTTCTCCCGAGAGCGCAGAGCGCGATTCTCGAGAGCCGTGATTCAGCTTCCGTGGAATGCGTTACTTGCAGTGCCGACGTCGAGGTTTGCAAAACATGAGTTACGCTATTTGATGATACGATTGAAGTACCTATCTCTGCAGTGTGGAAGTGTACAACACTGTTGAAGGCTTGAGGTTAGTGCGTTTGAGAGACGACTCACTATCTCACTATTTCCATATTCAGAGCTACTATTTAATGTCGGTTTTACAACCAAGACATCGTTTTTGTGACTCGGGAGGAAGTTATCAGCATGAGCAGGCACTGATGGGAACATGTACATTGTTAATTCATGTGGGATGTTTATGGTGGCTCTGCTACGAATAGTATTTTATGGAGTTGAGGACAAGTAGGTAGTTTGGTCATTTAACGGTAAATCTTGCAGTGGACGTTTGGGGCTTGGAAACTACTTGCAGCTATCAGGGAAAGGAACATCTCAGTGCACTTACTCGGGACAGAATGCTGATCACAAGAAATTCTAGCACAGGTGTCCATACAGTGTGTTCGGCTGAAGAGGCAAAAAAAAAAAAAAAAAAAAAAAAAAAAAACAACCGTTTACCTGGACCTACCTGTTAGGTGCATCTAGCCGCAGCAGGGGCACAAGAGAAATCTTGGTTGCTCAACCAACGCATTTTGACAGTGCTGTAAACACCCTTTGAGAACAGGGTTGGTAGACGAGATTCATGTTCGCCGTGAACCAGATGCTATCAAGGGAGCTGTCGTGTGGTGTTGTCATCTGCTTGCAGAGTTTTTTGTGAAGCCTCAGGTCTTCAAAACAATTTTAGAACGAACACAACAGTTATGGTGGCTCTGGAATGATCTGTGTTGGAAAACAATAGCACTCTCCTTAGTTTAGCCAAGGCCCCTGGTCGGACATGCTGTAGCGTTCGGGCCATCTCCATGATAAATGTGTTTTTCAGTTTAGAGCTATATGGAAACACAGACCACGTTGCCTAACATGAACGTGGGAAAAAAAAAGTCGGGAGAACAACGTCTTTTCCTCTCTGCACAGAAATTCACGAGGCAGGGGTTGGTCAGTGAGTAGAGCAGACGAATTAGAGAGGAGACATGGAGTTCGTGGGATCTTGTTATTGGCACAAAACCCTTGTGGTGGTGGTGGTGGTTGTGGGAGTCCTTTTTTTGAGTTTAGCAAGGTTTCCTGTCTGAAGTGGTCTTCTAATTCAGACTCCATTCTGGAGTAGTCTTCCGATTCAGACTCCAGTCTGGAGTGGTCTTCCAATTCATACTCTGGTCTGGAATGGGTCTTCTGATTCAGACTCCAGCCTGGAGAGAATTCTGGTCTTGACTTTTATTATCGATGAGTTGCACGTGGGACACTTTTCCTGAGCGAGACTTTGCACTAGCACTGGTCCTGACTGGGGAGCCCGTGGTGAGGAGTTAGCTGAACAGTTTGGATCTCAGTCATCTCGGACAATTGGCAGCGCTGAGGGCAATCTTATTCTTGACAGGTCTGCCGTCTAGCAGACCGCCAGTCGCCACTTTACGTATTTTGCGCCCGTGATAACGAATTAGAGGCACCACACATCACTGCTCTGCAGACGCTTGAACCATGACCGTCACCTGAGACAGTGCTACAAATCGAGGAAGGGGTATTATATTGCTACTCCGGCTTGTTGGTGCAAAAATAATCACAGTCTCACCATTTGTTCTCAACTGCACCAACGAAGTTTAACTTCTGTGTAGAATAAATCCATCAAAGTCTATTCATAAATATTTCAACCATATAAACCTTAGTTTTTGCCGTCCAGCCGATACCCAGAGTAGTGTTAACTGTTTGTTGCGTATTTATGTTACCAGTAGTTCATGTTTTTATTTGTCATCACGCTTAATATGTATTTTTGTCCTATTTTTTAATCAATAAACTGGTGCCATAACTTTTATAAAAAGCTAATCTTGTGTTAACGTATTAATCACCCAGCAATAATTGACTACGATAATGACAGGGGCAGAATTTCATTAATATCATTTCAGCACTCAAGCTCATATAGATTCCGATATATGTGATAGCCTCAAATGCAGGCTAACAACAACGAACACAAAGGGAAAAATCAGTTTAGCAGTCGCATGGGTCCGGTAGTAGTGCAAGACTTATTAGTTGAAGTGATGGCTGACAGGGCATAAACTCATAGTCGGCTGTAGCCTTTCAGAACATACTGCAACTCCAGTGTAGTCTTGCAAGTTATCTGAGAAGTGGATTTTCTGATTCGTGTGTCGTGTAGCGAGAGCAACAATAAACTTCGTCGCGACGGTTACGGTACAAGTAACGTGTACTGGATAAATATCTGAGTGAACATTCAAAGAGAGAGAGAGAGACATATAATCGGTCTAACTAAATTTCGTCAGCGGAGGTATGATAGCGTTAAATCGTCAAACAATCGCTCCACGGTCGGTCGCGCATACGCTTGTGAGAATAGTTAGTAGTGCCACTAGGATTGATCAGTGTAGATTTAAGGAACCGTGCCATACTTCTCAAGTTACAACAACGTATTTGAACAGTGGATTTTTAACTCTTTTCGATCAAAGGTGATTGAATTGAGTGAATAACAATTCGACAAAAGACAGCTTTACGTATACTTCAAGAGATTATGCAGCTGATTAATAATTAATGATTGTATCATTGACAAATCAAGTGCTAACAGTGAAACCCATCTTCTGAGTTTGTGAAACTTTTTTTATTTTTTTTTGCGGTATGTATTCTAATCTCTGTCTTCCTCCGCATAATACCATGGAAGCCATACCCTGATGTCTTAAGAGATGTCCTATCATCCTGTCGCTTCTTCTTGTCAGTGTTTTCCACATATTTCTTTCCTCTCCGATTCTACGCAGATCCTCCTCATTCCTTACTTTATCAGTCCAACAGATTTTCATCGTTCGCCTGTAACACCACATCTCAAATGCTTCGATTCCCTTCTGTTCCGGTTTTCCCACGGTCCATGTTTCACTGCCATACAATGCTGTGCTCCAAACATACGTTCTCAGAAATTTCTTCCTCAAATTAAGGCCTGTGTTTGATATTAGTAGACTTCTCTTGGCCAGTAATGCACTTTTTCGCAGTGATAGGCTGTTTTTATATCCTCCTTGCTCCGTCCGTCATTAGTTACTTCGTTGCCAAGTTAGTAAAATTCCTTACCTTCATCTACTTCGTTACTATCAACCTCGATGTTAAGTTTCCACATGTTCTCATTTGTGTTGCTTATTATTTTCATCTTTCTTCGATTTACTCTCAGTCCATACTCTGTATTCATTAGACACTTCATTCCATTCAGAAGATCATGTAATTCTTCTTCACTTTCACTCAAGATAGCAATGACATCAGCGAATCATATCATTGGTATCCTTTGACCTTGAATTTTAATTCCACTCCTGAACCTTTCTTTTATTTCCATCACTGCTTCTTCGATGTACAGATTGAACAATACGGGCGAAAGACTGTATCCCTGCCTTGCACCTATTACAGTCCGAGCACTTCGTTCTTGGTCGTCCACTCTTATTATTTCCTTCTGGCTGTTGTACAGTTTACCACTATTTTTCTCAGAATTTCGCACATCTTGCACCATTTTACATTGTCGAACGCTTTTCCCATGCCGAAAAATCCCATGAACGTGTCTTGATTTTTCTTTAGTCTTGCATCCATTATCAGCTGCAACGTCAGAATTGCCCCTCTGGTGCCTTTACTTTTACTAAGGCTAAACTGACCGTCATCTAACACATCTACCATTTTATTTTTCATTCTTCTGCATATTATTCTTGTTAGAAACTTGGTAGCATGGGCTTTTAAGCTCATTGTGCGATAATTCTCGCACTTACAGCTCTTGCAGTCTTTGGAATAGTGTGGATGATATTTTTCCGAAAGCAGGAGGTGTGTCGCCAGACTACGTACCAACGTGAACAGTCGTTTCTTTGCCACTTCCCCCAATAATTTTAAACATTCTGATGGGGTGTTATCTATCCCTTCTGCCTTATTTGATCTCAAGTCCAAACAAGCTCTTTTAAATTCTTATTCTATTACTGAATCCCCAATCATTTCTAAATCGACTTCTGTTTCTTCTTCTATCACATCACACAAATCTTCCCTCTCGTAGAGGTCTTCAGTGTACTCTTTCCACCTATTCGCTCACTTCTCTGCATTTACCTGTGGAGTTCCCGTTCCACTCTTAATGTTACCACTGTTGCTTTTACACTACTGGCCATTAAAATTGCTACACCACGAAGATGATGTGCTACAGACGTGAAATTTAACCTACTGGAAGAAGATGCTGTGATATGCAAATGATTAGCTTTTCAGAGCATTCACACAAGGTTGGCGCCGGTGGCGACACCTACAACGTGCTGACATGAGGAATGTTTCCAACAGATTTCTTATACACAAACAGCAGTTGACCGGCGTTGCCTGGTGAAGCGTTGTTGTAATGCCTCGTGTAAGGAGGAGAAATGCGTACCATCACGTTTCCGACTTTGATAAAGGTCGGATTGTAGCCTATCGCAATTGCGGTTTGTCGTATCGCGACATAGCTGCTCGCGTTGGTCGAGATCCAATGACTGTTAGCAAAATATGGAATCGGTGGTTTCAGGAGGGTAATACGGAACGCCGTGCTGGATCCCAACGGCCTCGTATCACTAGCAGTCGAGATGACAGGCATTTTATCCGCATGGCTGTAGCGGATCGTGCAGCCACGTCTCGAGCCCTGAGTCAGCAGATGGGGACGTTTGCAAGACAACAACCATCTGCACGAACAGTTCGACGACGTTTGCAGCAGCATGGACTATCAGCTCGGAGACCATGGCTGCTGTTACTCTTGACGCCTCATCACAGACAGGAGCGCCTGCGATGGTGTACTCAACGACGAACCTGGGTGCACAAATGGCAAAACATCATTTTTTCGGATGAATCCAGGTTCTGTTTACAGCATCATGATGGTCGCGTCCGTGTTTGGCGACATCGCGGTGAACGCACATAGGACGGGTGTATTCGTCATCGCCATACTGGCGCATCACCCGGCGTGATGGTACGGGGTGCCTTTGGTTACACGTCTCGGTCAGCTCTTGTTCGCATTGACGGCACTTTGAACAGTGAACGTTACATTTCAAATGTGTTACGACCCGTGGCTCTACCCTTCATTCGATCCCTGCGGAACTACTTAAACTTTCCGAAGACGTTCCCAATACGACATAACACTGCATAAATAGATGCTCAGACGGAGTGCTACTTGTCAGGTTTTGTGAGGGCAAGGAACAGAAATTTCTGGTGGAGACAGGTGCACACGTGTCAGTAATCAGTGTGGACCTCGTACGTAGGTGGAGACTGGCCTCCCCACGCTAAAAATGGCGATAGTGATAATATAGAGCCGATGGGTATGACGCTGTCAAATTTTTAGGACTGGATTTTCAAGATCACATGGAAGTGATAAAATACGTGGGTAAAGGATTATCAGTAATTACTGGTACAGATTTTCCCTACAAGCACCACACTGAAGTCGATCTTTCGTAATGTACAGTAGAAATCAGTGGTACTTTGTAGCTGTAGGCGAGCAAAGTCGCAGGGCAATGTCACTTGGCACACCCTTCCTGAACGTGTTGCCAACTAAGATGCAAACACGTACACTAAAGACCGGTACCAGAGGATACGGATAAGTTAATGTGAGTTTCTGTTGATATGGATTTACCATGTGAAGCATTGTATGTGACAGAACCACTAGGGGAAAACAAAGAATTAGACTAAATGAATTATTTCGTGAATAGAAGCGTAGTGCATGTAACCAACATTGAAGGTGAATTGGCGGTTCCTGTAAGGTTGGGGAACTTCAGCATGGACATGGTTACTCTATAGAAGGCCTTATGATTGCCACATTAGAGGTACTAGATGAAGAAGAAATCGATTCACCATGTGATGACCAGAGCCACAAGCTAACCATCAATGCAGCAGCGTTACACGCAAGAGTGGGTCACTAGCAAGGCAATCAGCGGCAGGCAATGGAAGTTTTGCTACTATGCTTTATGGATTTATTTAACATAAAGCTTCCTTTACCAGCATTTCCTGTTACCGAGTACAGTATACGTACAGCTATAATGCACTGGTTTACAGTCATACCACACAGGGAAGCATCTCCAACCCATAACGGAAAATGCAATCCCGTCCGCCTGTGACTCGGCATCCTGCATGACAGACTAGAGATGCGGGATGCGTTCATCACAGCGAGTGAAACCAAAGCACATGGATTTCTTTTTATATAATTTTCTGTGCCACCGAGGCCGCCGCCGGAGGCGAAAATACAGCCTCGAGTCTCAGACAACGGCCGCCAGGGCCCGCTACCCGAGCATCGCGGATTCACAGGAACGCCAGAGGTAGCGATCAACAAGCAGACTATTTTCCTACGCTACTCACGTGATGAAAATTGGACCCAGACGATCCATCCACCAACCTGCCTTATAGCCGTCTCACCGCCGACGAGAAGGCACTTCGACACGCCCCCTGGACTTGTAGGGATCCGTCATCCCGGCCACAACTCCAAACGCCTCATCTGCTGGTATTCCCAGATCGTCAGGAGTGGTAGCTTCGGACTGTGAAGAACAGTGTCATATAACAGTGGTGTGGCCTCCCTGGACAGGTTTCTGGTAATGCTGAGCAGACCTCTCTTAGGTAGTTTTGTTTCCATATTTTCTTTGATGGACTTTCTCGAGCGAGAGACTTGTGAGGAAAACATTTTATTTTGTTATTCTTCTGTTACAAGATCCGAAGTGCGATCCATACTTAGTTTCTTGCTTAAATTGTGTTTTGCTATCGAGTACCTTATCGACAACAGCAGTGTTTCTTTTTTATTGATTTTTCCCAACAAAAACAAATTGAGGAATATCGTTCGTGTTTAGTGTCTGCTACCGCAGATACAGAGGAGGAGTTTGTAAATCAACAGTTATTAAAAGGCATGCTAGAATACACTGATACCCTATATGGTACAAATGTTGACATCATGCTGAGAAAGTCACCAAATGGTACTAAGAAGCACTGATTCTGTTACAGTTACAACCACCAGAATCCAAACACAATGATCGACTCATGTCTCATTCCCAAAATCAATGAAAAGTTAGACTATCTAGGATAATGCCAGTACTTCATAACAATAGGTCCAAGAACAGATATCACCAGCTTGAGGTAGATAGACCAAAGACTGTACTCACGATCCCATGGTGCCATTACCACTATAGAAGGGTGCTATTCGGGCTGAATAACACGCCAGCCATGCTCCAGAGGTTGTCAGATGGATTTTACACTTTTTAAAGCAGAAAACTTGTATGTTATATTTGAACAATATCATCGAATTGTCAAAGGATGTGCTAGAGAATGTGAAACCATTGCAAGACATATTCAGCAGACTATGGTCAGTACATCTGTTGTGAAAACACAGATAACTTCCCTTGGCATGTGAATAGCAGCAAAGGTGTTCAAACTGATCTTCCCCTAACAGAACCAGTCCTGAACTTTGCAGCACCACAAACCACGAAACAACTACAGTCATTCCTGGGTTTATGCAGCTCTTATCACAAAATTGTAAATAATTTTGTGCAGGTCACAGAATATTTGAATTGATTGTTGAAGAAGGGCATGAAATTCCAGTGATCAGCAGACTGTCAAACAGCTTTTGAAGCATTGAAGGCAGCATTAGTTTCTCATCCAGTGCTGATCTTCCCTGATTTTTAGAGGGTACTTATTCTCTCCGGTGATGCCATCAGTGGGGCAGTTGGTTGTAATCTGAGCCAGAATATCGATGAACGGGAAAATCCAGTAGTGTATGCATCAAGGCAAATGAACAAAGTGGAATCTAGCTATTCCACTACAGAAAAAGGAACATTGGCAATGATACAAGGAATATGATACTTCCGTTGTTATTTATATAGAAGGAAGTTAAAGGTTTCTCAGATCATGCATCATTAAAATGACTGTTGGCTCTAGAGGTATGTTGAGTAGGTTAACGAGACGGGACCCAAACTCAGCTAATTTGATTATGAGGTGATCCATAAACTTGGTAGGAAGCACACGACTGCAGATATATTGAGTAAGCAGGCTGCAGTGCTGAGCATGATTGGAAAGAGTGTAACAGAGCGGCACGAGTACAAGCGGCTGACAAAGACTGTCAGGCATTCAAGTAATAACCACAGTTCGTGACACATGAGGGCTTGCTCTGCAGAAAAACGAACTGTGGACGACGCATAGTGGTTCCGGTGACGCTCAAGGACGAAGTATTGTGACAACCTCATGACCATATGATGTCAGGTGATGGAGGACGGCCGGCCGCAGTGGTCGAGCGGTTCTAGGCGCTTCATTCTGGAACCGCGCGACCGCTACGGTCGCAGGTTCGAATCCTGCCTTGGGCATGGACATGCGTGATGTCCTCAGGTTAGTTAGGTTTAAGTAGTTCTAAGTTCTAGGGGACTGATGACCTCAGCTGTTTAGTCCCATAGTTCTCAGAGTCATTTGAACCATTTGATGGAGGACACCGGACAGCAGACAAATGAGTAGCTGAAAGAGTTTCGTGGAGAACAAGAAAACATGATGTCAAGCAATACATTAAGGGCTGTGTACCTTGTGCACAAAGCACTGACCTTCCTCATCAACAAATTTCTTTGCAAAGACTACCCGAAGTGTCCAATCCTTCAAATGGCTGGACTCGATATCTTACTACCATTTAATAGGACACCTGCTAGAAATAAATATGTTCTGTCATTTTTTAAAGTTCTTGGCAATGGTGCCAGTTCCTGAACAGCAGGATAGTATAGTATCCCAGGGTTTAGTTAACAGCTGGATACTTAAATTAAGTATGCCCGATATCTTA
Source organism: Schistocerca americana (assembly GCF_021461395.2). Classification (NCBI taxonomy): domain Eukaryota; kingdom Metazoa; phylum Arthropoda; class Insecta; order Orthoptera; family Acrididae; genus Schistocerca; species Schistocerca americana. The sequence continues at coordinate 276,727,013 of NC_060120.1, forward strand.
GTTATGGATCAAGGTACGAATTGTGTATCAGACTTGATAAAGCAGTTATGTCACGTACTTCACACTCAGAAGTTACAGACAAGTCCGTTTCACCCACCAACTAATGACAGGATGGAATGACTTCAGTCTCAATTCCTGGTATTCACTCTGGATTCAGTCCTATGAATGCCTGCGATCAGCGAACTTCGTTGCTTATTTCCCACACGTTAACATTCAACCTGAATTTCCACTGATGACTGGTCAGTAGCACAACCACTTATCAGGAAAGTAAAACACCTGACCCTAACGATTGAATTCGAACTGTATGAATTGCTGCCGGTTGATGACATGCTGCTGTACAGGAACTGAGAGCTCAACTGGTGCAAATCACTGACATTGTACCACGAACACTAGTTCATAGGAAAAGAGAGTGGTTCGAAACAGCAGGAAAAATATTGAAAACAGTGTTTGGAATGGCGGATAGCGAAGATATCCAGGAGCTGAATAGCACGATTAAGCCAGTGCAAACGATTACAGGCACTACCAAGACCATAGTAGAGTGGCATGTCACGCTGTTTTCGAATTTAGAACAGGGATTTCTGAATAATACCAAAATGGCAAATGAGTTAATCGTAGAGTCAACCGGTACACCCAGGATACAATGAAAACCGTGAAAAGACTGAGCGTACTGGACAGCAAACCTGCAGCAACACTATTACGGGTATTAGCAGACAGACTCAATGATACAAGAATTGGGGGAAAGTCATTAAAAGATGCAATCTACCATGCGGTAAACGGACAGTTGTCTTCAGTGTTATTACGACCATACAAATTCATAGCAGGGTTGCGCCTAGCAGAAAACGGATTCCCTGCAGAGCTACGACACTTGACCGAGGTGTTGGAAACGAATTTAACAATGTTTTATCATACGGAAACCGGGTAAGTAGATATGGACAGAATAGAGTTGTATGTATTGGTCTGACTGCCACTGGTAGGGATGAAGGAGCAGTATCGGTGTTACAGGGTGTTTCAAAAATGACCGGTATATTTGAAACGGCAATAAAACTAAACGAGCAGCGATAGAAATACACCGTTTGTTGCAATATGCTTGGGACAACAGTACATTTTCAGGCGGACAAACTTTCGAAATTACAGTAGTTACAATTTTCAACAACAGATGGCGCTGCAAGTGATGTGAAAGATATAGAAGACAACGCAGTCTGTGGGTGCGCCATTCTGTACGTCGTCTTTCTGCTGTAAGCGTGTGCTGTTCACAACGTGCAAGTGTGCTGTGGACAACATGGTTTATTCCTTAGAACAGAGGATTTTTCTGGTGTTGGAATTCCACCGCCTAGAACAAAGTGTTGTTGCAACAAGACGAAGTTTTCAACTGAGGTTTAATGTAACCAAAGGACCGAAAAGCGATACAATAAAGGATCTGTTTGAAAAATTTCAACGGACTGGGAACGTGACGGATGAACGTGACGGATGAACGTGCTGGAAAGGTAGGACGACCGCGTACGGCAACCACAGAGCGCAACGCGCAGCTAGTGCAGCAAGTGATCCAACAGCGGCCTCGGGTTTCCGTTCGCCGTGTTGCAGCTGCGGTCCAAATGACGCCAACGTCCACGTATCGTCTCATGCGCCAGAGTTTACACCTCTATCCATACAAAATTCAAACGCGGCAACCCCTCAGCGCCGCTACCATTGCTGCACGAGAGACATTCGCTGCCGATATACTGCACAGAATTGATGACGGCGATATGCATGTGGGCAGCATTTGGTTTACTGACGAAGCTTATTTTTACCTGGACGGCTTCGTCAATAAATAGAACTGGCGCATATGGGGAACCGAAAAGCCCCATATTGCAGTCCCATCGTCCCTGCATCCTCAAAAAGTACTGGTCTGGGCCGCCATTTCTTCCAAAGGAATCATTGGCCCATTTTTCAGATCCGAAACGATTACTGCATCTCGCTATCTGGACATTCTTCGTGAATTTGTGGCGGTACAAACTGCCTTAGACGACACTGCGAACACCTCGTGGTTTATGCAAGATGGTGCCCGGCCACATCGCACGGCCGACGTCTTTAATTTCCTGAATGAATATTTCGATGATCGTGTGATTGCTTTGGGCTATCCGAAACATACAGGAGGCGGCGTGGATTGGCCTCCCTATTCGCCAGACATGAACCCCTGTGACTTCTTTCTGTGGGGACACGTGAAAGACCAGGTGTACCGCCAGAATCCAGAAACAATTGAACAGCTGAAGCAGTACATCTCATCTGCATGTGAAGCCATTCCGCCAGACACGTTGTCAAAGGTTTCGGGTAATTTCATTCAGAGACTACGCCATATTATTGCTACGCATGGTGGATATGTGGAAAATATCGTACTATAGAGTTTCCCAGACCGCAGCGCCATCTGTTGTTGACAATTGTAACTACTGTAATTTCGAAAGTTTGTCTGCCTGAAAATCTACTGTTGTCCCAAGCATATTGCAACAAACGGTGTATTTCTATCGCTGCTCGTTTAGTTTGTATTACCGTTTCAAATATACCGGTCATTTTTGAAACACACTGTATATGGTTCACCCTTGTATGGTAAGATGCGGAACGATGGGTAAACGGGTACAGGTAAAGATGGGGGCAGGTTTCAATAATTTCTGAGCATGGAGAAGTTCATGCTCTTATGTCATTAAGGCCGCTACAAGGGTGCCTGAGGGAAATTACCACCTTTTGTAGACCCAGAGAATTGCAGACTGATGCACAGAATGCGAGGTGCGACTGGTTCTGGGGTAATCAAAGGTAACGGAATGTCAGAAAGAAATATTGGCACCACGACATTATTTTCAATAGGTAGGACCTTATTGGATCTACTCAGTTTTTTCACCGGAAACTGTGATCAGGAATTGCTAAAGGAACGGAAAACCTCTGGACATGACCGAGTTATATAATAACGATATTTTGGTGAACGAAGCTCCACTTCCCAGCTTCATTCACGAGTACGACTGTACTCTAAACCACTATGAATTGTATTGGCCAGAGAAACCACAAGAAGCACCACCAACGCAAAATCTATCTTAAAAGCATCCTAAAGCCTTATCATACGCTCATTTGAAACACTAATAGCATCTCAGCAAGGCAAAGTCACCGTGGAGCAAATGTTGCAACATGTTCAGCAATATCAAGAGAACCGACGTCGAAGTGTGGTACCCAAAAGTATCACAACCACTAGTCTTGCCATGTCTCTGATGTAGAAGTATCCGTTGTCCAGATCTACTGACAAATCAGATATCTGACGACAGTTAACTAATATAACCAGAGAAATCTGGATTAAGAAAACTTCAACTTACAAAGACGAAAATAAGGATAAAGTAGTGTGACTGTGAAAAGAGTTGAACAAAGCGAATCTTAAGAATAACGGTATATAATTAGGAAACAAAGGGAAAATCCAAATTTGCCAGCTCTCACAAGCAAGAAATGTTGGTACAATGTGCACGATGAAGAATTATGTAGGTAAATCTGTGAGACTCTCGTAGAGCAGTGGTTCCCAACATGAGGGTAATTACTCCCTGAGGGGTAAAATGAAGTTTTCTAAGGGGTACAAAAGAATTCGATTGTGTTACGGTTGCGAAACTAAATTATTTTTTAAAATTATTATTGTTATCACTATTTCATAAGACTAACACTGATTACTAAGTTACCAGTCCTTATCTTTTTATTGAATACGAGCATTAATCCGTCACACAATTGCTTGACATTGCAACTTCTTTTTTATATAGTCACTGACTATACACAAACATTTTACCTTTTGCCATCCATCTATGACGGGAAACTTGAAACACATATATCACATATTCTTTAATACCTCGTCAAAATCCCTTTTCCGAATTGTAAGTAGTCCCTGCAGTGGACCACATTTTATTTCATTATTCATTTGCCAACAGATAATCCATCTAATTAACGGTAACTACCTAATGATTCCTAAATTGCTGTAGAGCCTACACAGTGTTATTGCTAGTAGCAGCAGGGGTCAGACATAATGCACTGGCAGAATAAGATCTTTCAGTTTCTACCACTTCAGAGATAAGGATTCCAGCAATGAAGCAATTCGCAAACAGTAAGTGTAGGGCACACATTTTAATTCGGCTGCTTTTAAATGGGGTTGCAGGGTTTGAGTGGAGCAGGTGGCAGTAGGTAGAGGAGTGGTGGGAGGAATCATATCCTCAGTGTGATTAGTTAACTTTCCTTTCTGAAGAGGAGTTATAAACACATAAAAAAAGCGATGTTGTTCGGACATGGAGAAGATACAGAGAGACAGGAACTGTCGATGACATGCCTCGCTCAGTCCGCCCAAGGGATACTACTGCAGTGGATGACCGCTACCAACGGATTATGGCCCGGAGGAACCCTGACAGCAACGCGACCATGTTGAATAATACTTTTTGTGCAGCCACAGGACGTCGTGTTACCACTCAAACTGTGCGCAGTAAGCTGCATGATGGGCAGCTTCACTCCCGACGTCTATGGCGAGGTTAATCTTTGCAACCACGACACCATGCAGCGTGGAACAGATGGGCGTAACAACATGACGTATGGACTGCTCGGGTTTGGCATCATGTTCTCTTCACTGATGAGTGTCACATTTTCCTTCAACCAGACAATCGTCGGAGACGTATTTGGAGGCAAGCCAGTCAGGCTGAACGCCTATGACACACTGTCTAGCGAGTGCAGCAAGGTGGAGGTTCCCTGATGATTTGGGATGGCATTAAGTGGGGCCGACGTACGCCGCTGGTTGTCATGCGTCAATGCCATCCTCCGGCCAATAGTGCAACCATATCGGCAGCATATTGGCGAGGCATTCGTCTTCTTGGACGACAATTTTCGCCATCATGCACATCTAGCGAATGACTTCCTTCAGGATAACGACATCGCTCTACTAGAGTAGCCAGCATGTTCTCCAGACATGTGACCCACCAACCACTCTGAGGGATCTACGCCGAATCACCGTTGAGGAGTGGGACAATCTGGACCAACAATGTCTTGACGAACTTGTAAATAGTATGCCACGACGAATACAGGCATGCCTCAATGCAAGAGGACGTGCTACTGGGTAATGGGGGTATCGGTGTGTACAGCAGTTTGCACCTCATGTCTGAATGTCCTGCTGTATCGTGGTACAACATGCATATGTTGATCTCTATTCCAATTTTCTGTATAGGTTGCGGAACTCTCGGAACCGAGGTCATGTAAAACTCTTTTTGATGTGTGCGAAGCACTCGCGGTGCACTGATAAGTGTTTCATCATATTATAAAATAAGGTTGTTAGAAATAAGCAGAACCATTAGTTCATGGTGTAATACAACACTTACAGAAACTATCATTAGTCATTCTGAACATGTTAAGTGCTCAAACAAAATTCTTTATCATTCTAAAAGTTAGTTATGCGCTAATGTCAATGACGTTGGAGGTCGGTGGACTAATATCTGACTGTACCCAGCGATAATGGCCTCAGAAAGGTTGGGAAATATTGTTGTAGTTGATAATCAAAATCAAAATTCAGGACGAATTGTTTGAAACAAGGAATGCTGCACAGTAGAATACCTTTATTGTGCATGTTTGTTTTTCTTAAAGCTGTACCAGGCGAGCTCAGAACAGAGAAGGATAGCTGCGATCAAGTATGCCAGTCAGAATGTCAACAAGACAAATCGCTGATGTGACGGACGTCAGGGCAGGAAGCGATCATTGCCACGGAATCTCCGAGCAAAGAAAACAGAAACACAAACGTCACAGTGGTACATAACGAGGTTGTGTGATACAATACATTGTAACAGCAGAACCAGAGCGCCGCTACAAGGTCAGATTTAGGCAGAAAGATCCTAAATGGTTCAAATGGCTCTGAGCACTATGGGACTCAACTGCTGCGGTCATTAGTCCCCTAGAACTTAGAACTAGTTAAACCCAACCTAACCTAAGGACATCACAAACATCCATGCCCGAGGCAGGATTCGAACCTGCGACCGTAGCGGTCTTGCGGTTCCAGACTGCAGCGCCTTTAACCGCACGGCCACTTCGGCCGGCAGAAAGATCCTAACTCGGTGACCAAGAATAGTTACTGAATTACCTAAGCAAGGCAAGGAGCACTGACAGGACCGACAAATGAGGGCAAATGCGATGATACAGAACCGCCTTGTCATAACTGCAAGCTCTGCCCTCTAAATAATGAGCGTTTCGGAGCTGAGAAGACACGTTCAGTCGTGCTGCCATTCTGCCTGTTTCGCCACAACCAGAGACTGACTTTCAGTGAACAATGACAAGCTGATCAGTGATGGTGTGCCTGCTAGCTGGTTGCCGACTTCAGTACTGAGACCGCAGCTAGCCTGATGAACACCACAGGCGTAGTCTGCTGTGGCTGCCTACTGGGACACCACGGATGAGGAGAAGGCTGGTGTGTGGCCAGCCCTTCTCCACTGAGAGACATGGCGGAAGTTCTGCAAGCTATCAGCTGCACACCGACTAGGCGTGCCGCGTTCACACAGCCCCTGGCCGACTCGTCAACATCTGCTGCACTCTTTGTCGATCCACAGTGGAAGAGCATGGCCTCGTCTTCACAACAACAAGTATCTGTTTGTTAACAGAGTGCATGAAGGGTTGTGTTCGAGAGCGCCGAGGTGGGAGCTGCACTGAACCACAGAATGTCGGCGTCGCCGACGCCCTTCTTGTCCGCACGCTGCCACCAGCGCAGCATGAGCTGTCGATCACTGACCTGCAGGGCGATGTCACGTCTAGCTGATGAGGCTTTAGCCTTTACTCGTTTGTGACACTTGTTTACTACTGGCTGTCGGCGGCATTTAACAGACCTGAAAACTCTGCAAACTCAACGGGAGAAATAAATCTAACTGTGTCACTAATGCCTCCAGGTTTAAGCTGGTCAACACATCTACACTTCGCTCCCGACCTCGTGCTCATAGCACGGCCAAAGCTCTCCAGGTTGCAACATCAAACTTTCTAGTACGGTCTATATGCTTTTTCCACAACGGAGAAGTCTTGGACCGAGAATTTTGTTTCTATTTCTACTAGAATAGCAAATACCCCACATTGGACACTTTTTCCTGCAATAGGATATTGACAGCAATTCTCAGATATGTTTATTTCTGGTGTACCTCGAGCATCTTCTTTATTAGAGTTCCAGTAACGATTAGAGGGATCAGTTTAAAAGTCCTACGGTTCAAATGGCTCTGAGCACTATGGGACTTAACAGCTGAGGTCATCAGTCCCCTATAACTTAGAACTACTTAAACCTAACTAACCTAAGCACATCATAAACATCCATGCCCGAGGCAGGATTCGAACCTGCGACCGTTGTGGTCGCGCGGTTCCAGACTGAAGCGCTTAGAACCGCTTGTCCACAGCGGCCGGCGAAGTCCTACGGTACGTCAGCGAGAAAGATTTGAGTGGAAATAGAATGCAGTAATTATATCAGCATACCTTCAACGGCAGAGCAGTGTCGGCGACGTAGACCCTGTGTATGGGTAGTATTTACCCGGGGATAACGTGCATCCTGCAGCACACTCTGTTTTCTCACAATGCGTCTCTCTAATATTTCAAGTTTGTCTACTGTATATTTCAGTGCTAAATGTTCTTGCATAGAGGCATTCTTGCTTTAGTACACTACTGTATTACCGTCGTACTGAACAACTGGGATCGCATAGCACCTTAAATTCTTCTTGTTTCTGTGTTCTTTCCTTTTTGTAGTATTCCTTCACCGTCTCCCCATGTTGTGTTTTCTTTCTATGCATATTGTTGCTGATTTCTCATAATTTCTGCCTTGGCAGCCTTTTAAATCTAGTGATGTATTTTTAATAAAGTTTCTTTCACCTATTTCCAATTGCTTCATGTTCTTTCTTTGGAGGTTTTTTTTCCGTAAATCATCTGTAATTGTTTCTTTTACCTGTTGCTACTCATTTGATAATGGTGTCCAAAAATTCAAACGTTCGTTTGGTATTACCTTTTTTTGTATAACTTGGGTATACGTTCTCAATATGTCTCATTTTACAGCTCTGTATTGTTTGTATTGCACCCATTATTATCATAGTAATAAGTCTCCCAATTATTTGTGTCTTGTCCGGCCCTATAGTTCATTGTCAAGCGTTCATGCGCATATAACCAATCTGTTCTTCCGTTGTCGTGTAGTATTTTAGCTTTGTATTTCTAGAGATGCATTCTCTTTTGTAGTTATATTTAGTTAAGCTGTATGTTAGTTCCATTTTACTAACTCTAACTTTTACTGAAGTTTTTTGTAACGCATTGTGAAGTGATTTATCTCCAAGATACATAACAAGTTAAGCCCCACTCTGTTTTACCTACTTATATTTATATGTGCTGTGATGCTTTTTCTACATATGTCACGAATTTTGTATTTGACAACATTATGCAAAAGATGGTTGTTACTCATTATATAACGGGAAAGCAGAGTCGTAGACAGGCACAACAAAAAGACTGTCGGAAAGTGAGCTTCCGGCCAACAAGGCCTTTGTCGAAATTAGACAACGTACACGTACACACGCTCACGCAAACGCAACTCGCAAACATATGACAACAGTCTCTAGCAGCTGGAGCGAGATGGCTACAAGGCCACGCTGATTTTTGCCGTAGAATCTCATATCCTACATTACTCCCCATATACTGTAGTAAATGTGTGTGGGAGTTGTGTTTGCGTGAGTGTGTGAGCATGTATGCTGCCATTTTCGACAAAGGCCTTGTTGGACAAAAACTCACCTACCGACAGTCTTTTTGATGTGCCTGTCTGCGACTCAGCATCTTCGCTACATGGTGAGTAGCAACTACCATTTTCATAATATTGTTACATTCCATTCTGGATTTTCCATTGCCTGAATTTTGTATTTATTTATTTATTTCATTTAATTTGCATTTCTCGATCTTACTTTTAATTTTTCGGCTCTTTACACCCAATCCGCCAGTACTTTCGTGTTGCTACCGGATCTTCCCGCAGAGTGTCGGCCTGTGTTGAGCGGTGGCCAGCCCGGCGTGGCGCTGGCCGCGGGATGTATCGCGGTAATTGCGGCGAGTTACGGCGGGTCGCGATCGTCAGGTGGGCCTAAGTAACGCGCCGCACGCTGACGAGTGGCGCGGCGCGGCGCGGCGCCGGCTGCCGAAGCGGTGGCCGGGGATCGCCGCGCTGCCGGCCGGGCTCCATCTCTCAAACCGCAGAGGGGGGAGAGGAGAGGGGAGGGGCAGGCAGGAATTTATGGTTATTTATGGGCTCCCGCCGAGTCCCGATGTATTTATCTGCCGGCCGGGTCGTGACTCGGGGTCTGTAGCGGGTCGCGGGTGCGTCCTCCGGCCGCGCCGGGGAACCGAATATCGCGCCGTCCGACGCCGCAGGGCTACGCGGGACCTCGGCGTCCCTTACTGTAGTGTGCTGCGTGTTGCGTAGTGTGCTGCAGCGGCACGGTAGCAACAGGGGCGCCAACTGCAAGGCGCGCCTGTGTGGGTGTTACACGGCAAGGACGACCGATGCTGTGAGTGCGGACACCCACACGGCCAGAATCACTTCAGGAAACAGTTTTCTGGCTACACTGCCACGTCATCTTGTGTAATAACTGTCACAGGACGAAATCAACATTTAGGTCACGCTTCACACTGCGCATTTTAACAATATTTATTATGTTTTGGAGTAACGTGCGTTTCTTTTGTATCTACGAAAAACTGTTCCCTGTTTCTTCTTCATGAAACTGGCGATCATCGAGAGAACAAACGACGCCTCCAAGGACCGAGCTGCCTCGCAACCTGCTGAAACTGCGCCGAAGACCGTCGCTTCCCGGAGAAGGGTGCACGTCTTCACCTGCAATTCCTTAATTTCGATGTTATAATTACATATTTTACTGTTATTGTATACTTGTTGGATCTTCTGAACTCCGCAGCAGCTACCGATAATTGATGAATGATTCAACTAGCTACAAACATTTTTTGAATGTTTTACCTCACTGCCATAGCCGGTTTCAGGTTACGACTCCCATCTTCAGATGGCTAATACTGTATTTTCAGTTACACGGTTGTTTGTGTCAGCAGCTCGTCATCTGATCCTTCGCTGCACAAGAATATTTGAATATTTAATGCCATTTTATTAGTTCTTTCATGAATGAAAACACGCTAAAGTGCTTGCATTTATTTAGATGTAATTCGAAATAGTTGCATCCACTTACGTAAGTTGCAATAGATGCAGATTAGTTCTGTTGTCATCCACATGGCTTTCCAGGTAGATGTATATGATGCTGTGTTGCAAACAGCACATATATTATAAATAAATCACTGTCGTACACTTCATAATATTCTTAATATCAGTGTTCAGCGTCACACATGTGCTATACACTTGTTGTTTTTGTATAACATGCAATGCGAAGATCATCCATTAAGCATAGATACGAAGATATCATTCAGTTCCTATTGAGCAAGGCTCTAAACACAGCAAAAATGATGTGCAGAATGTGTCAAATGCGTGTTAATAACCGAAAAATGTTTCCACTTCGACAGTGAACTTATCGTTAAAGGACTGTAGGACAATTTGCTTTCATTTTTTTCTGTTATTTTTACTAGAAATATATATTCACACCCTCAGTTCACTCCAGTACATTCTAAACGAGCAGATGCAGCTAGCCAATAAACAATTTCTAAATAATTCCCCTGCGCTATTCACGGAAATGGATCGCAGCTTCGAGCCCTATCAGTCACAACGCTGCACAAAAATTTAATCTGTTTATGATATTGTCATAAAATTGTATAAATCTGAACTGTCTTGGTTATCAAATGAGTTGCTCTCATCCCACCCTCGTCTTTTTTAGTTTTTCATTTCACTCAATTAACTAATAGGGGGCAATGATAATCAAATGTTTATATATTAAATATGTGTACGTATATCTCTAATTTATAGTATGCAATCAGTTGGCTTTAAAATAGTTCGTAAAATTTTCAGCAGACAAAAATAAATAAAAAATCTGAAAGCAACTTCTCCTACACACTGAGGTCACAAAAGTCGTGTGTGACCTCCTCTTGCCCGACGTACTGCAGCGACTCGACGAGGCATGGACCCAACAGATGGTTGGAAATCCTCTCTAGAAATATCGAGCCATGCTGCCACTACAGTCGTCCATAATAGTGGAAGTGTTGCAGGAAAGTACTTTTTTGCTGGAACTTACCACTCGATTGTGTCCCATAAATAATCAATGGGATTCATGTCGGGTGATCTGGATGGCCAAATCATTCGCTCGAATTGTCCATAATGTTCTTCAAACCGATCGCGAAGAATTGCGGCCCAGAGACATGACATTGTTGTTTGGGAACATGAAGTCCATGAATGGCTGCAAATGGTCTCCAGGTAGCCGAACATAACCATTTTCGAATCAATGATCCGTCGAATTTCAGTTCATTCCATGTAAACACAGTCTGTTATGGTGCAACCACCAGCTTGCACAGTACCTTGTTGACAACTTGGGCCCATGGGGTCTGCTCCACACTCGAACCACACCATCATCTCTTACCAACTGAAATCGGTACTCCCCTGAGCAGGCCACTGTTTTCCACACATCTAGCGTCCAGGAGAAGAGCTGCAGGCGATGTCGTGCTGTCAGCAAACGCACTCGCAACGGTCTTCTGCTGCCGTATCCCCTTAACACCAAATTTCGTCACACTATCCTAACGAACATGTCAGTTGAACGTCCCAAATTTATTTCTCTGGATATTTCAGGCAGTGTTGCTTGTCTTTTTTGCACTGACAATACTGCGCAAACGCCGCTGCTGCCGGCCGCGGTGGCCGTGCGGTTCTGGCGCTGCAGTCCGGAACCGCGGGACTGCTACGGTCGCAGGTTCGAATCCTGCCTCGGGCATGGGTGTGTGTGATGTCCTTAGGTTAGTTAGGTTTAAGTAGTTCTAAGTTCTAGGGGACTTATGACCTAAGATGTTGAGTCCCGTAGTGCTCAGAGCCATTTGAACCATTTTTGAACGCCGTTGCTATTGAGGGGTTAAGTGAAAGTCGTCGGCCACTGCGTTGTCTATCATGAAAGGTATTGCCTGAAATTTTGTATTCTCAGCACGCTCTTGACACTGTGGATCTCGGAATACGGGATTCCCTTACGTGCTCCGAAGTGGAATGTCCCATGCGTCTAGCTCCAACTACTATTCGGCGTTTAGAATCAGTTAACACTAGAAAGAACCGAGTGGTCAGTACGAACTTTTCATTTGTGTTCTTAGCAAACTTGCTCCAAAAAAGGGTGGTTAGTATTTCATGTAACTGATGTTAATTTCCACCGTGGGGCTGTGAGTCACCTGCGTACAAATAACAGCTCCGCCAATGCACTGTCCTTTTACACCCTGTGTACACTATATTGCCGCCATCAGTATATGTGCATATCGTTTGTTATCTAAGTGCAGTCCTTTAATAGTAAGTTCCCTCTTCGAGGGCAAAAATTTTCTCTTATTAACTTTATGCATTTTGCAAATGCCACACATCATGTTTGCTCTGTTTGCATCCTTGATCAATAGGAGCAGAATGATATCTTTGTATCTTTGCTTAAAGGATAATCTTTGTATTTTAAACAAAAACTTCAAGCGTATAGCATATGTGTGGTGCATAACACTGACATTAAGAATATTATGAAGTGCGACATTGTAATTTATTTACAGTATTTGTACGGTTTGCAGTTTTGCAGCATATATATCGACCTGAAAACCATGTGGACCACAGCATTACAGATCACCATCGCCGGCCGAAGTGGCCGTGCGGTTAAAGGCGCTGCAGTCTGGAACCGCAAGACCACTACGGTCGCAGGTTCGAATCCTGCCTCGGGCATGGATGTTTGTGATGTCCTTAGGTTAGTTAGGTTTAACTAGTTCTAAGTTCTAGGGGACTAATGACCTCAGCAGTTGAATCCCATAGTGCTCAGAGCCATTAGATCACCATCTACTGGAACTTACGTAAGTAAATACAAGGCTTTATATTATATCTAAATAAATAGAAGCGCTTTAGCATATTTTTATTAATGAAACAACTTACAAAGTGGCACTAAACATCAAAATATTTGTGTGCAGGGCAGGAGTAGACGACATGTTGTTTACCAAAACATCTATGTAACTGAAAATGTTTTCCATCTGAACCAGTTAAGGCACTTAAATGAAACATTTTTAAAAAAGTTTCGGCTGTTGCGTGATTTACCAGATATGTTTTATTGTTCTCTGACGGAGGACTTCTTACTCTGATCTTGACGCGTTATTATCTGATTTATTTCGATATGAATAAAAAGAATATGTAGATCGTAAGTTGGCGATACTTATTTCTATGCGGTTAGAGTTTTTCTGATATAAGAGCAAAAATTCATTAATTTATAGTACGAAGAATATTTTCAGGCAGGGAACGGATTTTATTCCGCAGAGTTCGGGGAACTATTTACATGCAATTAGTTTGTTTACCGGACTGAGGTATATAAATTTCTTTAATTAACGGCAACGTATCGTTGAAGAATTTAAGTACTGGCATCATCCCCGCTTCTCTCTCACCAGCTTTCCTCTGTCGTGCTGTAAAAGAACAAACCTTCAATAATATATTTTTTAATTTATTTGGAGGGGAGCTTGGATAGAAGCAGAAAGAGTCTGAGTAATTAAATTATTAAGCTTAATTGGTGGACATAGGTGATTTTTACGTGGACTACAAAAGACGATCAACACCATCGTAACACCACAGGAAGCTCACATAGTGGTGTTTTTGCGGGTCAGTTTGACAACGGTTCCCCTGATTTTGAGTTGAGACATAGTGTGTATTTATATTACCTCTGGCTTGCTATGAGGTGACCGTGGACGCTTCAAAGTTTGTCTCTCAAATACGACAATTTTCTCATTCATCTCACTGAATGCCGCAGCGTTTGGTTTACAGCTTCCACCACTAAGGGCTCTACAGCCGGTACGTCACTACGTTTCACTGTGAGGCACAGAAGTATGGAGTGTGTAGTTGAATGTTGTTCCTCAACCAGTGATGTAAACTCGACCAGTTCATAACACGAGGCATTTTACATTTTAACGTGGGCTGTTGCTTAGATAATGGTTCGAATGTCATAGTACGTAACATCTGTTGATACTTAATTCGTGAAATAAAATTCCATTAGACGCCACCTCAACGAACTACACCGGAGAGAAATAATACATCTATAAACAATATCGGTACGTAGAGCTGAGTAGCGGCCAGGCGATCCACTAACGGTGTACCGACCCCGCACGCCTTCGAACGGACCCTGCTCAGAATGATATTATGCTAACTGCAGTAGTGTGCAGTATGTCTTACGTCAAAAGAATTTCAATCCGTAGCGTGTTACAGACGTCATTAGAAAATTCTCTCTCATAGGTGTCGGCACCTACTGAACTAAAAATCTTTCAAAACTGAAAAAAATAAAAAACTAGTTTCTTTGAATAACGAGTATAAATCACTTGTGAAAGGAGCGAGTAGGATTTCGCACGTTCAAAGGTTTCAGTGTTGGGTTTCTCTAACCTGACAGGAAGTGGCGTATTATGACTCTTGTAGGAAGTAACTGCACCAATATCTATTAATTTATACAGAATTGGCGACCCACCCGGGCTTTGCGCGGACAGCACTAAGTATCTCCAGCGTAGTGGTAATTTTGTTTATGGGCCAATGGGTAGAGTTATGATTAAAGCTCACCGCGCGGGGTAGCCGCGCAGTCTGGCCTCCTTGTCACAGTTCGTGCGGCTCCCCCCGTAGGAGGTTCGATTCCTCCCTCGAGCATGGGTGTGTATCTTGTCGTTATCTTAGTATAAGTTAGATTAAGTAAGTAATTGTAAGACATTTCCAGGGGCAGATATGGATTCTGACCACAATCTCTTGGTTATGAACTGCAGATTGAAACTGAAGAAACTGCAAAAAAGTGGGAATTTAAGGAGATGGGACCTGGATAAACTGAAAGAACGAGAGGTTGTAGAGAGTTTCAGGGAGAGCATAAGGGAACAATTGACAGGAATGGGGGAAAGAAATACGGTAGAAGTAGAATGGGTAGCTCTGAGGGATGAAGTAGTGAAAGCAGCAGACGATCAAGTAGGTAAAAAGACGAGGGCTAAGAGAAATCCTTGGTTAACAGAAGAAATATTGAATTTAATTGATGAAAGGAGAAAATATAAAAATGCAGTAAATGAAGCAGGCAAAAAGGAATACAAACGTCTCAAAAATGAGATCGACAGGAAGTGCAAAATGGCTAAGCAAGGATGGCTAGAGGACAAATGTAAGGATGTAGAGGCTTGTCTCACTAGGGGTAAGATAGATACTGCCTACAGGAAAATTAAAGAGACCTTTGGAGAGAAGAGAACCACTTGTACGAATATTAAGAGCTCAGATGGAAACCCAGTTCTAAGCAAAGAAGGGAAGGCAGAAAAGTGGAAGGAGTATATAGAGGGTTTATACAAGGGCGATGTACTTGAGGACAATATTATGGAAATGGAAGAGGATGTAGATGAAGATGAAATGGGAGATACGATACTGCGTGAAGAGTTTGACAGAGCACTGAGAGACCTGAGTCGAAACAAGGCCCCGGGAGTAGACAACATTCCATTAGAACTACTGACGGCCTTGGGAGAGCCAGTCCTGGCAAAACTCTACCATCTGGTGAGCAAGATGTATGAGACAGGTGAAATACCCTCAGACTTCAAGAAGAATGTAATAATTCCAATCCCAAAGAAAGCAGGTGTTGACAGATGTGAAAATTACCGAACTATCAGTTTAATAAGTCACAGCTGCAAAATACTAACGCGAATTCTTTACAGACGAATGGAAAAACTGGTAGAAGCGGACCTCGGGGAAGATCAGTTTGGATTCCGTAGAAATGTTGGAACACGTGAGGCAATACTAACCTTACGACTTATCTTAGAAGAAAGATTAAGGAAAGGCAAACCTACGTTTCTAGTATTTGTAGACTTAGAGAAAGCTTTTGACAATGTTGACTGGAATACTCTTTTTCACATTCTAAAGGTGGCAGGGGTAAAATACAGGGAGCGATAGGCTATTTACAATTTGTACAGAAACCAGATGGCACTTACAAGAGTCGAGGGGCATGAAAGAGAAGCAGTGGTTGGGAAAGGAGTGAGACAGGGTTGTAGCCTCTCCCCGATGGTATTCAATCTGTATATTGAGCAAGCAGTAAAGGAAACAAAAGAAAAATTCGGAGTAGGTATTAAAATTCATGGAGAAGAAGTAAAAACTTTGAGGTTCGTCGACGACATTGTAATTCTGTCAGAGACAGCAAAGGACTTGGAAGAGCAGTTGAACGGAATGGACAGTGTCTTGAAAGGAGGATATAAGATGAACATCAACAAAAGCAAAACGAGGATAATGGAATGTAGTCAAATTAAGTCGGGTGATGCTGAGGGAATTAGATTAGGAAACGAGACACTTAAAGTAGTAAAGGAGTTTTGCTATTTAGGGAGTAAAATAACTGATGATGGTCGAAGTAGAGAGGATATAAAATGTAGACTGGCAATGGCAAGGAAATCGTTTCTGAAGAAGAGAAATTTGTTAACATCGAGTATAGATTTAAGTGTCAGGAAGTCGTTTCTGAAAGTATTTGTATGGAGTGTAGCCATGTATGAAAGTGAAACATGGACGATAACTAGTATGGACAAGAAGAGAATAGAAGCTTTCGAAATGTGGTGCTACAGAAGAATTCTGAAGAAAAGGTGGGTAGATCACGTAACTAAAGAGGAGGTATTGAAAAGGATTGGGGAGAAGAGAAGTTTGTGGCAGAACTTGACTAGAAGAAGGGATCGGTTGGTAGGACATGTTTTGAGGCATCAAGGGATCACAAACTTTGCATTGGAGGGCAGCGTGGAGGGTAAAAATCGTAGAGGGAGACCAAGAGATGAATACACTAAGCAGATTCAGAAGGAAGTAGGTTGCAGTAGGTACTGGGAGATGAAGAAGCTTGCACAGGATAGAGTAGCATGTAGAGCTGCATCAAACCAGTCTCAGGACTGAAGACCACAACAACAACAACAACAGATTAAATTGTGTAAGTCTAGGGACCGATGACCTCAGCGGTATGGTCCCATAGGAACTTACCACAAATTTCCAAATTTATGATTAAAGTTCAGTTAATAACTTTAGGTAACTGAATGTCATCATTTTGATGCACACTGACTGACAGAAAACGTAAAGCACTCAGATGGGGAAGGTAGGAAGAAATTAAACTTCACGGGGTTGAGAGGGTATGTAACGTTATTTCAGTTATTACAAAATCGGGTCAGATTTACAAAGGACTTAGCAGTATGAGTTCGCTTATCAGTATGACACTGCGATACCTCTGGCCTGGATGCAGGCGCTGACTCGGTTAGGAAGGGTGTTACAACGCCGTGGAATTCACTCCTGAGGCAAGCTGACCCACAGCTGTTGTAACTGGTCATGGATATCCTGGTCTCTGATACTGGGACAGGGTCGACGTCCATGCTATCCTATCGCGGAAGATCTGCGTATCCTGCTGGTCACGGGAGTATCTCAAAAGCTCGCAGACAGTTCGTAGTTACATGTGCCGCGTGTGGACGAATACTGCCCTGTTGAAAAATGTCATCATTTGACTGTCTCTAGAGAGGTAGCAGATGGGGATTCACAATGTCCATGACCTACAGTTGTACTGTCACATTTCCCTCTATCACTACCAGCCGTGTCACAAGCACACCAACACACCAGGTGTTACATCGGCATGCCGTTCTAAAACATAGGAACAACGGGACCTCTCCAGATCCCCTCCATGCTGGTCGACGATGGTCACCTGGGGAAGTGCACAACCTCGATTCACCTGTGAACACAATGCAATGCCATTCGTCACCAGCCCGTGTTTCCCAATCACGCCACCACTCCAGACTAAGCCGTCTGTGTTGCGGTGTTGTCGGCAGTCTCCTCAAGGGACGGTGATTCCCTAGTTTGGCTGAATGGCCCAGAATATTGCAGGAGGTCAATTTTATTTTCTCGGAAGGTTGACGCAGATGTGGAGGAGTAGTTGGTGCTAAGTACGGCGATCCTCGCCTGTTGTGCTCACACCTGGTCGACCAGAACCTAGCTAGCGAGTATGGCTGCCCTCATTCTCCCATGTCACTCGGGCCACTGACGCAAAAATCATGATATCGCACGATACGACAAGCTGGTGAAGTGGAGACATACAGTGAGGCTCCCTTTAAAATTCTATTCGGTGCTGATAACGCTACCTCACGCGAATGCATGGCATCTTCGTATCCTTCACACTGATAATTCAGTACTTAGACTATGTTCACGCCCCTTCTATAACCTACAAGGCCTGGTAACAACAGTACACACGAAGAACATCAATGGACTCTGATGGCATTTCTACCTGTCAAAGAGAATTACAACGATAATTATTTACGTGCACGATGATGACGTGTACAAATGGTTCAAATGGCTCTAAGCACTATGGGGCTTAAAATCTGAGGTCATCAGTCCCCTACACTTAGTACTACTTAAACCTAACTAACCTAAGAACATCTCATACATCCATATCAGAGGCAGGGTTCGAACCTGCGACCGTAGCAGCAGCGCGGTTCCGGACTGAAGCGCTTAGAACCGCTCGGCCACATCGGCCGGCATGATGTGTACATATTCGAAACTACATTGACATTCGATCATGTCTTGTGGCTGCTTCACAATAACGCTGAAAGAGTGGTTCGGTGTGGGGCGGCGGAGGGGTGAAGTGGACTGCGGTAGTCGTCGTGGGGTTGTGGACCACTGCCCCCGTTTAACACACAATACGAAACAATACTTCCTACATATATCTCACGAAAAGGCCATAGAATGAAATTGTAGAGTTTCGAGCGAAACTAGGCTTCCCTTCCCACGAACCATTCGCAACTGAAACAGGAAAGGGGAAAAGTGACAGCAGGACACAAAGTAGTCTGTGCCACACATCGCAAGGTGGCTTGCCGTGTGTAGGTGTACATGTAGAAGTAGAACTTGCGTTTGGAGTGACACCTAGTGGCAATGATGCTTTGAGCTACCACCTGACTGCAGCGTCAGTTTGGCGCGAGCTGTGGCACTTGCCAGCTGCAGCAGTGTGACGCAGTCCACCCGACTGTAACAGAAGTTAGCGCAAGCCATGGCCACTTGCCAACCACCCTGCTCCAGCCCCTGACCGACGTGAGCTGCGTGTTATGTGTGATCTTGTAAGCGGCTTACGGTGTTAAGAACTGACCTAACAACAGGACTATCTAGACTAAGCCCTGATCCATTGAAGCCATCCCTTATTATATAGGGACTGATGACCAAGCAGTTTGGTCCCTTTCTCCCCTCCCCTCCCCCCACCCTCACCCCTTAAAACAACCAACCAACCTTGATATACACGGGTGATCAAAAAGTCAGTATAAATTTGAAAACTGAATAAATCACGGAATAATGTAGATAGAGAGGTACAAATTGACACACATGCTTGGAATGACATTAAAACCAACAAAATGGCCGACAGATGGCACTTCATCTGATCAGAATAGAAATAATTAGCATAACAAAGTAAGACAAAGCAAAGATGATGATCTTTACAGGAAATGCTCAACATGTCCACCGTCATTACTCAACAATAGCTGTAGTCGAGGTATAATGTTGTGAACAGCACTGTAAAGCGTGTCCGGAGTTATGGTGAGGCATTGGCGTCGGATGGTGTCTTTCAGCATCCCTAGAGATGTCGGTCGATCACGATACCCTTGCGACTTCAGGTAACCCCAAAGCCAATAATCGCACGGACTGAGGTCTGGGGACCTGGGAGGCCAAGCATGACGAAAGTGGCCGCTGAGCACACGATCATCACCAAACGCCGCGCGCAAGAGATCTTTCACGCGTCTAGCAATATGGGGTGGAGCGCCATCCTGCATAAACATCGTACGTTCCAGCAGTTGTTTATCAGCCAGGCTGGGTATGATGCGATTCTGTAACATATCGGCGTACCTCCCAACCGTCACGGTAGCAGTTACAAAACCAGAATCACGCATTTCCTCGAAGAAGAAAGGCCCGATAACTGTAGATGTGGTAAACCAACCCATACCGTGACTTTCTCGTCGTGCAAAGGAGTTTCCACGACAGTTCTAGGATTTTCGGTAGCCCAAATTCTGCAGTTGTGGGCGTTGACAGACCCTCGGAGAGTGTAAAGAGCTTCGTCGGTCTACAAAACGTTACTCAACCAATCGTCACCTTCAGCCATCTTTTGAAACGCCCACACCGCAAGTGCCCTCCGCTTCACTAAATCGTCAGGTAACAGTTCATGATACCGATGGATTTTGTACGGATAGCATCGGAGGGTAGGCCTCAGTGCCAACCAAACAGTAGTGTATGGAATGCCGGTGCGACGTGCGACTGCACGAGCGCTGACTTCCCCGTGCATAGACAAACCCGCTACAGTCTCCGTTTCCTCCTGAACTGTCTCAGCAGCATTACGCCTTGTGCCCCGTCGGCCACTACGGGATCTATCGTCTAAACAACCCGTGGCTTCGAACTTCGAAATCATTCTCGCCACAGCTACATTTGTGAACGGACCTTTACCCGTTTGAATCCCCTTCCTATGGCGATAGGATCGTAACGCTGAACTAGCACACTCCCTATTCCGATAACGCAGTTTCACTGAAAGTGCCTTTTCAGGTAACGTTAATATGCTGCGACTGCTGGCGCATCTGATTCTCTCTCTCATTACAGCTCCTTTTATACACGTTTGTCATGCGCAATCACTGACGTTTTGCTATCCAGCGCCATCTGTCCGACATTTTGTGAACTTTTTTTTTTTTGGTTCTAATAAAACCCCATGTCATTCCAAGCATGTGTGTCAATTTTTACCTCTCTATTTACATTATTCCGTGGTTTATTAAGTTTTCAAATTTATACTGACTTTTGATCACCCGGTAAGTGTTCATGACAACTTTGTAGTGCAGTCTGGTATCGGAATTAAGAAAAGCAGCGAAGACACATTAGAACACACTGACACTAAACTGCATAATTAGAATTTGGTTGGCACAGATTACGTGACTGGACATCAGACAGTGAGGAAAATCATTCATAAAATCCTATAAAAACTACGAAGTGTCAGTCTGTCGTCAAACACAGTGAAATGGGATTATTCCCTGTGAATGTAGCCACACTACTTTTATCTGAAAAAGGTCTATCACTAAAAATATCTCACCAAAGCAAGTGAATAATTATGTAGTTTAAGGACAAAATCTGCAGGTATTACTGTAAATGCTGAAGACATTGCAAGTTACTTTGTGGTTGCACAAATCTGCCACAGAAAACTGCGTTCTGGGAACAGGGTCTGAACTTACATTTCACAACCTGAAAATTAGTCCTGCAATAGGATGGAATATTGTTATGATAATGTGGGAGATCTGTATACGACTGGGCTATTTCATTCTCTGTACCATTGATAATTACTGAATAGACAAAGGGGAATATTGGTAACGGGTGTGCTCAATATGGTCTCACACAAAGCGTGCATTAAAATTACGCACAATAATTAAATACATAACTTGGGAGAACCGAAATGAATAACATTAAGCCGGCAGGAGTGGCCGTGAGGTTCTAGGCGCTGAAGTCTGGAACCGGGTGACCGCTACGGTCGCAGGTTCGAATCCTGCCTCGGCCATGGATGTGTGTGATGTCCTTAGGTTAGTTAGGTTTAATTAGTTCTAAGTTCTAGGCGACTGATGACCTCAGAAGTTAAGTCGCATAGTGCTCAGAGCCATTTGAACCATTTTTGAATGACATTAAAACTGAATTAATACTCTGTATTAACTTAAAATTAACAAAACAAGAACAACTTAAACAAAAAAGAACTATCTTTGGGCCTCTGAAATATTTGACACCTAAATACCAGATCATGTTTGTAATTCATCACCAGTTCAGCACATGACATGATAGCAAAATAAATGTGCATATCCGAATATCATATGGTTGAATGGTCTTAAACGTTGCCTATGAACAACGACTGGGAATAACTGAAACCATCTCACCAACAGTCTCCAAAACTGCAGCTGCCAACTCCTTACTGCTCAAACAACCTCGCCCCGGCGTCCAGACCAAAGTGAGAATTCAAATACTCTCAGCCGTACGGCCGTAGTCGAACATGCACTACTCTGGAAGCGTTCGGAGCTCGCCAAGTGTGAAAACACAATACAACAGCAGTCCCACAAAGAGAGAAACTCAAAGAGTCTGCATCATCTCTCGATAATGATTGCAGGGAGTCTTTGTGAAAGTTTTGCAGAGACTATTTTACCACTTTAAAAAAAAAAAAAAAGAAAAAAGCTATAGCAAAATCGAAAGTGCAACTTAGCACACATCTCTCAGCCTTTTCCAGCAGTTCCCTTCACAAGTCTTAAATGTTAATTCTACATAAAAAATCTCTTCTTTTCAGCTTAATATATATCTTGCTTGGCTGTTGGCGGTAGAATGTGCATGCCTCCTGGTAACGGTAGCTTGCAACGGGCTACGCCTGTAGTATATAGGGTCATTATAATTAAAGTTAAACCGCGGGACTGCTACGGTCGCAGGTTCGAATCCTGCCTCGGGCATGGATGTGTGTGATGTCCTTAGGTTAGTTAGGTTTAAGTAGTTCTAAGTTCTAGGGGACTTATGACCTCAGATGTTGAGTCCCATAGTGCTCAGAGCCATTAAAGTTAAACTTTCAAAACGCTGTAGAAATAACACCACTGGTCAAAATGACGTCAAACGTATGGCAGAAGAAAAAGATAGTGTGAAAATTGATCAATAGATGGCGTAAATGAAAATACCTGTCATGCGCACGACCCATTGAAGTTGGTATAAACCAGCTGGGTACACGGCTTTTCCTCCTTTCGCGTCTGCGACGTTCGCCATGACTGTCTCAATGCAGGATCGCTCGCTGCTTGTAAAACTGTATTACAAGAAAGGTGACTTTACTCACATCGCTGAAGTTCCGGACACTGAAGGGTTTGAAAAAAGGCGTCGATTCGAAGACTGCCGTGGGTCTGGAGAAAATGATTCGGAAATTCGAAAAGACACGATCTTTTGGTGTACAACATGATAGAGGGAGGAAACGAATTGGTTCGACGTCAGTGGAAGCAGTGGTTACAGCAATGCAGGAGGAGACGAGTGGTGGTGTGCAAACTTGTAGTGCACGGAGAATTGCCCGAACATTGGACATACCATTGAGCACGGTTCGTAAAATCCTACGAAACAATCTTCTTTGTATCCATTTAAAATTACCCATGTCCACGAATTGCTTCCTGTTGACCTGCCAGCAAGGCAAACCTTTGCTTTAGAATGTCTTGCTCAATTGGAAGTGGACAATGATTGGCCGTGGAAGACTTTGTGGACAGACGAAGCCCACTTCCATCTGACAGGATATGTCAATACACAGAATCGTTGAATATCGGCAACGGAAAATCCACACGCAAATCAACCAATACCCCTTCATTCTGAAAAAGGTCACTATGTGGTGCGGGTTTACGGCATCGTTTACTACAGGGCCATTTTTTCGAAGAGACAGGTGCTTCCGGTCCTGTTACCTGTACCGTCACTGGTAAGCGCTATGAGTGTCTCATGCGCAACCACGTCATTCAAGCTCTCAAACAGCGTGGATGTTTGGATGGGATCATTTTTATGCAAGATGGCGCATCTCTGCATTTTGCAAATCCAGTTAAGTAGCTGCTGAAGCGCCATTTCGGAAATGCTAGAATTATCAGCCGCCGTTTCCCTACAGCCTGGCCATCCCGATCATGTTATCTTAATCCCTGTGTTTTCTCGCTGTGGGACTACCTGAAAAATGTTGTGTTCAGTGTTCCGATTGCAGACTTAGCTGAATTGAAGGCACACGTTGAGCAACACATTCTGAACGTGACGCTTCGATCAGTTGGAAATTAATAATACGATTTGATTTTGATTGATGCTTTTTATGCGGATTTTGTCCTCAGGACGATTAAAAACCGGTTTTTCCCATCCGATGTGATACGACCTAGCTGTGGTAATGGGCTTACGTAACTAACAGTATCACATGTGTACACCCATGGACACTGAGTAGTACGGTTTGTTTAATGTCAAGCGTTCACCTTAGGCATCGTTGTATGATTCATTTTTCATTTGTAGTCGACCACTATTAAATCATGATGCTTATAGCGCCATGTACTGCTACATTTTGTAACTATTTATTTTTCTTCTGCCATACGTTTTCCCCCTTCATCGACAATATTCCGTTGCAATTTGACAGTTATCCCATTTGAAGGTTAGATGGCAATGCATCATTTTTACAGTGTTGGGGGACTTTAATTAATCATAGTTCAGCCAACTTGTACGAAATATTTACAAATAATATATACAAACCTTTGTTGCGAATGTCTATTAGGGAATACTGTAAGGAAATCTCTACGATAGGTCCTGAGATTTCCCTAGCAAACAGGCCGAAATCATGGCAGACCACTTTATTTATATGTATAAACAAATGATAGAGAGGTAAATCATTATTGCTCTTTAAGAGACGTGATCCTCCACCACTGACCAGTGACCATACACCGATGACTGTTAACTGTGATAATCCAAGTACTCTCTAAATGCTGCAAAGAAAAGGCAGTTTAACGATCTGTGTCTTTTCTTCCTTTTTCACTTACATTGCTCACAAACACCCTGTTATGATTTTTTGTGCAACAGGTTTGATGCTTTCTTGGTTGTTGCTTCTTACTTAATTTGCAGGTGAAGGTAACAGAAACGATCGGTAAGAAATAATACACGTGATTCGTCGTGAGTTGTAACGTAATAAAACGTAATGCAGTGGGGTCTCGGCGCTTGTTAGTCGATGTACGTGACACAATGAATCAGCAGCAGAGCTGAGAGAATTCCCCGTGCGTCTCGGGTCGCAGAATTTGTAGCGCTGACACCAACAGCAAGCAGCGGCAGAATATGCGGCCGGACCCTGCGACCGGACGAACCAGTAAAGCCTCCTTATCTGATGCCGCGCGGCAGACCGAGAGGGGGAGGCGAATTATGAATCATCAGCTCGCACGGGCTACGGACAAAAGGACCGGTCCCTGTCGCAGGAAGTTCAGGAATTCGGGACATGAGCGTAATGGAGAGCGCGCTGCACTCTCGTAAAGTCTCACGCCGGCGACAGATTGAGTTTCAACCAGGTGGACGCTTGTCCACTGGGAGTACTATTTCGAACGGTGACGAGTAGTTCGCTGAATATGAATCTCTTTTGGATTACGATTCCTTTTTCTTTGGAGGAAGTTATTACCCCTATGCCTACAGTATTAATTTTGCCATTTATACGTATTAATTTTTTATGAATTTGGTTCCAGGAAAACGTTCACGATAATATATATCTTTTGGTGTCATCCATACTACTCCCACTAAACCGCAGAAGCGACTTCGATGAAGTTTGATCTTGAGACAGCTTGAAACTTCAGGAAGAACACAGATTACTTTAGAAAGTGTGTAGCACAAGATATTTATGGATTCGAAGAGTGTTACGCGAATTAAGGAAAATATTTACTCTTTGAAAAAGCAGTTTACACTTTGACTTTGAGCTTTAACATATTTGTGAAAATGCTTTTATTGATTGATAAGTTCTACGTACTACGATTCAACACAATAAATACAGTGCTTATAAAGCCGTAAACCTGTTTAATCCATACTTCCATTTTAATATTATTAAATGTGAAAGTAACGCTGCCTGTTATGTTTTCATGACTAAACTGAACTGGGTAAAATTTGGTTTGTGGATAGCCTAAGGAAGAACATATGGTACTTTAGAAAGTCAAAAAAAGAAAGAAGAAACGATCCCTAAGAGGATCAAGTAGGGAATGGAACATTTTTTTTAATTCAATGAAAATAAAACAAGTTAAAAATTATTAAATTTGTTACATAATATTCACATTTTATAATGTATATCTGTTCCAATAGCACGATGCATAGATACGCGCTTCTGTCCATGGCCTTTTGCACAGTCTGGGGAAGATGGCACACAAATTTCGAAAAATATGCATCTGTCTCAGAGTTCTTCATACGTAAGAGTTATGTAGAATATCACGAAGAAAACAATAACACCTGAGAAAATTTTATTCCTTAAAAAAATTAATTACCAAATTTGCGAAACAAAAATAATACCTGAATTCTGAATAGCTCCCCAACATGTCTACATAAAAACCCAACGATATTTTTTGTGCAGATAATAGTTTATTAAATAATTGCAATAATGTGTGACCCATTTCCACAGTCATGTTAACTAGGCACCCAACTTTCCAGAAATATACATTTTTTCTCGGAGTTCTTGGTAGGTAGGCTATAATTCTGGAGTTCTCTGTACTAAATTTAAATAGTTCTGCAGAATTTCACAAAGAAAACACTAGCAATCCAGAAAAATGACAAGCCGATTTGCAAAAATCAAATTGTGGTTACAGTTCTGAATAGTACCACAAGAGTTCTACAGAAAACCTTAATGGCATCTTGTTGTGCAGGTAATAGTTTATGAGATAGCTGCAATACTGAATGCAGCGTTACGCTAATGTAGGCGAGCTAATCGGCCACTCACCATCGGTAAGAGCCAAATTTGCTTGTACGGCTGAGCGCTGGCGGACAACCCCAGCGTTGTAAAAGCCCCGCAGCCGGTCCAGAGGCAGCGACCATTGCTGGCGAGCCCAGGTGGGGACATAAAGGCCTCACTGGAAATGGGAAAATCCCGGTATGCGGAATTTGGACGAAGCGTCGATTGCTTAAGAGAGGCGCCTGTGCTGACAGCAAAGGCGGGCGGGCTTTGTGACGAACTGAAAGTCGGCTTCTTGTAGCTCTCTGAGAGTCTATAGTAATTTACAAACAAATACTAATGCAACTCTAAGTACATCGGCGATCCCAAAAACACGAAGCGAATCCAGTGACACAACAGTAATTTCAGTACCTTTACAACAACAAAGTAAATATTTCACAGTGACTAAACATCTACGCAATGAACCGCTGAATTAACAACTCTTAATCGCTTCATACGATTTCTACAAACGATATCTGATATGATAGTATTGAAGTGCACTATAGCTATCATCGCGGAAAGCTACGCATCTCGTACTTTATTTATTGAGGTATGAAACCTTTTATATATGTTTCATTATGCAAATATTTGTCATAACATCGAATTCGTCACAATAAAACTGTAAATGAACACTGCATCAGTACCTCATGCTGTCATATTTGTGTAATTATTGGATGAAAATTTACTATTTTGCCAGTAACTTTATTTAAATGCTGATTGTAAGTGCTATGAAAGAACTGTGCTAATTTATAAGTGGTCAATCACAAGCTATAGCGGACAGGGTGATTGAAAAGAGAGCCAAAAAACGCGTCTGTCAAGAAGGCAAAAATAACTCATTAAACAATATTTAAAGAGCAGTCTGTTGTTATTTATCGTGAGCATACTTGCGTAACAATGAAGGCTTATTTATTTATGAACCAACCGTTACTTATGTTTATTGTGAATGATCTGAGTGTAACCGAATGTTTACGACATTCCTTTGTTTAAATATTGTTGCAATGTATTATAAAATAACATCTGTAGAAGCTAAAGACGATGTATTTTTGATAGGGATGACCTTCAGTCAATGGAAAAGCAGAACGTAGCAGAACCCTATTGGGCTCTTCTCAAGTGAAGAGCGCAAGGGAGCTATTCTGGACACTTTAACGTCTGTGCTTGGAGAAGACAGACGTGCCTGTGGTAACGAGTGTTATTCGACTGTGGGGATGATTGATTCTGGGTGGTGAACTCCGGTATCATGCACTAACTTTTGAAGTTACTGATATTTCGAGAGGTTTGAATGTGCTCCAGAGTAGGACTCTTGAGTATTTCCGCTTGTGTTACGGAACTGAGAATAGACAGGGTATGAGTAACTATCCTTTGTATACCGTATGTTAACTTGTCAATCATCATGTTTGAACTACTCTGAACTAATGAATATTTCATGTATTGTGTTCACGAAATGGACTTTGTTTCCGGGTACCTTTCATGAGTGTTCAGTTTGGCGATTTTGCTGCCATTCTCGTAACGCTCTCAACGTAACTTTCCTGCTTTTGATAAGGGTATTTTCTGTCTGTAGTTTAGTTAAATATCGTAGGACCACTACCTATTTATTTGCGATGTCCTTTCTTGAATAAACCTTATTCAACGTAAGTCTCCGTCGTCTATATCAATTACAGTCATTAGTATAGAACCCTTGTTATTAAATTATTAATTTAAATTTTGTTTTATATATCTCAGTACTTCATTAAATGGAAATTCTGACCAATGGGTTGACTGTTTGACTGCAGGATCACAGCTACAGGTTATTATTTGCTTCGTATTAGCTGTGGGGAGTGAAAGCAGACGTGCATGGTACTACCGTATGGCTAAATCGAGCTAATCTTTTTCAACAGCATCGTGCATGGTCCAAGTACCTAAAGTACTAATCATCACTGGTCAGAAATCAATGAGAGGGTGGGAGTTGTCATCGATCCCGCTTATAATGCTACAGCTAGCGGAGGTTATCTTTTGGTGAAGATAATTCTGTGCCGGGTTTCTGAATGTGAAGAGTGAGTGAGTGAATGAGTGAGTGAGTGAGTGAGTGAGAGAGAGAGAGAGAGAGAGAGAGAGAGAGAGAGAGAGAAAGAAAGAGAGGGAAGGAGAGAGAGACAGGACTTGAGTGTTGTCTGCTGTGTTTGCTCACTAGAAGGAGTCGCAGCCGGTATAAACACACTAAAATAAAGGTTATTTGTAGACTTAACACTTTAAATCATTTAATTAATGTATTTAAGCAACATCTGCTAGAGCTCAGGATCTTACATATCATTAACTTGATTCTTTTATCAGTGACGTTGTTTTGCCTTCAACAAATGTCATGGATGAAAAGCATTGATTATATCAATGAGATATATGCCAATATAACTACACTCCTGGAAATTGAAATAAGAACACCGTGAATTCATTGTCCCAGGAAGGGGAAACTTTATTGACACATTCCTGGGGTCAGATACATCACATGATCACACTGACAGAACCACAGGCACATAGACACAGGCAACAGAGCATGCACAATGTCGGCACTAGTACAGTGTATATCCACCTATCGCAGTAATGCAGGCTGCTATTCTCCCATGGAGACGATCGTAGAGATGCTGGATGTAGTCCTGTGGAACGGCTTGCCATGCCATTTCCACCTGGCGCCTCAGTTGGACCAGCGTTCGTGCTGGACGTGCAGACCGCGTGAGACGACGCTTCATCCAGTCCCAAACATGCTCAATGGGGGACAGATCTGGAGATCTTGCTGGCCAGGGTAGTTGACTTACACCTTCTAGAGCACGTTGGGTGGCACGGGATACATGCGGACGTGCATTGTCCTGTTGGAACAGCAAGTTCCCTTGCCGGTCTAGGAATGGTAGAACAATGGGTTCGATGACGGTTTGGATGTACCGTGCACTATTCAGTGTCCCCTCAACGATCACCAGTGGTGTACGGCCAGTGTAGGAGATCACTCCCCACACACATGATGCCGGGTGTTGGCCCTGTGTGCCTCGGTCGTATGCAGTCCTGATTGTGGCGCTCACCTGCACGGCGCCAAACACGCATACGACCATCATTGGCACCAAGGCAGAAGCGACTCTCATCGCTGAAGATGACACGTCTCCATTCGTCCCTCCATTCACGCCTGTCGCGACACCACTGGAGGCGGGCTGCACGATGTTGGGGCGTGAGCGGAAGACGGCCTAACGGTGTGCGGGACCGTAGCCCAACTTCATGGAGACGGTTGCGAATGGTCCTCGCCGATACCCCAGGAGCAACAGTGTCCCTAATTTGCTGGGAAGTGGCGGTGCGGTCCCCTACGGCACTGCGTAGGATCCTACGGTCTTGGCGTGCATCCGTGCGTCGCTGCGGTCCGGTCCCAGGTCGACGGGCACGTGCACCATCCGCCGACCACTGGCGACAACATCGATGTACTGTGGAGACCTCACGCCCCACGTGTTGAGCAACTCGGCGGTACGTCCACCCGGCCTCCCGCATGCCCACTATACGCCCTCGCTCAAAGTCCGTCAACTGCACATACGGTTCACGTCCACGCTGTCGCGGCATGCTACCAGTGTTAAAGACTGCGATGGAGCTCCGTATGCCACGGCAAACTGGCTGACACTGACGGCGGCGGTGCACAAATGCTGCGCAGCTAGCGCCATTCGACGGCCAACATCGCGGTTCCTGGTGTGTCCGCTGTGCCGTGCATGTGATCATTGCTTGTACAGCCCTCTCGCAGTGTCCGGAGCAAGTATGGTGGGTCTGACACACCGGTGTCAATGTGTTCTTTTTTCCATTTCCAGGAGTGTATATACAAATGTCTTAGCTATACAAAATGTTCACTGTGTAATGAATGTCATAAATTAATTATGGCAGAATCATTTCGATATGAAAAAAGCTTATCAGATTTCATTTTTAACAATGAAATTGTTTTTAAACTAACAGTTCTATTTTTGTGTCACTGGGAACCTGCGTTATTTTTTGTTCTCTAACTAAAATGGGTTTAAAACATATGAAAACGACTTTCAAATGACCTTTGAAATATTTACGTTTTTCAGTATATTTGGTCAAAGTGCTGTTATCCGCAGCACATTCGCTCTGTTCTTTCAGGTGTGAAAATTGACTCAAGTCATCATTTTACGACTCAGAGATGATCAGTTTTAATATAATTTTAAATATACTGGTGCTTTTGCCTTCTTGCCGTAAATTTAGGCTCTGAGATTACAACTAACGTAAACTAAAAATGCCGAATCCAATTGCTTGTTGTCATGTCGTAGAGTTCATTTTTCAAGTAGCGTATTTTTCTGTTCTAAAAAATTAGAAACACCGTTCTTCAAGTTCCAAAATGTATTCACAAGCTTTCCTTTGGAAATACTGCGTCTCACAATGTAGGACAAGTTCACCATTCTCCAAATCCGACAATTCACAAGATCCTCAAAATTCTCGTGTAGTTAATGCCGTAGCTCTGGGTTCTTTCACACATTTCAGAATCTGTGTTATAACATGCTCCATTTAAAGTTTTAAGGTTTTTTCATACAGTGACTCTTGGTGTATAACGCAGTAGTATTTTAACACAGGATAACTTAAAAAGCTTTCGAGCAAAGTTGCAGTGCCGTCGATTCTACCTGTCACTGAAAGCTCTCCATCAGTATACACATTGATGACTTTACTGTAAGATACTTTTAAACTTTTGTAGTCATAATTTTACTGTTTCAAAAATTTATGAGCCTATTGTTTTAAGATGTCTCCAGACTGGCAAGATCTTCGAAGATCTTAAAATTAACATAAACTCCAGTTACAACAATGGTAAACTGGGCTACAACGTGTATGCCCGTTGATCCATCCAAAACCAGAGATAAGAAAGTACAAGAATGGACAAGATCTTCAGGTGACAAGATCTTCTAGTTGCTGTGATACGTCCTGAGGGAGTTCCTCGTTTCGTTTCGTTACTAGCTGTCTTGATATAGCAGTTTTTTCGCTTTCATTTCAATACCGTTATTACCAAGAAGGCGTTCAAATATTTCGAGACCAAGTTTATCTTCCCCACCAGAAAGAAGCAACTTAATGTAACACATATAATTTGTCCTTTTCTGGAGTCTTCCTTTTCCGAAATCACATACTCTTTCCGTACATCAGTCGCAAGTACAAATTTCATTTCTTCTTTGTCAGCCTGACTTGAGGTTCTGTAGTGTCTATCAAGGCCATGCCATCTATTACGTGAAAGAGTATTTCAACAGACAATGCAAAAGTCTGAAACTTGCTGGCAGATTAAAACTGTGTGCCGGGCCGAGACTCGAACTCGGGACCTTTGTCTTTCGTGGGCAAGTGCTCTACCAACTGAGCTACCTAAGCACGACTCACACGCCGTCCTCACAGCCTTACTTCTACCAATAACTCGTCTCCTAGCTTCTAAACTTCACAGAAGCTCTCCTGCGAAAGTCTGTTCCTAAAGGATCTACAAAAGTAAGGACCTCCAGACGATGAAGTCTTCGAAAAATCCTGCCAAAACTAATTTCTGGCATTCATTACGCACTGAACATTTCCTAGAGCTAGGAAAATTTGCATGTAGTTATACACGCCTATGTCCATTTGACTCAACATGCAGATGAAAAGTGGGCTCTTCATCCATGGCATTCATTGACAGCAAAACAACGTCACGGATAAAAGCTTCAAATTAATGGTATGTAAGGCTCCTGAGTTGTAACAAATGCTGTTTAAATACATTAATTAAATCATTTAAAATGTTCATTACCCCTACAAAGAAACTTTATTTTTATACGTTGTGCGTCGGCTGGTACTCTTCTAGTGACCAGAGACAACAGACGACTCCAAGTTTTCTTTCTGTCTCTCTCTCTTTTTTTCTCTCTCGCTCACTCTTCTTTACATTAGGTTAGATTTACTTTCATTCCGATTGATCCATAGTGAGGAGGTCCTTCAGGATGTGGAACATGTCAGAAAAACAATAATACGTGACAAATATTTACAATTAAAACAAATAAGCTAATGTACCTTCTATAGGTCTCAAGTGGAATGATCGTCATTTTTTTTAATGGACACTATATGAAAGGATCATTTTACGACACTCATTTACCAATATCGCATTAATGCACTGACTTTAAATTTAAAAAAAAATGTTTTTTGTTTATAAGATAATAAACATATAACAGAACTAGTACAATACTTATTTACAATGAACACATCATCCATATATCTGGTCCAGAGTTGTCTTCACCAAACGACACCATACGATGGATGTAGCACTGTAAGCGGGGCCTGTGACAGCGCTCATCCTCTCAGCTTAGAGCCGTGGTTAAAGTGTGCCGTGCATGGCAAAATGGCCCGTCCAAAACAGGTTCCGATGCAGCTGTGGTGCACCACGGGCCCGAGATGGCAGGGGTGAACGACTGGTGCGGAGATGTGTACGGACGAATAGACGTGCAACTAATGAGCAGCTATCCGTTCACATGAACCAAGGGGCTACCAACTCTGTCTCCTCAACGAAAGTAGAGCGAATGTTGGAGCACATGGGCTTCCGCAGCAGGCGCCTGGTCCATGCACCCATGCTGACTGCCGTTCGTCGGCGACGAAGCCTGGAACTTTTCTGTCCACTGAGTGGCGACAGGTGGCCTTTTAAGACGAAACGTTTTATTTGCTCCATCTGATTGATGGCTGTTGGCATGTACTGCATGAAACGTATGGAAACAAACAAGGAGGGAGCGTTATGATGTGGGGAATGTTTTCGTGGTACTCCCTGAATGATCTCCTCATACTGAAGGGCACAGTTCATCAGCTCAAGTATACATCTATCCTTGAGGAGCACGTCCATCTCTGCATGCAGTTCGGTTTCCTCGACTCAATTGTACCTACCCGCAGGACAATGCCACACGTCACACAGCTCGCAGTGCACTTGCGTGATTCGGAGGGCACCTGGATGAGTCTACCGTACTCCCCGGGCCACCAAACCCCCCCCCCCCCCCCCCCCCGGATTTAGGGCCAGTCGAGAATTTGTGGGACCACCTCGGCTGGGTTGTTCACGACGTAGGTCCTCAACCGAGAAACCCAGGACAGCTTGCTACGGCACTGAATCGGCGTGCCTCCACGTCCATGTCGACACCTTCCAGAACCTCACTGACTCCCTTCCATCACGTCCGCAGTGTTCCGCACTGAAAAAGGCGATTATTCAGGCTTTTGACAAGGGATTACATTAACTTAAACGGACTGTGTAAAAGAGTTTGAATGTAAAAAAAAGAAAAAAATTCAGTGAGCTATCCGCTAACATTAAAATATAACGGAGAGAAACCACAAGAAGAGGCATGGAAAATATTAATCCTCTCTTCTTGCCGTTCACGACTGCCTCACTATGTGTGTTAGATTCTGAAATGGTGTATCGGTGTTTGTTAAGAGTTAAGTGATTATACCGTACACACGTAATATCCTATAGTGAAGTAGTGATACCTGCGGCGAAACCGCCTTGGAACAAATACTTTTGCAACCTACCTCGTCCTTTCTTATGCTCCCACCAGGCAGTGCTACGCAGCTAAGAACATCCTCGTTACTTTGGCCCCGATCATAATTTCAAAAATCTAAAATTATTAGACACTGTAAACGCACTTCATTACAGACAAGTCACAAACCCACCGTCTTGTTTGATGTGGCCCACGAACTCTTTCCCTATTGTGCCGTCTCTTCATCTCAGAGTACCACTTATACTAATGACCTCAGTTATTTAAAGAATAGAAAATCCTCAGTTGTTAAACATATTTCTCCACAGCGTTTTCATATCGTACTATGTCATTCCCTGTTGTCTTCACACATGCCCTATTGTGCGTCCATTTCACCTAGTTGGTCTTTACCACTTGCTGATTTCCTCGCAGATTCTGCGGAGAACCTCCTAATTTCTCATTTTATCAGTCCATTCAGTTTCCAGCATCTTTCTCTAACACATCTCAAACCCTTCGATTCTCTTCTTTTACATTCTTTCCACGAGGATATTACTTAGTTCCATACAATACTGTACTCTGGATCGTTGTTATCCCAAATTTCTTTCTAAGATTAAGGTTTATTTTTGATAATAGTACATTTCTTTCTGTGAGAAATACGCCCCTTGCCTGTGCCGGACTGCTTCCTATGTCCTCCTTGCTCCACCTGTCATTTTACTACTAAGGTAGCAAGAATTCTTTCACTTCGACTACTATTTCACTCCCAATTTCCATCTTAAGTTTGTCGCTGATCCCATTTTTGCTACTCCTTAATACCTTCGCCTTTTTCTGATTTACTCTTGATAAATATTTTTTGTTAAGTGGATTGTTCATCTCATTCCGCAAGTGCTGTAACTACTCTCTTTTACAGAGGACATCAATGTCACTAGCGAATCTTATCACTGAAGTTCTTTCTCCCTGAAATTTAATGTATCTTACGAACCGCTGTTTTATTTACTTCCTTGTTTCTCCGATACGTTGGCTGAAATGTAGGGGGGATAGACGTATAGTTGCCTCACGCACTTTTTAATCCGAGAACTTCTTTTTTGATATCCGCTTCTACTGTTTCCTTTTAATTCTTCTCTATGTATTCTCTAAGTTCTTCTACATGTTTTGTATTACCCAATACCTAATATTTTTGTTATTCGAAACATCTAGACCACTTCACACTGTTGAATTCCATCTTTCCACTGACATATCGTATGAAACTAAATTTCTCATACCACTGTCTCCGTAAGAAGGGCATCCGATTTGGGATCTCACCTTCTGCACGAAAGATTTTACTTCTATCAGTCGTGATAATAAATTCCAGAATCTTAGATTTGAAGTTACTATACGGGATCGTCGTCAACAGAGGCGGCCCTTACCTCATCCTAATGTTCGTGTGGTATTACATACTGGAAATAATGAATTCAGTATTCGACATGGATCGCCGTGTTTTTAAACAGTTTACTACCGATCTTTGTGCTGTTTCGACAAATCTGAAGTGGAATGAAATTCGTCTTGACATGTATTCACGGCTCGTTGTTTGCTCCCACTAGCGGGAAATCGTTTTAATTAGATGTATCTGGGCCGACATTAATTTGCGTAATTAATGCGTGCTACTTCCGAAGTCGATTCCAACGCTACAACAAGGGGACGAGTCATAATGGTTAAGTGTCCGGGGCGATTAGCTGATGATAAATAGCTCGCGCCCATGTTTAATGTCTGGCGACTTATTAAATGACCGTGATAGATGACTGCTACATGTTAAATAGCGTTCGTGCTCCCCTGGAATTTTAAACAGGCCGGTTTTTACCTGGGCTCATCCTCGCCCGGACAAGGGCGAGCATTCCTCGTGGAAATACTTTTCAGCGAGGACTAACGTTTGATTACACCGTCACTGCTGAACTCTTGTACCGCCACAAAATCCACAGCTCAATGAATACGTTATCGTGAAGTGAGACAGGCCGAGAATGACTGCAGAGTGTTTGCCAACAAGCAATCACAGTCGTAACTTTTCCAGCCCACAATGATCTGGTTACAAACACAGATTTCCATGACGACGATACTGAATACAATGGCATTAGTTATTTGATAGATGTCATATTAAAGTACGTGATAACTAAGCAAATGATTCTTGTGACATAAGAATGAAATTTGGTAAAACAATGAGAGCAAATTTCATAGATGAGCAGGATTCGGATGTTGTTCTCTCTTTCAAACAAGAAGAATTAATGAGCCACCCATTAGGATGAGTGTTCTGTGATAATGTAGAAATTTGAAATGTACCCTGAAGCGCCAAAAAAGCTGGTATAGGCATGCGTATTCAAATACCGAGATATGTAAACAAGCAGAATAAGGCGCTGCGGTCGGCAACGCCTATATAAGACAAGAAGTGTCTGGCCCAATTGCTAGATCGGTTACTGCTGCTAAGATGGCAGGTTATCAAGATTTAAGTGATTTTGAACGTGGTGTTATAGTCGACGCACGAGCAACGGAACACAGCATCTCCGAGGTAGCGATGACGTGAGGATTTTCCCGTACGGCCATTTCACGAGTGTGCCGTGAATCTGACGAACCAGGTAAAACATCAAATCTCCGACATCGCTGCGGTCAGAAAAAGATCCTGCAAGAACAGGACCAACGACAACTGAAGCCAATCGTTCAATGTGGCAGCAGTGCAACCCCTCCGCATTGCTGCAGATTTCAATGCCGCGCCATCAACTAACGTCAGCTTGCGAACCATTCAACTAAACATCATCAATATGGGCTTTCGGAGCCGAAGGCCCACTCGTGTAACTTTGCTGGCTGCACGACAGAACGCTTTACACCTCGCCTGGGCCATTCAACACCGACACTGGAGTTTTGGTGACTGGAAACAAGTTGCCTGGTCTGACGAGTCTCGTTTCAAACTGTATCGAACGGATGTACGTGTACGGGTATGGGCACAACCTCATGAATCCATGGACCCTGCATATCAGCGAGGAACTGTTCAAGCTGGTGGTGGCTCTGTAATGGTGCGGGGCATGTGCAGTTAGAATGATATGGGGGTCTCCAATACTGACAGGTGGCGCCTACGTAAGCATACTGTCTGATTGGCTGCATCCATTCACGTTCATTGTGCATTCCGACGGACTTGAGAAATTCCAGCAGGATAATGTGACACCACACACGTCCAGAATTGCTACATAGTGGCTCCAGGAACACTCTTCTGAGTTTAAACACTTCCGATGGCCATCAAACTCCCCAGATATGAACTTTATTGAACAAATGTTGGATGCCTCGCCACGTGCTGTGCAGAATATATCTCCACCCCCTCGTACTCTTACGGATTTGTGGAGAGCACTGCAGGATTTATGGTGTCAGCTCCAGCATTTATGGTGGTAGCTCCAGCACTACTTCAGATTTTAGTCGAGTCCATGTCACGTCGTGTTGCTGCACTTCTGCGAGTTCGCGGAGGCCGTACACGATGTTAGGGAGGTGTACAAGTCTCTTTGGTGTTTCAAGGTAGTTACAAACAAGATTAATATTTTGGAATCATTGGATAATATTTGGTGACACTCCCTGTTCTCCTATATACGGCAAATCCAATGTTCCTGACGGCTTATGATTTTGTAGAATTCTAATGTCATCTCAGACTGTTGGTTCTGTAGTCCCCAAATGAATCAGCTACAAAAATGCTAAGTGGGGGTTGTGCTCAGATTAGTACTTGGAACCATAATTAGGAACTGTTCGTGATAACCTTACAGGATGGCGATGTAGCTCTGGGGCGCTAACTTATGATGCTAGTGGAGGTTAATAAGCGAAGAGATTTGTATGCTATCGCCAGAAGTGTATTAGACAAATCAAAGCAGTCGCAGGAATTAGGTGCGTGACCTGTGCTGCGTTGGATAGATTGGGCTGCTGGAATGTCAGAATGAAGTATAATTCCACGGCCGGGGCATGGATGGCGGTGTGGTAGGGGCTGGCTCGTCAGAAAAATTTACCGTTTATTCGAAACAGTTATAGTGACAGCATCGAATCTGCATGGGCGGCCATTGGCCTCTGTGACACTGTCGGCCACAGTCGCAGCACCTTTCCGTTATCAGTAGCCACCTGCCAGGAAAGCAGAGTGTGTCAGCGTTGACTGGCGTTGTCGTGCTGAAGTCATGTCATATCAATAGTAGAGTGCAGACACATGAGTGTACCAAATGAGTAATGATAATGATAGTGCTGACACTAGTCAGCACTGGTTATTGGAGGCAGGCAGCAGAGACTCCCCTGGCTGCTAGTCCGCTTCCGTAGCGGTGGCGGCAGACACAGTGGAATCAAACTGCAGTCTCCAGCACAGGTGAAGTTGATGGTGTGTGTCCATTCTGGGCGTCGGACAGCAACAACTTAGGCCCACACGTGGCAGTAGATAGTGACATTCCGCTCACTCAGGTAGTGGCGGGTGGGCAACTGGTGCAACGTAGTAGCATGAACGAATGAAGGTGTCGACTGTGCCACATAAGTCACACGTCAGTGCTGCGATCAACACACAGAAATTCATTCTTACAGTGTAAGAAGAGAGATTGAAACGACATACTTAGAAAATACACCACAAATGGAGTGTTACATCACACGCCGATAAAATAAGTAGAAGATTAGAATGAAAACTGAAAAGGAAGTAAGCGATTCAGTCTTTCTCCTGTCCTGTTCAACCTGTTTATTGAAGAAACAGCGGAGGAAATAAAAGGAAGATTAAGAAGTGGGGCTAAAAATCAGAATGATAGGATGTCAACCACAGAATTTTCTTAGTACATTGTTATCCGTTGTGAATGTGAGGAGGAATTGCAGGACGCTTTGAATGGAATGAACAGTCTTCTGAGCGTGTATCAGATCAAAGAGAGATGAAAGTATTGAGTAGTGACACAAATGGAATAGCGACAAACTTGGCAATAAAATTTCTGACCAAATACCAGAGGAAATGAAGTATTCCACACCGCATGCATGGACAATTAGTTCATCAGTGAAAAACTCGAATTAGAGAAGGGTAGGGAAGAAAATCAATTGTGTCAGCTGTGTTTATTACAGGGAGCCACCCCGTCATTTGCCTTGATTGATTTACGGGACCACGGAAAACATGAAACTGGATGCCCGGACAGAGATTTGAGCCACTGACTTCGACGAATGCATGACTACTACTCGAAAGCTGTCGCAGTAAAAGCACCCACGCTCACATTGGAAAGATGAAGATTCATTTGCGAGTCTCAGAAAGAGCCGAAGCAACTCCGTGAGCTGGTCCCGCCAGAGCCGTCTCCTACCATCCTCATCCAGTATTCACTATCGGAGGTTCGATTTCGCGAGTTCAAATTAACTCTCGAAATCGATTGAAAACTTAAGGTCTTTTAGGTTATGAGCTCAAGACTGCAGAAAGATTGGCTTGTCACTAGTATAGCAGGCATCTCTGCTACTTACGGTAACTTTCTACTCTTTGATTTCGCCAACAACCAACTAGTAAAATAATTTTTTGATCTAATTACCAGAAAGTTTCCTGTGAAGTCACGAGAAAACCTCTGAATGTTTGTCAGACTAATGGTTAGCCCTTATACCTGGGCTGAGACATTATGGCGCTTACTAAGATTTCCGAAGGCCAAACTGCTCCCAGATGTGGGTAAGTCCATCCCACCCTCTTAGAACTGGTAATAAAGACCCGAGGATGACGGAATCTTTAAAAAAAAGTCTCGAAATGTTTGCGTTCGCCTTACTCACTATAACTGCTTCCCGCATTGTTCTCTTTGTACGCAGGGGGACCTTTCGGACTGAAATCTTGACCAAATATGCACTCTAACAATTAATCCCTAATAACTTGGAAAAGACACGTTATTATTAGTATTATTATTATTGAGCTTTACAACGAAGCTCTTCGTTGTGAAATGTATAGTATAGAGCTACATTGCTCTGTCCTCAAAAGTGATTTTCAGTCTTCACACACTCTTAATCCTTCTAAATGACTTTGAACATTGACACGCCACGTTTTGTATGGTTGCCCTACATTTCGCCTCCCCTGGGAAGCTTTTCTTTCACTCTCTTGATGGTCCTGTTTAGTGGGGGTCTGACGACATGCCCTTACCACTGTTACCTTTTGACTTTTATTTTTGCTACAAATTTAGTTCTGTGTTCAAATTGTAAACTTCATCATTATATGGTTTTCGCCAGTTATTAATATTGCTGACTCTTATGTGGCCTAGTACTGGCCTTAACTCTTTGCATTCAGACAATCTTAATTAAGCTTCTTACTTGCTCGTCAGTTCATATCACAGACCAATAGCTTATGCGCCCACCTTAAATTTCGTAGAGAGTAACTTCCTTTTCAAAAGTGGTATACGAAGACAGTGAGATTTATTTTCCTTGCATGCTAAGAGAACATTGTCGCCAGCATATGCAAAGAACTTAATCTAGATTTGTTCTTCATTTTGTTTTAACTTTATTTTTTCATTTATTTTTTATTATCATACTAAATAAAGCTGTACACCATGACCGACGCCCCCTCCCCCTCCTGTCTGATAATTGTTTTGACAAAATCTCTAGATTTTTTCTCGAAACTTTTGTTTTGTACTTTGAGATTGAGTATAAGATTTTATTTATAGGTTCTTCGAATTCCCATTTGTTTTTTCCCAGAATGTTTACCACACATTATTGTATTACGCTTTGAAGTGTGGATCTGTTTGGTAGACACCCTAATTGGGCGTGATTCAGAAAATCCATACTAATATTATAATAGTGAAAGTAAGTATGTCTGTAGCGCTTTCACGGCTAAGGCGCTGAACCATTTTGGTGAAATCTGGTACGAATATAGATTAAACGCTGAAGAACAAAAAATGGTTCAAATGGCTCTGAGCACTATGGGACTTAACTTCTTTGGTCATCAGTCCCCTAGAACTTAGAACTACTTAAACCTAACTAACCTAAGGACATCACACACACACCCATGCCCGAGGCAGGATTCGAACCTGCGACCGTAGCAGTCCCGCGGTTCCGGACTGCGCGCCTAGAACCACTAGACCACCGCGGCCGGCGCTGAAGAACAAATAGGCTACTGTAGAAAGTACATATGCACTACAACACATTTATTGATTTGAAGAATATGATGTGCAATATGGAACAATAATTTCTCTTCGAAAAATCTATGTACTCTTTGAGTTTTGATCTTTATCATGTTTATGAAAATGCTTTTATTGTTTGATATATTCTACATAATACGATTCAACGTACTGAATACAACGCTTATGCAATCCTCTCCGTGTCTAATGCTAACGTCCATAATAATATCAGTCACGAACCAATTGCGATTCAGCCATTGAGCGGCACACATTTCTTATAGATTCTAAGACGCTTATTTAACATGCACCAATTCTTGGTGGTTTTGAGGTTAGCGTTTCTAATCTTCCTTTTTCCACTCGCGCCTAGATGTGTGTGTTGTTCTGATCATAATTTTACTATCGTCGATGCGAAAGCAGCCCAGATGGTGTCAAATAAAAAGACTTGCACCAAGCTGCCGAACTTTCCAAACAGGATCTCACGGCTAAGGAACCCATAAACATTTCATTTTACTGATAGGCGAGCATAGCTGCGGTTAACCGTTAGTCTTCGGTATATGGTCTCCTATTTGGTGGAAGTATATTTATCAACAATTTGTTAGTTGCGCTCAGCAACCGTAATCTTCTATAGTCTGAACAATTAATTGTGTCTCCATTCTGGTATAGAGTGGAAAGCATTGTTAATTTTCATGTTTGACATTTACTGATGAAACCTTAATTTACATTCAGGAGACGTCATGGTTTTGGGACGGGCTAGCATAAAACAGTCCGCTTCTGCAGTCGTGTTTCCCTCCGTCCATCAATTTAGTGGCACTATCTTTACAGTAGGTGATTCGAACATTGATGGGAGAAGAAAGAGTCCTGAAGAATATAGGAGTTGCGGTGGTGATGTAACGTTCTTCGGCATTGCCCAGCATTAACTCCCAAAAGCTTCTATAATGTCTCACGGGCAGGGCTGGGAGGTGGGGGGGGGGGGGGGGGGGGTGAGACATTTGATGATGATCCTTCAGAAGAATTGTTACGTTAACATGGCACCTATGAATCAAGTAAACCGTGTGAGATAGTAGAGAGAAAACGGTAAATTGCCTCCACTGTAAACATGGAAGTGACTGCGAAAAGGCAGGTCCCCAAGGCTCTGACAGATTTGTTTTTAGTTTTGTTATTTACATTCCATCAGCAGGGTCATAATCTCTCTTTTCAGCCTTTGAATAAAACTATTAAAAGTGGGTGAAAGGCATGTATAAAAATGAAAATGTTGAAGTGAAGACTGATGAGGCGCTGGTGATGCGTGTAGTCCTGAATCTAGTCAAGATGATGGATGGTCTTGTGGGCTCATCGTAACATTGCCTGGGTCAGAAATTGGCATAGTAAAGGAAGTAGTATGAGAAAAGAAAGGGTCCTGCAGAATATATGAGTAGCGGTGCTGATGTAACGTTCTTCGGCAGTGCCCAGCATTAACTCCCAAAAGCTCCTATAATGTCTATAATTGTGAATGATCAGAAGACAGGATATAGGTGGTGGGAGGAGGATAGGGTTGCAGTTACGCATGGAATGGGTGGGTTGGAGGTTTCATTTGGGATTGAAGACTAACTGTATGTTATTATTAATAGGAAGGGTAAACCCAAGAAATGATTACATTGCTTGAAAAAGGAAGGCAGTTGAAATTCCTTGGGAAAGGACACGGAATGTATTGTGATGTAAGAAGGTGGTACTTGTTCATAGAGGGACGGCAAAGTTAGTTTTCTCGAACATGGGAGCTAGAGTGGAGTGTTGCCATTGGATTTTAAGGGAGACACAGGTCTGGCGAAAGTATTCCAGGTATTTGCGGAGAAAAGGAAATTTCATCAGCTGGTAAGTTATACGAGGGTAATGAGAGTGCATGGCGTTTGAGGATTTCGACAGGCTAGTAAAATTTCGAAGAGGCAGAAATCCAAGCAGCTGAAAATTTCAGCAATTGGTGTGTCATACTTACTGGTGAGACTTTCGAGACTTTGGAGAGAATGGAAAACTCCGGAGCGGCGGGAATCCATACCGATGAGAATGAGAATGTTTGACTGTCGTGGGATTTGATCGCTATGTTCAGATCGCTAATAGTCTGACTCTATTCTGGACTTCCTTGTAGGTGGTTAGTAAGTGAAAGTCCAAGTATGTTCTTGTTCATGCGTGTAGC
Source organism: Schistocerca americana (assembly GCF_021461395.2). NCBI lineage: Eukaryota > Metazoa > Arthropoda > Insecta > Orthoptera > Acrididae > Schistocerca > Schistocerca americana. The sequence goes on from NC_060120.1 coordinate 276,770,277, forward strand.
CCTTTTTTTAAAAAAAAGTGTTATGGGTTTCTAGGCACAGATTTGAGGGACGGAGAGTTCTGGTGCTTTTTACTGTAATTATTGCCTGGATTGTTACGCGATTGGGGAGGAGCTACCGCTGATTACACCAGGAGGTGAAATTATTGACGTGGACTTGAACGGATGGCCGGAACGGATAGAGGGCGATATGTACGGCAAGTGCTGAGCACAGAACACGACGAGGAAAGAAATATTTCAGCCTTCTCGATTGTAGGCAGACCTTAGCGACGAGCTCTCGGACCAGTTGGAAGAACGCAGTGTCCCACAGAGATGGACGCAGTGCCTCGGTCGGCGGCAGGGTCCGGCAGAACCACTTGAGAAGGCGAGACGGAGCTAGCTAGGCTGGGCTAGGCCTAAGTAACTGCCCCGGCTGTCGCTATCGCGTCATCAAATCTGTAGGTCGGAGCGCGGCGAGATCGATATGATACACGGCGTGTTCCCGCGGCCCGCGCGGACAAAATACGCCATTACGGGCGGCCGTTTGTCACCGCCGCAGGACATTAACACTCGGGCGCGCTGTCGCGCCACAGATAACAGTCGCGCACCACCATTCAGCCCGCTATTTACGAATGACTAATATAAACATTTTTCTAGCGCAGCGCGCGTATTCAAATGAAAGGTTTCCCATCTTTACGACTATTGTAACGTTAGCTAACCCGCGCGCGAGTTATAATTTATGGCGCGGTCTGGATGCGCGCCTGGTCGGCCAGCATTCCTTACGTTTCCTTTCCGGTCCGTCTCTCTCTCTCTCTCTCTCTCTCTCTCTCTCTCTCTCTCTCTGTTCCTCTGGTCTGGTCCCCGTCTGACTTCTCTCTCTCTCTTTACGTCCTCCGCCCGCGCATCGTCCACCGTGTTTTTAATGCCGCTGGATGTTCGTTTCTGCATTCGGTGGGACCTCATAGCTTTTACGAGACAGCTCAAATAAAAGTGCTGTTATTAACAGCTTATATCCACAGGCCTGGGAACAAAGAGACCTTCTTATGGTCCCCGAGTTAGCGACCCATCTGTCGTTGTGTTATTTACTTATGGTTACGGCGAAAGAGCCTTATAATATTTTTCCGTTGTCTAACGTCAAAATTAGTGACGAGTTTTCTCTGACGTTTTTATTCCTGTCATAAATCACAACGTCTCAAGTTTACATCAAACTTTACCAATATCCGGAATCTTCCGAAAAGAGTCACACTCGTGGGTAAATCGAATGCCGCGAACACTTCTTGTGAATACGTAAGTCAGGAGAAGTATAGGCGTAGAACTGTTGTGAAAAGTTATGTAAGAAATTTATGTAGTTTCGTTACAATAGACTCAATCTCTGTATAGCTTTCCAACATAATTGGTTTCATAGACGTTTCATTACACTTTTCTAGTCTTATCTTTCTCATTTGCGTATAATATTACGTTACGTTGATAATTTTTACTTTTGGAACATCTAATTACAGCTGTATGAAACAGTTTTTCTTGTCATACGCGTTTCTCCATTGTAACGCATCTTCAGCGGCCTGGTGTGTATACATATCTTTGTTTATTCTGTTTAGTTTACATTTTGTGACGATCTGTATATAGGCTGTCCAGAGTTCTGACAGTTTACTTTTCTGTCATGTAATAATAATTAGAGTTACAGATTTGGTGGATGTTGTTCTAAATGTCGTGCTTCTATTTCATTTTTGGCTCTATTTTTCTTCTTATAATTTTCAACTGAAATTTTCTTTTCCAGGCACACATGCACACGCAAGCAGATCACAGACATGACAGAAATATACTCCGTAGTTCCGTAGTTGACAATAACATTCGATCTTTGGCAATAACATTGGACAGCTACCAACGCCAACCAAAACATAAAATTAAAACAAGTTTGTAACACCGAAAATACAGATAAAATACCTTCTGCACCACCCAGAATTTTTCGCCTTTTAATATCCGTTAGTACTTGTGCTGAATTGCTAATAATAAATCTGTAAGCTTTACTACAGACATTATATTTAATACGTAACGCATGTAATAGTGTATTTATTTGTAAATCTATATGTTGTTGTTGTGATCTTCAGTCCAGAGACCAGTTTGATGCAGCTATCCATGCTACTCTATACTCTGCAAGCTTCTTCATCTCCCAGTACCAACAGCAACCTACATCCTTCTGAATCTGGTTAGTGATTCATCTCTTGGTATCCCTCTACGATTTTTGCCCTCCACGCTGCCCTCCAATACTAAATTGGTGATCCCTTGATGCCTCAGAATGTGCCCTACCAACCGATCCCTTCTTATAGTCAGGTTGTGCCACAAACTCCTCTTCTCCCCAATCCTATTCAGTACCTCCTCATTAGTTATGTGATCTACCCATCTAATCTTCAGAATTCTTCTGTAGCACCACATTTCGAAAGCTTCTATTCTCTTCTTGTCCAAACTATTTATCATCCACGTTTCACTTCCATACAAGTCTACACTCCTTACAAATACTTTCAGAAACGACTTCCTGACACTTAAATCTATACTCGATGTTAATAGATTTCTCTTCTTCAGAAAAGCTTTCCTTGTCATTGCCAGTCTTCATTTTACATCCTCTCTGCTTCGATCATCGTAAGTTATTTTGTTCCCCAAATAGCAAAACTCATTTACTACTTTAAACGTCTCATTTCCTAATCTAATTCCCTCAGCATCACCCGATTTAATTCTAATACATTCCATTATCCTCGTTTTGCTTTTGCTGATGTTCGTCCTATATCCTCCTTTCAAGAGACTGTCCATCCCGTTCAGCTGCTCTACCAGGCCCTTTGCTGTCTCTGACAGAATTACAATGTCATCGACGAACCTCAAAGTTTTTATTTCTTTTCTGTGGATTTTAATTCCTACTCCGAATTTTTCTTTTGTTTCCTTTACTGCTCGCTGAATATATAGATTGAATAACATCGGGGATAGCCTACAACCCTGTCTCACTCCCTTCCCAACCACTGCTTCCCTTTCGTGTCCCTCGACTCGTATAACTGCCATTTGGATTCTGTACAAATTGTAAATAGCCTTCTGCTCCCTGTATTTTACCCCTGCCACCTTTAGAATTTGAAAGAGTGTATTCCCGTAAACATTGTGAAAAACAATTAGATGGTTTGGCTATGGGTTCCCCTCTTATTCCACTGTTGGCTGAAATATTTATGGACCATTTTGAACAAAAATTTCTAAAAACAGAACCTTTCAGTGCAAACATCTAATACTGGTTTAGATATGTAGATGATGTCCTGTGTATGTGGACTGGTACTACAAGACAACTCAACACCTTCTTGAAACACCTAAACAGTCAACATAAAAATATCCAGTTCACTATAGAAATTGGTAACAAATCCGTAAGCTTCTTAGATCTCACCATTGACATCAGTACACACACACGTTGTTTCAAAATTTACAGAAAAACAACAACTACAGACACAGTAATACCTTCTTGCTCACAACACCCCATAGCTCACAAACATGCAGCTTTCCACACAATGGTACACCGTCTCATATCTATCCCCATGTGCAGAGATGATTTTATAGCAGAGTTAGATACAATAAAATTTATTGCCACAACCAATGGCTACAATCCAGTTATTATTGACCACATCTTGCACAGGAAACAAAAACGAAAAATTATACCCCTCCTATATGTCCCACCTGCTTCCCCATCCACTGTCTGCAAAAAATGGTGTACACTGCCATTTCTAGGTCAGGTATCACAGATTGTAGCCAAAGCACTGAAATCCTGCAAGTATAGGGTTTCCTACTATGTCAGGAACACGACAGCCCAGTGTGTTCTTAATAGCAAAGACAAGATCCAGTGATTAGCCAACAGTGGGGTATACAAAATCACCTGTTCTGATTGTGACAAATTTTGCATTGGTCAGTCAGGCAGAGACACATCAACTAGGCTGGCTGAACATGAACGCAGCTGGAGGTTGCAGAATTCAGACTCTGAATTTGCTGAGCATGTACTGAGTGAGGGTCACAACTACCAGCCAGTGTCCCATGTACTTCACTTAGGAAGCAAAGGCCAAAAACTCAACCTGCTGGAAGCCCTGGAAATTAACAAACATCTTGCTCACAGTCCATATCTCATCCTAAATCACCAGACACAACTCAACACTTTCCCTCTCCTAAACTTGATATAATCATCTTTGTTGTTCATTACTTCCCACACTCTCTCTTCCTACATATTCCCATTTTACTGTATTCATTAAGTCGTTTTATTTGTTGCAGTTGTCTTTGTATTCCACATAGGCTGTAGTTTCAATAGTTAAGTGTTTCCTTTTAATTTGTACTTGTATTACTGTCCATGTTTAACTCCCTTTGTAGTTGTCTCATCACATACTGTTCATATTTTACTTTGCTCATTTATTTAATGAAAACCGGTACACAGCAACTGCTTTGATTATAATGTTAATGTTAAAATGCAGTACCACCACACTCTCAAACTGTAGGTTCCCTCAAACACCTCCATTTTCCTGCATTTATTAATTTCTGCTTATCTTGTTGATATTGCTTAAGTTCCTTATGTATTCTGTATTTACGATGACAACTGTCTCTTCTTTTTTAATTGGTTTTGTATCACTCTTCATGTTTCATACCTCTTGATGCAGCCTTGTCTAATACTAATTTTATCTTATTTTATTAGTTTTGTTTATTAATAGAAACTGTTATGTAGGCACGCTATTCCTGTTTTGTGCTAAAGGTTTTCCTGTCAATTCCATTGTTATTTATGTACTGTTCAGTTTTTACTAGTTCATTGCAAAGTTGTTACTTACTGTATGTTTCTACTTCAGTCTAGATGTGTTACTTCTCTTCCAATGCTGTCTGCTATGTCTGAAGATGGCCTTGTAAGCCGAAAACCGGTTAACAATAAAAGTAATATTGTAGAACAAATGCAAACTGGTGCTTTTCATTTATTATTGTGAAAAGCTTTCTCTAATTCTACAAATGCTAGAAACGTAGGTTTGCCTTTCTTTAATATTGCCTCACGTGTTCCAACATTTCTACGCAATCAAAACTGATCTTCCCCGAGGTCGGCTTCTACCAGAATTCGTGTTAGTATTTTACAGCCGTGGCTTATTAAACAGGTAGTTCGGTAATTTTCATATCTGTCAACACCTACTTTCTTTGGGATTGGAATTATTATATTGTTCTTGATGTCTGAGGGTATTTCGACTGTCTCATACATCTTGCTCACTAGATGGCAGTGTTTTGTTAGGCCTGAATCTCCTAAGGCTGTCAGTAGTCCTAATGGAATGTTGTCTACTCCCGGGGCCTTGTTTCGACTTAGGTCTTTCAGTCCTCTGTCAAACTCTTCACGTAGCATCATATCTCCTATTTCATCTTCATCTACATTCTCTTCCATTTCTGTAATATTGTCCTCAAGAAATAACTTAATTAAAAGTAACTTAATTAAGTGAAGTCGTGTAAAGTAACTTAATTAATTACTTGCACGAATCTGATAACCTTGAACAACTGATAAAATATTATTATTATTATTGCTAAAATTGTGCTGTTTGTATCTTTTAAACTTCAATTCGTGAAATTCCTAATCACCAGTTATAAATATTCCGCTTTTTATTAAAATTCTGGATAAGTCGTATTACATAATTCAGCTTAATTGATGAAATGGTATCACATCCTTGTAATACCTCCGTTCTTTCTTAACAATACACGTTAAAAATTTTAGCGAATATGTATTTAAACATGTTGTAGGTACCTCTACCACAGTCTAACAAACGTCTTTCCCACTGCCTATTTTTTCGCGTTGTTGTTAACAGCCATTTACCTTACTCATTCATTATTAAATTGTTATAAGAAACCTATGTGAAATAAGTCTCGTGACTGGTCAGGATCTATTATGATTATATTATTCCCAGTCAAGGGCACATCTACATCTACCTGGATACTCTGCAAATCACATTTAAGTGCCTGGCAGAGGGTTCATTGAGTTACCTTCACAATAATTCTCTGTTATTCCAATCTTGTACAGTGCGCTGAAAAAACGTACACCTACATCTTTGCGTGCGAAGTCTGATTTCCCTTAATTTATTATGATGATTGTTTCTGCCTTTGTACGTCGCTGTCAACAGAAAAGTTTCGCATTCAGAGGAGAAAATCGCTGACTGAAATTCCGTGAGAAGATTCCGACGTACCGAAAAACGCTTTTGTGTCAATTATGTTGACCCCAAATCGTGTGTCATTTCTGTGACACTCTCTCCCCTATTTCGGGATAATACAAAACGTGCTGCCCTCCTTTGAACTTTCTCGATGTACTCCGTCAGTCCTATCTGATAAAAACCCCACGCCGCTCAACAGTAAAAAGACGACTGACAAGCGTAGTGTAGGCAGTCTTTTTAGTAGATCTGTTACATTTTCTAAGTGTCCCGCCAATAAAACGCAGCCTTTGGTTAGCTTTCACCACTACATTTTCTATGTGTTCCTTCCAATTTAAGTTGTTCGTAATAGGAAATCCTAGGAATTTAGTTAAATTTACGGCCTTCGGATTTCACTGATGTTATCGTGTAAACAAAGTTTAACGGATTCCTTTTAGCACTCACGTGGACAACCTCATTTAGGCTCAATTGCCAATGTTTGCACTATACAGATATCTTTTCTAAATCGTTTTCAATTTGCTTTGATCTTCTGATGACTTTACTAGTCGATTAACGACGGCGTCGTCTGCAAACAACCTAGGACGGGCGCTCGGATTGTCTCCAAAATCTTTTATATAGATAAGGAACAGCAGAGGGCCCATAACACTACCTTGGTGAACGACAGACATAACTTCTGTTTTACTCGATGACTTTCTGTCAATTACTACGAACTGTGACCTCTCTGATAGGAAATCACGAATCCACACATAACTGAGATGATATTCCAAAGGCACGCAATTTCACTACAAGTCGCTTGTGTGGTACAGCGTCAAAAGCCTTCTGGAAATCTAGAAGCACGGAATCAATTTGAAATCCCTTGTCAGTAGCGCTCAACACTTTATGGGAATAAAGAGCTAGTTTTATTTCACGGGAACGGTTTTCTAAGTACGTGTTGACTGTGTGGCAATAGACCGTTCCCTCCGAGATAATTAATTATGTTCCAACACAGTATATGTTCCAAAATCCTGCTGAATATCGCCGTTAATGATATGGGCCTGCAATTTAGTGGATTACTCCTACTACCTTTCTTGAATATTGGTGTGACTTGTGCAACTTTCCAGTCTTTGGGTACAGGTCTTTCGTCGAGCGAACGGTTGTATATGACTGTTAAGTATTGAGCTATTGTATCAGCATACTCTCAAAGGAACCTAACTGGCATAGTGTCTGGACCGGAAGACTTGGTTTTATTAAATGATTTAAGTTTCTTTACTACTCCTAGCTATCAACTTCTACGTTACTCATGTTAACAGCTGTTTTTGATTCGAATTCTGGAGTATTTACTTAACCCTTTTTGGTGAAGGAATTCCATGTGATTAGCTTATAACAACATAGCTTTCTCAATTTCATAAGGTGTAAAAGTTTCCACCTTTATTTACCATAAGGAGTTACATGCTGACATTTTAATCTACCCTCCTTTACACTACATCAAATCTCGGAACTGTATTTAATCAAACATGTATGGAAACGAATATTCAAAAAATCGATATCGAACAGGTAACTTCGTTACTGTGACTCATTGTCAGTTTACAGCTTCGTATCTATGTACTAGCCGAGCTTGCAACTTATTCACTGGACAGATACTGCGTGTACACAGTTATATTTTCGGTGAAAGTCTTTCTTCAGTTTCCCTTCCATACAAAAACGGTTCAGGTCATTCTTTCTTTCACCTGACCACGGATTAGACCATTCTTTCTGTGGGTTCGCCTACCCTTCCTCCCTCCCCAATCCAGATACACGACATTTTAAAACTTTTACTCGTATGCGCAGTGTCTAACCTTTCCCTTTATACTTGCCGACGTCGAAGTTTCTCCGAAATGTAGTGGCTTTACTGGGCTTTTTAAACTCAAGCATCCTGTCTCCTTCTTTCTATCCTTCGCCTGATATTTTTTTAAAGGCTGTCACTCACATATATTTACACATTATATTTAATATCGAGCCTTCTGTCTCATCTTCAACAATACTCCATACATATATTAAAACTTAGATTCCTAAATTCTGTTAACAATACCTCCTCGTTTGCTGTTATCCTCTAACTCTTGCACTATCTCTCTACCCAAGGCTTCATTTAGTGCTCGTATGAATACTAAGACTTTAGTATTCAGTCAAGCCGGCCCCGGTGGCCGTGCGGTTCTAGGCGCTTCAGTCCGGAACCGCGGGACTGCTACGGTCGCAGGTTCGAATCCTGCCTCGGGCATGGATGTGTGTGATGTCCTTAGGTTAGTTAGGTTTAAGTAGTTCTAAGTTCTAGGGGACTGATGACCAAAGAAGTTAAGTCCCATAGTGCTCAGAGCCATTTGAACCATTTTTATTCAGTCAAAAGGCCCGTACCCTAAATTATTATGACTCGCCGTCAAACAAAAGTACTGTATACTTTCTAGAATTCTCATGTAATTTTTCCTGCCACTGCACATCAGTCAAATCCATTGAACTAAAATACTCTCCTTGCTCAAACTCAGCTAGTAATTCGTTTATACATACAGGTCTATCTCTTTCAGTCTCTATGTGTTTAATGAGTTTTTGTGCATCTAATACCAAGTGCACACCTCCTGTAGCTTTCTTTATTACTAGTAACTGATTGTTAGATAAGCTTAAACTTCTTTCTATTAAGTTATTTCCTACCATTTTGTGTATATCTTCGTTCACTGCAGGTCTTAAATTTATTGGAACAGGAAACAGCTTGGAAAAGAATGGATCAGTATCTTTTGTTTTAAACTCACAGACGTGCTCACTACTGGTTTGTCAGAAAACACACTACAATCCTTCAGCATGATATTATACAACCGTGCCTTTATTCTTGTGTTAACAGATAGGATTCGTAAGCTTTAATCCTCATTCGTTCAAATTTCAATAAAATCCATTATTGATTCCTCTTTGCTCACTATCTGAGTAGTAGCACAGAAATGCATTTTATCTAGTAGTCATTTACTAATGAAATGGAAATGGCTCTGAGCACTATGGGACTCAACTGCTGTGGTCATAAGTCCCCTAGAACTTAGAACTACTTAAACCTAACTAACCTAAGGACAGCACACAACACCCAGCCATCACGAGGCAGAGAAAATCCCTGACCCCGCCGGGAATCGAACCCGGGAACCCGGGCGTGGGAAGCGAGAACGCTACCGCACGACCACGAGATGCGGGCTCATTTACTAAATGATTTATCTTAAATGGCACCGCATACTTAGATCTTCCGCTGTTCCGGTGTATCACTTTAACATCAAGGTCTGAATATACTTTACGTGTTAATAAACAATCAGTGTCTAATAGCATTTGTAAATTCACATTTGGGAATGCTAACAGAGCTTGCATGAATTTAACGTTATTTATATCTTTGGGCAGCCGTATTCTCTAAATTAACTTCTCTTTACTTCTGATTAATCCTACAGATTCCAGTCACAGGTAACGTGCGGCAAGTATTCTTATTTCTAATTCTCTTTTAAAATTCCTGGGATGCATAGGAAATCTCGTACCTGTCTATACATTTTCCACACACGTATCCTATTACTATATGTTCTGCTTGTTCTTCCTCTATCTTATCTTCTTCCAGTAACCATTCCCATCTAGAAGCAGTCTGCGTGGAAACATTTAACCTTTCAGTACATGGGCCTTCTGAACTCTGGTCCATGTTCCAGGCCCATGACTGGTTTTACATTCTGAATTCTAGCACACGTCCCTGGACGTTGCCGTTTTCCGTTATTATAGTAACATAACTGCCAACGGCCTTAGCGCTGTGGTAACACCGGTCCCCGTCACATCACCGAAATTAAGCGCTGTCGGGCTGGGGTAGCACTTGGATCAATGACCATCCGGCCTGCCGAGCGCTGTTGGCAAGCGGGGCGCACTCAGCCCTTGTGAGGCAAACTGAGGAGCTACTTGACTGAGAAGTAGCGGCTCCGCTCACGTAAATTGACATACGGCGGGGAGAGCGTGGTGTTGACCATACGCCCCTCCATATCCGCATCCAGTGGCGCCTGTAGGCTGATGATGAGACGGCGGCCAGTCGGTACCGTTCGGCCTTTATGGCCTGTTTGGCTGGAGTTTAGATTATAGTAGGAAAGGGAAGGGAAAACTGTCTGGGTTGATTGCAGAAAACTTAAGGGGGGGGGGGGGGGGCACTGTCACAAGTGGTAAAATACCAGTGGTCACAGGTGTCAGAGGGATGCCTTTTTTAGGATAGGGAAGGGGGAAAGAAAACGAGTTTTAAGAGAGATTGGCAGACACACTCAGTTTGAGAAAACAGATGAACAGGAGTCAGATTTTAGCATACAGCCTCCATTTAAACAATGTTTAACAGAAAGTAATCAGAAATTGCCAGTTCATCTTCGCCAACGCAGTTATAATCCCATTAGCATGCAGTATCAGTTATCTTTATTATACCAGAAAATTCCGGGACTCAGAAATAAAGTTGATGAACTACTCATTTGTATCGATGAAATGAATTCATCTAACCAAATTGACATAGCCTGCCTCTCTGAACATCAAGAGACCACTGGTATAGATATGTTAGGATTTAAGCTAGCTTCCTACTTCTGCAGAGTAGATATGGATGGAGGAGGAGTTGCCACATTTATTAAAAACTGCCATAAATTCAAGAACATTGATATTAATAAATTCTGTTTAGAGCAGCATCTAGAAGCATGTGCAACGGAAGTAGAGATCCATAACAGATCCTATATAATAGTAACTATTTACCGAGCACCTGCAGGAAATTATAATCTATTCATAAATCATCTAGAAGCTCTTTTGGGTTATTTAACAGGAAGAAAGAAAGAAATTTTGATTGCTGGTGACTTTAATACAGATTTTCTAATGCAATCTTCCAGTAAACATTACTGCAGTTAGTAATGTTGTCTTTCAATCTAACTCACACTGTAAACTTTCCAACTAGGATCACTAAATCCTCAAGGACAGCCATTGATAACATTTTTATAGACAAATCAAAGGACCAAAATCATATCATAAAACCTGTTATAAATGGACTATCAGATCATGACGTGCAGCCTCTTGTTTTAGATGTAAATTCTAAGCAGATTATCAAGACTGCTAAATCTGAGTACAGGAGAGTAGTGTTTTAGAAAAAAGATATGAACTGGAAAGATGTTTATAGTGCTCATGACGTGAATGAAAAGTATGACACATTCAGGAACAATGTCAGTACCATGTTTGAAAACTGTTTCCCTCTAAAAGTTACTCAAATTAAACAGAAGTCTATAATAAAACCATGGATTACACAAGGAATAAAGATTTCCTGAAAGACAAAAAGGAAAATGTATCTGTCGACCAAGAATAGCTCCAATGCTGATGATTTAGCTAAATACAAGGAATACTGTAAAATATTAAAAAAAGTAATTCAGACATCTAAAGAAATGCACTACGAGAAGAAGATAGCAATGTCAGGGAACAAAATAAAAACAATATGGGATATAGTGAAAGAGGAGACTGGTAGAACCAGAAAGGAACAGGAGCAAATAGCACTAAGGGTAAATGACACATTAGTAACTGACGGGCATAGTGTGGCAAATCTATTTAACAAGTATGCAATTTTGTCTGAAAGTAAAGCACTCGTAGTAAAAGCCGACAAAGGAAATTCTTTACTTGTAATGCATGAAAGAGAATATGTAGAGAAAACATTGCAATTTTTCCATAGCAACAATATTACTGAAATAAAAACAGATCCTACAGTAAAATTCCAAACTAAACTCCGAAAGCTACTAGAAAACTGTAACTTTTTACTGAACAAATATGAAATACGTAACTGCATAACAATTAATCCCTCAGCACCAAAACTGCATCCACAGCCAAAGGTTCATAAAGAAAATTGTCCCATTCGCCTGATTGTTAACTCAAGAAACAGCCGTGCATACTTCATAACCCGTAAATTAAAAGACCTCATTACCAAATACTATACATTCGAAAATAACTACACCATACATAGCACACATGAACTCATAAGCTTAATTAAAGACATCCACATCCCACCAACAGCTAAATTAACGTCACTAGACATAGTCAACCTGTAAATGAACATTCCTGTCAAAGAGACTATTAAAATTATAAGAAACAATCTGCTTAAATATAAGAAAATTAGTGTTGCAGGGATCTGTGAACTCATATAAATACTTTCACTTATTCTAGAGCATAATTACTTTAGCTTCAACAACAAACTGTACCAACAACATAATGGTTTGGTAATGGGTTGTAGCTTAAGTGTGATATAGGCTGACACTTATATCAACCATATAGAACAAGAATTCTTCTCAACCAACCAGCACATCTCAAACAAAATAATTTACTACAGAAGATATTTTGATGATACAATCTCGCTTTTTGATGGTACAAGCAATGAAATAGATACATTAGCAGCAGATCTAAGCAAACTGCACAAAATATTACATTCACAGTTGAACATGAAACTAATAAAAGCATTAACTTTCTTGACCTGAAAATTTGCAATAGTAACAATAAACATCAATTTAGTATTTACAGAAAACCTACCACCACAGATGTCAGTATTAGCAACTCATCTTGCCACCCCCACCAATAAAAAATGGCATATTTCAGAACCATGCTACACCGAATTAAAAAAGTACCAATGAGTGACACAGACCAACAAAATGAAATCAATATAATTAAAACAGTTGCTCATAATAATGGATATAAACCCACAATGATAGAAAAACTCCACAACAAAATGCAGACGAAAACCACAGATCCACTTCACAGCAGTCACTTCAAGCCAAATCAGTGTGCCACTGAAGCCAAACCTAAATATGCTACTCTCCCATACATAGGCCCACTTTCATACCAAATAGCAAACTTATTTAAAAAGAAGAAAAATATCACAATCAGCTTTTCCACGAATAATAAATTACAACAAAAAGTAATTCAAGATGTAAATACCTGCAAGTGTCCCTACCGTAAATCAGGAATATACAAACTCAAATGTGATACATGCCCAAAATTCTACATTGGACAGACAGGCAGAAATTTTGAAATTAGATACAAAGAACATATTGATGCTCTCAGTCTTGGTAACTTGAACAAATCAGCATTTGCAGCCCATATTGCTGAAGAAAACCATTCAGTGGGAAACATTGAAGACAACTTAAAAATTTTGCATCTAGCAGAAAAAGGAGCCACTATGAATATATTAGAAGAATTAGAAATACACACACACAAAAACAGCACCTCAGACTATATCCTTAACGAACAAGCAGAGTTAGCTAACACCCCTTTCCTGAAAAATTTCCGAAAATTACTTTCCAGCTTCAAAAGCAAATAATATTAGTACACCTATCTGCAGATCAAGTAGCAAATTTATATGTTACTATAATTCTTATGATGCTAAATATAATTAAATAATATACTATTTTACCTATACAGTTTTATACATACATATATATATATATATATATATATATATATATATATATATATATATAACTTTATAATTATTTTAGCAATATCAACTAAGAAAAATATCAATGTCTCTGTACTAGTATGTTAGCAAAAATTCAATGTCTCTGTACCAGTGTAAAAGGCATTACAGTTGTGTAAATGAATATATGATCCTTTCCAAACATAGGACATCATCTTCAAATGTCACGAATTATCAGAGCATCTGTGATACTCATATGTTTGTAATCTCTTTGTATGTATCAAAACATGTGGTGTGTGGTAGAAATCATCTCAGTGAAAAATCTAAAGTGTTCAGTGAGAACAATTTACGTGTGCAAAAACAAGAATGCAGTGGGAATGGATTTACATCTGCTGGACGAATTTTATGAAAACAAACACTCGAAACCGACGTTTCACGTAAGTCACATGCAACGAAAATCTGTAACGCAACCATCTGTGTGTGGCGTGTTTATAATTGTGTATTATTTATATTTTAGGACAATTAATCTGTAAAAAACACCCCACATGTCATAAAGAAAGCATGTAAACCGTCTGAGGATGAATCACAACGATTCGAAACCGGGAATGGTAGCCTTTGAATAAAGGAACTGAAAGTAAATTTGTGTCTGGTTGCTGTCCTAACACCATCAATATTTAACAAGTACTTTATATCCGTTACTGATAGAATGGGATAGTCAAGATCAGTAAATAATGCCTTTGAATATCTGAAACTAGCTTTTACAAATAGCTTCAGGTACATGAACATGTCACTCACTTCACCAAAAGAAATAACTTCCATAATAAAATCTTTAAAAACAAAGCATTGTAGTGGTTACGATGAAGCATCAAAAAAGTTAATTAAGGCATGTTCTTGTGAGTTTAGTACAATTCTAAGTTACTTGTGTAACCAGTCAATTATAACTGGGATGTTTCCTGACTGGCTAAAATATGCAGATGTTAAGCCTCTATTCAAGAAAGGGGATAAAGAGATACCATCAAACTACAGACTGATTTCACTTTTGCCAGCATTCTCAACAATTTTAGATAAAGTAATGCACAGGCAGCTTCTCAACCATCTGACCACAAATAACATATTATGAAGAACACAGTTTGGATTTCTGAAGGGTTCTGATATCGAGAAGGCTATTTACACCTACAGTGAAAATGTACTTAATTCATTAAATAACAAGTTACAAGCAACAGGTATTATCTGTGATTTGTCAAAGGCATTCGATTGTGTGAACCACAACATGCTTTTAAATAAATTAGAATTCTATGGTGTCACAGGCAGTGCTGCAAAATGGTTCACATCATACCTCGCTAACAGGAAACAAAGGGTGTCAGTGCAAGGGACTAGTGAATTAAGTCATCAGTCATCATCGGAATGGGAAGAAACTACATGTGGTGTCCCACAAGGATCCATCTTAGGGCCATTGCCTTTTCTTGTGTACATTAAACTACTTAAACCTAACTAACCTAAGGACATCACACACATCCATGCCCAAGGCAGGATTCGAACCTACGACCGTAGCGGTCCCGCGGTTCCAGACTGAAGCGCCTAGAACCACTCGGCCACAATGGCCGGCTGTGGTCGTCAATCCAGAGACTGGTTTGATGCAGCTCTCCATGCTACTCTATCCTGTGCAAGCATCTTCATCTCCTACTAAGTACTGCAACCTACATCCTTCTGAATCTGCTTACTGTACACACCTCTTGGTCTCCGTGTACGATTTTCACCCCCCCCCCCCCCCACTCTTCCCTCAAATCCGAAATTGGTGACCCCTTGATGCTTCAGAACGTGTCCTACTAGCTGATCCCATCTTCCAGTCAAATTGTGCCACAAAGTTCTCTTCTTCCCAGTTCTATTCAGTGCCTCCTCATTAGTTACATGATCTACCCATCTAATCTTTAGCATTCTTATGTTACTACGTATCGTCTGTTTTACTTCCATACGAAGATACACTCCACACAAATACTTCTAGAAAAGACTTCCTGGCACTTACATACACTACTCGCCATTAAAATTGCCACACCAAGAAGAAATGCAGATGATAAACGGGTATTTATTCAACAAATATACTAGAACTGACATGTGATTACATTTTCACGCAATTTGGGTGCATAGATCCTTATAAATCAGTACCCAGAATAACCACCTCTGGCCGTAAAAACGGCCTTGGTACGCCTGGGCATTGCGTCAAACAGAGCTTGAATGGCGTGTACAGGTACAGCTGCCCATGCAGCTTCAACACGATACCACAGTACATCAAGAGTAGTGACTGGCTATTGTGACGAGCCAGTTGCTCGGTCACCATTGACCAGACTTTTTCAATTGGTGAGAGATCTGGAGAATGTACTGGCCAGGGCAGCAGTCGAACATTTTCTGTATCCAGAAGGGCCCTACAGGACCTGTAATATGCGGTCGTGCATTATCCTGCTGAAATGTAGGGTTTCGCAGGGATCGAATGAAGGGTAGAGCCACGGGTCGTAACATATCTGAAATGTAACGTCCACTGTTCAAAGTGCCGTCAATGCGAACAAGAGGTGACCGAGACGTGTAACCAATGGCACCCCTTACCATCATGCCGGGTGATACGCCAGTATGGCGATGACGAATACACGCTTCCAATGTGCATTCACCGCGATGTCGCCAAACACGGTTGCGACCATCATGATGCTGTACACAGAACCTGCATTCATACGAAAAAGTGACGTTTTGCCATTCGTGCACCCAGGTTCGTCGTTGAGTATACCATCGCAGGCGCTCCTGTCTGTGATGCAGCGTCAAGGGTAACCGCAGCCATGGTCTCCGAGCTGATAGTCCATGCTGCTGCAAACGTCGTCGAACTGTTCGTGCAGATGGTTGTTGTCTTGGAAACGTCCCCATCTGTTGACTCAGGGATCGAGACGTGGCTGCACGATCCGTTACATCCATGCGGATAAGATGCCTGTCATCTCGACTGCTAGTGATACGAAGCCGTTGGGATCCAGCTCGGCGTTCCGTATTACCCTCCTGAACCCACCGATTCCATATTCTGCTAACAGTCATTGGATCTAGACCAACGCGAGCAGCTATGTGGCGATACGATAAACGGCAATCGCAATAGGCTACAATCCGACCTTTATCAAAGTCGTAAACGTGATGGTACGCATTTCTCCTCCTTACTTTTCACCAGGCAACGCTGGTCAACTGCTGTTTGTGTATGAGTAATCGGTTGGAAATTTTCCTAATGTCAGCACGTTGTAGGTGCCGCCACCGGCGTTAACCTTGTGTGAATGCTGTGAAAAGCTAATTATTTGCATATCACAGCATCTTCTTTTTGTCAGTTCAATTTCGCGTCTGTAGCATGTCATCTTCGTGTTGTAGCAATTTTAATGGCCGGTAGTGTGTATACTCGATGTTAACAAATTTATCTTTGTCAGAAACGCTTTGCTTGTCACAGCCAGCCTACATTTTATATCCTCTCTACTTCAACCATCGTCAGTTATTTTGCTTCCCAAATAGCAAAACTCATCTATTAATTTAAGTGTCTCATTTCCTAATCTAATTCCCTCAGCATCACCTGATTTAATTTGTCTACATTCCATTATCCTGGCTTCGCTTTTGTTGGTGTTCATATTACGAGGGTTGGAACTTAAAAACTTAAATAGTGGCAACTATTTATTCACAACCGATACAAAAGTGTTACAGTATTGCACCTGTTACTGTCCTTCAACTAGTCACCAACGTTCTACAGAATCCGTTGCCAGCGATGTGAAAGACATAGTATGCCGTTAGCAGAGCCTGTTCTGTTGATGGTGTGAATGGAGCCGTCTACTGTGTTTATAGGCAACCTACCCATCGTTTTGCACGAAAATACGAGGGAGCACACAGCGCAGGCTGTGGCTGTTCTGTTCGGTCGACGGGACTGGCAAATACTGTACCATCCATCATACTCCCCGGACTTAAATCCTTGTGACTTTCATTTGATTCCGAAGCTGAAGGAACCACTTGGTGGCATTCTCTTCAGAACTGTTCCAGAGATTCGACAGTCAGTAGACCGCTCCATTCAGACCATCAACAGAACACGCTCTGCTAACGGTCTAACGGTGTACTACGCGTTCCACATAGCTGGCAACGGGCTCTACACAACGCTGGTGACTACTTTGAAGGACAGTAACAGGTGCAAACATGTAAATCTTTATATCGGCTATGAATAAATAGTTGCCACCATTTAAGTTGCAAACCTCGTATATCCTCGCTTCAAAACACTGTAAATTCCGTTCAACTGCTCTTCCAGGTCCTTTGCTGTCTCTGACAGAATTACAGTGTCGTCGGCTAACCTCAAAGTTTTTATTTCTTCTCTATGAATTTTAATTGCTAATCCAATTTTTTTTCTTTCTTTTACTCCTTGCTCAATGCACGGATTGAATAACATCGAAGATAGGCTACAGCCCTGTCTCGTTCCCTTCTCATTAACTGCTTCCCTTTCGTGTGTCGTGTTATGCTGTTCAAATTTCCAGTCTTGCACTTGGGACACTCGTAATTCACCTGAAAGCTGAGCGGTTTCATGATACAGTGAATGTGGAAATAGTATGAGCACTGGCCTCATACTAAGGGACAGTCATTAAAACATACAGCAAATGCCTTAGCTACTATAACTGGCTATATCACAACCCCTGTCCAACTTTGAACCTTTGTAACCTTTATGTCATTTCGAATGTCTGTGATATACCTAGTGCCACTAAAAACATATATAAATTCAGTCTACACAACGCCGTCAGAAGCGCGCATTCTGATACCAACATTAAAATTCTGTAAGCTTATTTGTCCGTCGCAAACCTTCTTTCCTTTCCGTCTGGGCAAGCTGCGCAGTGACTAGAGTACATATAAAGCTTACTGGGACAGGGTAAATGCTAGCTACAATAAAGTCGATAATTCGATTGTAATATTGGCATTTTAATTTGATATCCCCCACAACTGACAAAATTTACAAGAAAAATTGAAATTCTCTATCCACCCACACACTCCTGAGAACGGCACATTAACAATTTGCAATTACGCGCCCCTATTACCGGCAGCTACGTCGATAAATACTCGGCACCTCGCAAGGATAACTACCAGATCAAGAATATTAGGTAAGTTGTTGGAAGTGGTCAAGCGTTGGTGAAAATCTCGCTCCTGAGCACACAAAGAGCTCTAACCGCAGAACTCTGCACGGAACACGCGTTGGTCCAGTGCTGCGATACAGACCATATGTCTCCCTTCGAACATGATGGCCAAGACGCCGTCTCCAAATCCATACCGCTCGATGGCTGAAGGCAAAATCTCCTCCCTCCACAATTCGCCCGTCTCCCGCGCGTACGAAAACGCGGCGGAAGAATACTCAGTTTGGGCCAATGTCGAACGCTCTATCATCGTCGAAATCCCTCCAACGGCATTTCTGAGATCTACCCAATGATCGAGCAGGTCATAACGCCCCTAGGCAAACGAAATTCCCGTCTTCGCCACGTGTTGCCTAGCACAGGTGGCTCCGGATGCCGGGCCATCCCCAAAAGCGCCGTATTGTCCCGCGTTTTGGTGACCGCTACCTGCTGCCCACGGCGGCCCGGCGAGCTACGGCCATCTGCAGACTTTATATTCCACAATTCTCAACTTCCGACACTTTCCACCAACGCTTTAAGTTAGGGGCTCAATCATGCAGACATGCAGGGAATGCCGCTCGAGAGTGCCTCATATTTATCATAATTCAATAGAGTCATGATCTGATGGCCTTGCCAGTCCCTTTATTATTAATACTAATGTTGGTAAGCTAACGTGTAAGTGTCCATGTCCTCGCACCTTACAATTCCTTCCCACCAAGCCGCTGAGCTACACTGTTACATATTCATAAATCTCCATTGTGCACACTCATCGGCCGGCCGGTGTAGCCGAGCGGTTCTAGGCGCTTCAGTCTGGAACCGCTCGACCGCTGCGGTCGCAGGTTCGAATCCTGCCTCGGGCATGGTTGTGTGTAATGTCCTTAGGTTAGTAAGGTTTAAGTAGTTCTAAATTCTAGGGGACTGATGACCTGAGCTGTTAAGTCCCATAGTGATCAGAGCCATTTGAACCATTTTTTGCACAGTCATCGGGATAACCAATAAACGAAAAAAGTGAGTAAATTAAATGTCAGTTGTGGAGGCAACCACTTTTGAGCCCATTTCTCCTAAGCCAACTTCCAGACATTATGTGTTAAGTGCAGTATGTCATACCTGTAATACTTTTCTCTCTTTTGTAGGGCTCTCCACTTTTACTGCTGGACGAGCAGAGCTGCTACACACACACACACACACACACACACACGCAGGAGAGGTGCGCCTCCCGGCGGTGTGGCCGCCGGCGGCACGCAGCAGATAGTGATCTGGTGGCCGGCGTGCCGGCTGGCGCTCGGCGTGCGCCGGCCGTGTGCGCACCCCGCGTGCCTGGCGTGCCGCGCTGGACGCTGGACGCTGGACACTGGACAGCGGGCAGCGGTTGGCGGCCGCTCGCCTCCTGTCACGGTCGCCACGTCCCCAGCGCCGTCCTGCCCACTTTATTGCAGGTAGCCGCCTGCCGAGATATCGTGACCTGCCGAGGATGTACACGCTGCCAGACATTAATATCGCATTACTCTCGGCCTTCATCGATGTTACGGCAACATACAGGCGAGTGTAATTTGTTGCAGCTGCTGTGGGGTTGATTTATGCCACGTAAAGTGCATCATTCTAGCCGAGTGGCAGCGTGATCTGCTGTCTGTGCAGACGTAAGAAGGAAGATTAGTTGTTAACGACCCAAAGACCGCCAGGTCTCCAGGGACAGAGCACAACCTCTGACTAAGGGATCATTCCAGAATTTCCATTGAGTGGTTTCGGGAAACCGTGAAAAACCTAAGCCTGGACGGGCGGACGTGTATTTGAAGTGACATTCTCTTCATTATTATTCCGGTATCTTACCACTAAGCTACATCGCTTAGCACGGGAGATATAAAGGAAGAATTCTTGTCAGTACAATTTTTAAGCAAAACTGCTACTCGTTTATTTCAGATTCCTCCCTCGGACCACCCATGACAATGTTGATTCAAATAAACCAAAAGCTGTAACTTGAAATGATTCTATGGAATTGTATACATCATTGCAATTCAGACTGATGAGTAATGCAACTACTCGTGGTTGTCGTTTACTCTGGTCTCTCTGAGTAAAGTACGAGGATCTTCTGCCAAATATTGACACGAATTGAGATCGTCTTCAGCAAGATAACATAACAAAACTCAATATCCCATTAGTGAGTCAGGGAGAGAACGAGTAGGAATTTCGCTGACATCAGTATCTGTTGTTGTGGTCTTCAGTCCTGAGACTGGTTTGATGCAGCTCTCCATGCTACTCTACCCTGTGCAAGCTTTTTCATCTCCCAGTACGTACTGCAGCCTACATCTTTCTGAATCTGCTTAGGGTATTCATCTCTTGTTCTCCCTCTATGATTTCTACCCTCCACGCTGCCCTACAATACTAAAATGGTGATCCCTTGATGACTCAGAACATGTCCTACCAACCGATCCCTTCTTCTAGTCTAGTTGTGCCACAAACTCCTCTTCTCCCCAATCCTATTCAGTACCTTCTCATTAGTTATGTGATCTGCCCATCTAATCTTCAGCATTCTTCTGTAGCACCACATTTCGAAAGCTTCTATTCTCTTCTTGTCCAAACTATTTATCATCCATGTTTCACTTCCATAGATGGCTACACTCCATACAAATACTTTCAGAAACGACTTCCTGACACTTAAATCTATACTCGATGTTAACAAATTTCTCTTCTTCAGAAACGCTTTCCTTGCCATTGCCAGTCTACATTTTATATCCTCTCTACTTCGACCATCACGAGTTATTTTTCTCCCCAAATAGCAAAACTCCTTGACTACTTTAAGTGTCTTATTTCCTAATATAATTC
Source organism: Schistocerca americana (assembly GCF_021461395.2). NCBI lineage: Eukaryota > Metazoa > Arthropoda > Insecta > Orthoptera > Acrididae > Schistocerca > Schistocerca americana. Next base: position 276,791,801 of record NC_060120.1, read on the forward strand.
CCTCAGCATCACCCGACTGAATTCGACTACATGCCATTATCCTCGTTTTGCTTTTGTTGATGTTCATCTCATATCCTCCTTTCAAGATACTGTCCATTCCGTTCAGCTGCTCTTTCAAGTCCTTTGCTGTCTCTGACAGAATTCCAATGTCATCGGCGAACCTCAAAGTTTTTATTTCTTCTCCATGGATTTTAATACCTACTCCGAATTTTTCTTTTGTTTCCTTTACTGCTTGCTCAAAACACAGATTGAACAACATCGGGGAGAGGCTACAACCCTGTCTCAATCCCTTCCCAAACCCCTGCTTCCCTTTCATGTCCCTCGAGTCTTATAACTGCCATCTGGTTTCTGTACAAATTGTAAATAGCTTTTCGCTCCCTGTATTTTACCCCTGCCACCTTTAGAATTTGAAAGAGAGTATTCCAGTCAACATTGTCAAAAGCTTTCTCCAAGTCTACAAATGCTAGAAACGTAGGTTTGCCTTTTCTTAATCTAGCTTTTAAAATAAGTCGTAGGTTCAGTATTGCCTCACGTGTTCCCATATTTCTAAGTAATCCAAATTGATCTTCCCCGAGGTCGGCTTCTACTAGTTTTTCCATTCGTCTGTAAAGAATTCGAGTTAGTATTTAGCAGCCGTGACTTATTAACTTCGGTAATTTTCACATCTGTCAACACCTGCTTTCTTTGAGATTGGAATTATTATATTCTTCTTGAAGTCTGAGGGTATTTCGCCTGTCTCATACATTTTGCTCATCAGATGGTAGAGTTTTGTCAGGACTGGCTCTCCCAAGGCTTTCAGTAGTTCTAATGGAATGTTGTCTACTCCCGCGACCTTGTTTCGATTCAGGTCTTTCAGTACTCTGCCAAACTCTTCACGCAGTATCATATCTCCCATTTCATCTTCATCTACCTCCCCTTCCATTCCCATAATTTTGTCCTCAAGAACATTGCCCTTGTATAGACCCTCTATATACTCCTTCCACCTTTATGCTTTCCCTTCTTTGCTTAGAACTGGGTTTCCATCTGAGCTCTTGATATTCATACAAGTGGTTCTCTTTCCTCCAAAGGTCTCTTTAATTTTCCTGTAGGTAGTATCTATCTTACTCCTAGTGAGATAAGCCTCTACATTCTGACATTTGTCCTCTAGCCATCCCTGCTTAGCCATTTTGCACTTCCTGTCGATCCCATTTTTGAGACATTTGTATTCATTTTTGCCTGCTTCGTTTACTGCATTCAGTATCTCTTCTGTTACCCAAGGATTTCTACTAGCCCTCGTCTTTTTACCTACTTGATCCTCTGCTGCCTTCACTACTTCATCCCTCAAATCTATCCATTCTTCTTCTATTGTATTTCTTTCCCCTATTCTTGTCAATTGTTCCCTTACGCTCTCCCTGAAACTCTGTACAACCTCTGGTTTAGTCAGTTTATCCAGGTCCCATCTCATTAAATTCCCACCTTTTTGCAGTTTCTTCAGTTTTAGTCTACAGTTCATAACCAATAGATTGTGGTCAGAGTCCACATCTGCCCCTGGAAATGTCTTACAATTTAAAACCTGGTTCCTAAATCTCTGTCTTACCATTATATAATCTATCTGAAACCTGTCGGTATCTCCAGGCTTCTTCCATGTATACAACCTTCTTTTATGATTCTTTTGTGTTCAGTATCTACAATACGTTATCTTCAAGGCTGTTCCCAGAATTCTGCCATCATCACATCCGGCCACATGGATCAGTGCCATTCTGGGAATTCTGACACCAATGTCAACATTCCTTATCATCAAGGCCACCCCCATCCTCTGCAGCATACTTGTTCCCTGCGTCGAAACACCCCTGCCCCCTGCTCAGAGTGCCCCCAGTTGGCAGCCAATTGCAATTCAGTTTTCCCTCAGTTACGTTGCAGAGAAGCTGTGATCTCATGACATTACGAGAATAATTTAGTATGTACAATGCATAATACCAATGTAACACCACCACTTCTTCAGTGTCTGTACATGGGCATATGTCTCATGTGCTCAGTTGGTGAGACTCTTGTGTTGAGCAAAGACGAACTTGACAGATCTATTTGTTGTAAACATGTATCAGAGAAATATAATTACACAGTAAAATAACATATGGTTATGCTGATTGCCACCTAAGCTCCTTCCCACCTGTGACATACAACCTAATTTCGGAGATAAACAGCGGGTCTTGGAAAGAACAAGCAGGAATTTTGTTGACGTCAGCATGAGCATTTCCTTCTCTTAAAGGCTGTTCCCAGAATTCTGCCGTCTTTACTTCCAACTACGTGCAGCAAGGCCATTCTGGGAATGCTAATAGCAGCATCAGTATTTTCTTACCATTACAAGAATTCTGTCATCACCATATCTGAACGGGCTTGTTTGGCCGAGCGGTTCTAGGCGCTTCAGTCTGGAACCGCGCGACGATCCACCACACCCATGAGGTCAGTATCAGTGGCATGGCTAGGCAGGCAGGCAGTTGCATGGAAGTTCAGCTCCCCATTATACGGGCAACATTTTTGTAATAATTTGATTCCACATGCTTCGCTATTTACTGTCCAGCATGAAGTGCTACTAGCAGCAGAAGCAGCAGCGATCAGTTGGGAAGGAGAAGACTATCAGTGAGTATTTGTCAATCAATCTCTAATTATTATTGTTATTGTCATTATTATTATTGTTATCATTTCTACTACTATTTTTATGTGTATCATTATGCTTAGGACTTATTATTATTATTATTGTTACAAACTACAGCATGTCACAGTGGCACCCACTGTCCACAGGATGTCTTCCTCACCTAATGTTGTTCATCAATGTTGTTCATCCATAAAATAATATACTGTTCCCACCTGAATAACAACACCAGAAGTCACTGTACACAGGACGTCTTCCCGACCTTTCAGACCTGGCCTTGTGCGACTGCGCCGTTGCAAAACTTCAGCAGCCAAGGCTCCAAGAGTACTGTTATCCACCAACAAATTCACAGTGACTGCCAGTGGTTCTAAGTGTGTGAATGTATGCCTCGCATCTAACAACGAACTAGTTACAGAAGTGTTAACTGAACAACGTGTCAAAAAAAAAAAAAAAAAAAAAAAAATGGTTCAAATGGCTCTGAGCACTATGGGACTTACATCTGAGGTCATCAGTCGCCTAGAACTTAGAACTACTTAAACCTAACTAACACACATCCATGCCCGAGGCAGAAGTTGAACCTGCGACCGTAGCGGTCGCGCGGTACCAGACTGAAGCGCCAAGAACCGCTCGGCCACACTGGCCGGCTGAACATGTCCGTGCTAAATCGCAGTATTCATGGTATGAATGGGACTGTGTATGCACTTAGCTGGACTATACGGAGATGATGATGACACATCTCATAGTCCTAGTGACATTCACATGTTTGGTCGTAAAGTGTCTATAGCAAATGTGTATGGTGAGGTAATGCTAGAATTAACCTCATGGGACGCGAGCATACGAGGTGAATCACCTAAAATTTGGAAATTTGTAAGTTCCTATGGAAAAAAACTGCTGAGGTCATCGGTCACTAGGCTTACACACTACTTAGTCTAACTTAAACTAGCTTAAACTTTGGGCAACACGCATACCCATACCCGACGGAACACTCGAACCTCCGACGGAGGTTGCCGCGCGAACCGTGGCAGGACACCCTAGATCACGCGGCTACCACGCACGGCTAAACACCTAAAATGTGCACTGCAAATATTTCAGAAATAGAAAAAGCCACTGGTGTGTAGTTTTCACAGAATGGATTGGGTTGGGGTTGGGTTGTTATGGGGAAGGAAACCAGACGGCGAGGTCATCGGTCTCATCGGGTTAGGGAAGGACGGGGAAGGAAGTCAGCCGTGCCCTTTGAAAGGAACCATCCCGGCATTTGCCTGGAGCGATTTAGGGAAATCACGGAAAACTTAAATCAGGATGGCCGGACGCGGGATTGAACCGTCGCCCTCCCGAATGCGAGTCCAGTGTATGGATTGGTAGTCAGGGGCTTGTTTCGTTAGCCGATCAAAAGACAGTAATAATACTTCTGTGGCGAAACAAGCGCTGTATCATTATGAGAGATACAGAAGCGTGCGAGTGTGTCAGGACTTATCCCACTTCACCATTATTAGCGCCCCGTCATCATAACTCGCCTATGCGTAGCACGCAAAAGATCTAATTATTAAAACGATTTTTCTAGACTTTGTGAATGTATGCTTCAGTAAAATAATTTTTCCAAACTTTGTCAATGTATGCTTCAGTATATTGATGTTAATGTTAAAACGTGAGGTCTCAAAATGATCTAATGAATATATTTTGCTAAATATACACTTTTAAGAGAGAAGTGGTGCTAAATAATGAAGCTAGAAAGTTAGAAATCGTTCAGAGTGCGGAAAGGTATTTAACAATCAAAAGTTACAAGTCTCAACTTGAATGGAGCAATATTTTGGTCAAAATCGGCGTTTCTTCAAAAATTTGTTGGCACTAAATATTAGACTTAGAAATACGAAAATTCGTACGCAGCCTCAGTTTGATATGAAACCACAAAGTACGTAACACTAACAAGCTACCACTATTAGTTTTCAAGTTATTTGCTAAAAACCAAAGTTGGAACATAAACGTGCTTATTCATAATAGATTAAGTATCACTTGTATTTTTCAAAGAAAGTTCTAATTACAGAACTCGATTACGCTGATGAAATTATACACCTGTACCAAATTTTAAGATTTTAGTGTATATAATAGTCGTTGCAAGGAATCTTAAAGAAGCAGTTCAGAGGTCATGTTCTACTGTCAGTTTCATTCCAAAAATTCTAGGGGCAAAGTTTAAATGCAATCGAGCTAAAACTTCTTCAATAACTACAGCAACTTATCTTTAATTACATACAAATTATAATTGCAAATTATTAAGAGACAGAGATATTAATTAATACGTGGCCGACAAAGGGGTCATTTGGAAGCTGCTACCTGAGCCTAGGGCGCTGGATAGCAGATGTTCCGTTCGGTAGTCCGCTGCGCCCATATATAATACGGCCAGAGAGGCAACTGAAGGAGACACTTTGCACTGAGGTCTCACTCTGCCCGCATCAGACAAACGCCTGCAAATGCTGTGCCTCGTATGCACCTTCCAAAGGCATGCTTTCAGTAAAAGTAGGAAGTGAACTGGCGAGGATTGTACACCGTCCTGGAGCACATAGTTTTCAGAGAAGTAACTGTTTGTGTGCCACACGTAATGTTGACCAAACTGTGTGGCAAGAGGCGAGATTATTTTCCACGTTGAAGGTGAGCAATTACCTCTTGGTGATTACAAGTCAGGGCGATAAACCATTTTACTTGGAACTTCCCATAGAGGTCGTCTCTGAACTGCTAATAGTGCTGTTTCCGATAGGGAGATTATTATTACTATTAGGAATATTATTATGCTTGTTATTGTTTGCTCTTGTGGTCTTCAGTCCAGGGACTGGTTTTATGCAGCTCTCCATGCTACTCTATCCTGTGCAAGCCTCTTCATATCCGAATAAGTACTTCAACCTACATTCTTCTGAATCTGCTTGGCGTATTCATCTCTTGGTCTCCCTCTACGATTTTTACCCTCCACGCCTGTCCCCAATACTAAATTGGTGATTCCTCAATGCCTCATAACGTGTCCTACCATCCAAGCCCTTCTTCTAGTCAAGTTGTGCCACAAATACCTCTTCTCCACAATTGTATTCCATACCTCCTCATTGGTTACGTGATCTACCCATCTAATCTTCAGCATTCTTATGTAGCACCACATTTCAAAAGCTTGTATTCTCTTCGTGTCTAACCTGCGTATCGTTCAAGTTTCACTTCCATACATGGGTACACTCCACACAAATACCTTCTGAAAAGACTTCCTGACACCTAAATCTATACTCGATGTTAACAAATTTCTCTTCTTCAGAAACCCTTTCCTTGCCATAGCTAGTCTACATTTGACACCCTCTTTACTTCGACCATCATCAGTTATTTTGTTCCCCAAATCGTTCCCCCAAATAGCAAAACTCATCTACTAATTTAAGTGTCTCATTTCCTAATCTAATTCCCTCAGCATCACCTGATTTAATTGGACTACATCCCATTATCCTCGTTTTGCTCTTGTTGACGTTCATCTTATCAGAAAATAAATACCAAACTACAGCATCCCATTAAAAAAAAAACAAAGTTGACCTTCATATCTCTGAAGTGACCCCACCTAGCAACAAAAAACCAACGTTGTATAATGGCCCCCATTGTCCCATGAAACTTTTGTCCCACAAACTTTTCAGCTCCTAATATACTTTCGGAGTTATTCTTGGTGGCAGTAGTTGGTGTTTCACCCTGTATAGTATGGATTTGGCTGTCACTAAGTTATGATCTCGTTGTGATATTACACTCAGTACAAATTGTGCCGACTGGCAGTATATCTTCTTGTTGATTCAACTCATCAATGTCGTCATTAATATGCTCCAGCACTTGACCCCTTAAGATATCTTCAAGAAACCTAGCAGCTAATCTATTCAGAGCTTAAGTGCACTGTCTCTTTCTGTTGCTTTACTCTGTGTTAAATGTATTAACATATGCATGTGACTCAGATCGTTTTACATACTATTTAAATCATCAATGTCACAATTGCTAGGAACTACTATTACAACTTCTCCACTTCCCATATGCAGTTTATTGTTTGCCCCAGCGACATTAGCTATGCTGTTGTGTGTTTCCAGGCCGATCAGTGCTGTACTCCACTTCCCCTTGGTTTGATCTATTGGGAGAAAGTAGTTCGCTTTTAATATATAGTATATGAATGTACTTTTAACGTTAAAGTGTAAATTTGGATCTAGACCCCGCTGATGCCGTGAAATGCATATTTTTTATATTTATGCATTCATTGGGAGAAACATTAAGCTGAAATGACTGCAGAGATATCAGTTGAAGTCTTGGTAACACAGAAAATTGTGGAATGTCTGCTTCTTGTCGGTGAAGTAACGACACAGTTCTCTGGTGGTCTAAAATCGGCATATGAATCAAAGCAGCAGATGAGTTCCATATCACCCCACAACATCTAAATTGACAAACGTGCATTCTTTGTATTTTCATATCATTTTTGGCGATATATCCTGCATAAACACACCGAAAACTCTTGAGATTTTGAGTATTGTGATGAGTTCAAACACCAGCCAACGCCCTTTCTTGTGTGGTTTTAAATATAGTCCTTTACCGATAGTGGTGATCTCAATTCCTATGTCTTTTAGCAACCTGTAATTGCTTCTCTATGTTTCGTGCATTCTTTATTGCTTCAGTTATGGCAGCGACTTCTCAACAGCGGCTCCTGCTGCTAACGAACCAATGCCCGACAGCCCAGCAAATTCAAGAATAAGAACTGGAATTATTCCACCACATGTCTTAGAACCCTAGGCGTTTTAGCACTCTCCTGCCTCAAGGCAACTTTCGCCACTGTCATGGCTCATTGGATGCCATTTTCGAAACATCCCATATGTTTTTCTTCTTTTTCTATAGTGTATGACGAGCTGTACTCATAATTTGTCTGAAAGTTATTTCAGCGCCCAATCTAAGTTCGGTATGCATTGCTTTATCGACCACGAATGCAGCAATTTGTTGTCCTATACCAATGTTCTTTCATCGACATATCTGCCTAGCTCCGGTAGCTATTATTTTGTCTGCAGTCCAATAATTTTTTTATTTGTAGCGTAAGTAATATGATATTCCTTGCATGCATCATCTTACTGCCACGAGTTGTGTGCTTTTTCAGCTTAGTTCCACGTCCAGAAAAACATATCCAGGAGTATGAAGTTCAGCTGGTATGTTCTCGACAAAATCATTCCCACCCCTGCTGATGAATTTTCTAGCGCTCATGTCATGCTACTGCATGGTCTGAGGATTGTGTGTCCTGTTATATAACAAATTCCGTGCGTCCATTCAATTGTTGCGCTTTGATGGGAAGCCGTGCCATTTCACTAATGTCTTGCTCTCTTTGCGTTTAATGACCTCTTGTATGATAAACAGGTATGGTTCAGAGACTTTCTGTTATTAATTTGTGTAAAAAAAAAAAAGAAAAAAAAACAACAAACTTCAATTTCTTCACCATCACTGTCCTTTAAAACGTAAGTTTTTGGGTTTGCCTGCTGACTTTGGAAACTGTAAATATCTCCGTTGGCCAGCTAGGTAAGTCTTCTCAAATCTAGTTTTGTATTTCGAAATACTTACAGAATCACCTGCACTGAACTTGTGCTTCAGTGGATCCACCATATTAATATGACTGTATGCTGCATTTAGAAGCCCACTATCACAAACATAAATAGGTCTCTTCTTAATTTGATGATGGGTAGTACGATTATACTCATCAGTGATTTATGATAGATTGTTTAGATATTTAGCTATTTGTATGATCCTTGAAGATTAAATTGAATCCACACTCGGTCTTTCATTGATGTGTTCAGTCATTAAACAGTACTAGCTTTCAGATGGGAGAACGTCAAGCAGTGATTTATTCCATATTATTCCATAATCGCTTTGAAATACCTATTGTAAAAGTCACCTTCACGATCGGTTTGAAGATTCGTTCCAGTCTACAGCAATTGTTCAGTAACCACCACAACTTCCTTTTCGATTTTTACTTTCACACGGAGAGCCCATGCGAATATGTGTCTCTGAGCACTAGAATGTACTTGAAACCTTTATTCAACAGTGAATATTCTCACATATGTAGATCAACCTGCGATAAGTCATCCAGTCCTCATGTTATAAAATGTCTGCGTAAAAATATTTTCTGTGCTGGCTTGCAGACCTTATGAAGAAACTTCTCCATAATTTCTCGATGATACACCGTTCTCAAAGTTCTGCTGCAACTGATATGATTTCTTTCTTGTGACCCATACCCCTTGTAATAATTCTCGAAACTGGAAGAAATTTATTTGATAATGACGAAATTGTACAGAATCTTGTTTCTTGAACTATGACATTAAAATTTGCCAGAATTCTTTAGTAATGACAGATGTTCACCCACTTGTCAATTTGTGACAAATATCAGTACGGCCAGCTTTATATGCTACAAGCTATTTTCTTCCCATTCCGTTGCTCATAGTGTTTTCCCTATAAATTTCGCATCAGCTGATGAATATTGACAGCATTCACGCCTTTGCACACACAGAGCTAATTACTGCATTTGTTTCAGACTGTGCCAGAAATTCTGTTTACTGAGACACTTTAAGTAAACAAAAACAAATGTAAACACAGGCAAATGTATCTCATAATGGTGCCTGTGGTTTGCAAGTAGATACAGGTACTTTGCACACAGGCATACGTGATGCACTGCAGTGCCGCAGTGACCTTATTTAAAAATGGAACTTACTTTAAAAAAAGAAGAAAAACAAACCTATTATTATGCTATTATACTCCAGACACCTAAGACTGTGGCTGTTTTCATTGGTCATAACATATGTTTGATGTGATACTTCAGTTTGTAACACTTAAATACTGATGTACATATTTTAAAAAATTTCCTTTATGTGCTGTAAATATTGTACTTACACATATAAAAAAATTTCCTTTATGTACTGTAAATATTGTGCGATATTTATTTAATTGTGCGATTAACCAATTTCGACTAAGCGTTCATTATCAAGCACATTTACAATATCTGTATTTCATGTCATTTTCAATTCACTCTTCATTAAATGTGAAATGTGGCCATATTCCGTCATTTTAGGGAAGGATTCACACTACAGTGACACGTTTAAAAATCGTATTCTGAACTTTGCTCTACATACAACAAAATGGTAACTCCAGGTGGTAGGTATTCTTGAAATAATTTCATTATTACATATGCTATGTAAAGGGGACGTTTATCCGAATCTGAGGGACGATTTGTAGAACAAGATACGGAAGGAGTACAAAAATTACTGTTTTTTAAGGAAGTTGGAGCGAACAAAAAAAATTAAAGAATTTTTAAAAACATATGCTGTCATCAAAACGACGATAAGTGCTTGAAAGTGATAAAGACTAAATATGAAGAGAAAACCAAGAATGGAGAAGAACTAAGAGACTATTACAAAATTTATAATGGCGTATTATATTTAGGGAAAGACAATAGCAATGACGACTCCCATATGTTTTGGTCAGCGATGCATTACCACCCTGCTTACGGTCATTACGGATCAAATTACTACAGAAAAAGTGACGGAGGGCATGACATTTAATAACATGTTACAGAAGGTCACAGAGAGAGTAAAAACCTCTGATGGTTGTCAAAAAGTTAAAGTACCTAATAGCATTAACCGTGGTCGTATGCAGAGCATAAGGCCTAATGAAGTTTTGAATAACTATGTGTTGACCTTTTCGGACTTTTACTCAAAACTACGGGGAATTTTGCACACATTTTCCTTATACCGGCAACATTTCAAAATTTGTTAAGCTGTATCCTATACAGAAAGCAACTGCGAAGGCAGTTTACAGCAAACTCGCCGACATTTATTTTGTGCATATCAGAAAACTGAAGGCCATTCATTCTAACAATGGCCTCCAATTCACGTCTGAATTGTGGGAAGAAAGAAAGAGAAACCAGGGAATAGAAGTCATTCACATCTCGGCCTACTACCCAACAGGTAATCCAAGTGCACGCTGTGTGCGTGGGATAGGAAGAGGTAGTTACTTCATGAATCCTTTGAGCCATGAGTCTACTGGTTTTCCAACAGAAGAGCTACTATTATACAGAAAATCTAAGAGCCTGGTGGAAGAAATCATTGACTTCCACCTATGAGTTAATGTTGACATAACCGTAAAGAAATAACAGTCACGAGAAATGATGAGAAAGAAGGCAAAAGCACGATTTCATCACCATGATGACAAGGCACGATTCATAAAATTTGAAATCGGTGACCTCATGTTACTTAATCAAAAAGAGAAATCAAGTGAAACTGATAATGAGATATCCAAATTTAAATGTATATGCAACGAACCTTTCAGAATTAATAGCGTACCTCATACTAATGCTTAATCCAAACTCGGGCAGAATATTTAGGTATCCGAAATATGGTAAACCCAAAACTGTATCAGCCAAGAACTGAACAATGAAATGTAAAGTCGTCAAAAGTAATTTTTCAGTAATTATTTCTTTGATGTCGGCGATCTTTAGTGACGACTTTTTGTGAGTAACAAGTTTTGCCTCAAAATGTATGCAACAACTTTAGGCCACTACGAGTCAAGCCAAGAGTACAAGAAGTTGTAATTATATTTTTTAACTATGTCATGCTACAGACGAATGTTGAAAATTTGGAGGACCGATAAGGTAAGGAACGAGGAGGTTATGCGAAGAATCGGAGAGGAAAGGAATATGTGGAAAACTCTGACAAGGAGGAGGGACAAGATGATAGGACATCTGTTAAGACATCAGGGAATGACGTTCATGGTACTAAAGGGAGCTGTAGAGGGCAAAAACTGTACAAGAAGACAGAGATTGCTATACATCCAGCAAATAATTGAGGACGTGGGTTGCAAGTGCTACTCTGTGATGAAGAGGTTGGCACAGTAGAGGAATTCGTGGCGGGCTTTATCAAAGCATTCAGAAGACTAATGGCTCAAAAGAAAAAGCAAGTTTGACAAATGCACATATGTAAAACCTGTATTTATAAAATGTGTAATGTGGCTGTAATTTATCGATGAACTTAGACAAGTTTTATGAGCTGCAGGTACCGGTTTTGTAACAAAAATGGACAGTGTTGAGTATTCGACTGTGATGATGAGTAAAGGACTCCTTTAAGATTACTTGACAGTGATGTTTGTGAATGGCATGCCGTCGGACGTTGCTCTCCCGTTGCCGCCGCATAAACAAAAACAAATTGCGACATGTCGAGGTGGTGCACACAACAGTACAGTAGCTGCACCAAGTCTAGCAGCTCTCGTCCACGCTACGGCACTAGTGCACAGTCGCTCGAAGAGCGGAATCTTTATTTTCTATAAGATTTGACTAGGTAATTCTAAGTATGTTTAAAACAGTTTTTTTTATTTTTTGATGCAATGTATGATTTTACGTTTTGCGAACGTATTTTTTTTAGAGGCGAATATCTCAGCAAGATGTTAATTATGCGGACTTTATTTGAATCGATATTTGTCTGGTAAAAATAATTAATTAATTTTTTGTAAATAATTTTTCTTATCTCATTTATGAAACACAAAACTACAAATGTCACGCTTATGTTATCATGTTGCCACTCATGCTAAAGATATTTGTGCTCATTTAATTACACAAAATACATTTTTTACGAAACTGAAGGCTGATTGCCAAGAGCTGTGTGATGTTTGTTTTGTATTTCGATGAAAAAACTGATGCGACGAATAGTAAGATTACTCAAGCAGCTACACGGAGTAACTCACAATTTTAATTAAACATCTGCATTACCGTTTATTCTTTTTTGTTTTTTTTATTCTTTTGGACTTTTCCTGATTCACTCTTTCTCAGGACAGACACATGAACTATGGGGTACATGTAACGCTTTAAAATTTTCCTTTATGTGCTAAAAATATTGTATTTGGATTTTCTTGTGAATTTTAAAAGATATTTTTATGTGTAAAGAACTAAACAGACTGCCTACACTACGCTTGTCCGTGCTCTTTTGGAGTACTGCTGTGTGGTCTGGGATCCTTACGAGATAGAATTAACAGAGTATATAGAGAAAGTTTAGCGAAGAGCAGCAGGTTTTGAACTACCGCGAAATAGGGGAGAGGGTGTCACTGACGTGATACAGGATCTGGGTTGGACATCATTAAACCAGACTTTTTCGTTGCGGCGAAATCTTCTCAAGAAATTTCAATCAACAACTTTCTCCTCCGAATGCGAAAATACTTTGTTGACGCCGAACTACATACGCGAAATGATCATCATAATATAATAAGGGAAATCGGAGCCCGCTCGAAAACATACAGGGGTTAATTTTTCTCAGCGCTCTGTTCGAGAGGGGAATAATAGAAAATTACTGTGAAGGTAATTCGAAGAACTCTCTGCCATCACTTAAGTGTGATTTGCGGAGTATCCATAAAGACGAAGATGAAAATGTTTATTGATATTTGAGAATAATAACGTAAATAACTGTGATATATATTGGGTCAGTGCTGGTTAAGGAAATATCACGGATTTGTATCAAAGAGTAAAGACGCACTGTGTAACGTTGTCTCTGGACACAGGGGATGTGACGTCAGAAAGCGGGCGATGCACAAGCGCTTGGCTGCGGACTCCGACGTGATCAGATGTGCGAGTTGCGCGCTAAGTCAGTGTGAGGAGAACTTTTGACTAGCGACACTGTGGGGCACCGGGTTAAGTTATAATGTTAAGGTTGTTTTATTACGCCGGCTTTCTCACGCGAGCCTGGTAACTAATTTTATGGTCAGCCAGAAAGCAAAGGGAAACCTACTGACCTTAGTTTTCAGTCTGCACGGCCACATTCTGGTCCAGCCCACTGAAAGAAAAGTTTCTATTCTCCTTCTATTCAGCGGGATCAGGAATATGATTTTAAATTAAAGTGTAAAGTTCTATTAATACTTATATGGAGTAAAGTTTCTCACGTACAACACTTGGAATTCACAATATGCAATTGAAAGTAAATCTTTCTATTCTAACAGCACAACTAGCAGTTCAGAGGCGATCTCTACGGTATGTTCCTACCAGATTGTCTTTCGCCCTGACTTATAATACTCAAATGAAAGTTTGCACTAAATACTCAAAGTTAATGCTTCCCACAAAAGTGGAAACAAAAGTCACCTCTTGCTACGCATATTTATAATTGTCACGGACGGCACACTAACAGTTTCTTAGGAGAATTCTAAGCGATCCAGGACGTTGTACAGCCGTCGCGAGTTCACTATCCGTTTTTACCGCAAATACGCGATTTGACAGAGACCAGCTCTGACGTCATCCAAGGACGAGCGCGATCCGACGTTTAACAGACGTGGATATTACAGTGGCTGAGTATTAAGTGAACCTTCCTACTGCCTCTCGGGCTGTATTTACAGCATATAGGTGCCGGAGTGGATGGCCGAGGGAACATCAGTTGCCTACGGCTTTCTGCATACTGCAGCAGCCTCCGATCGACCGCTTTCTCGGGCACATAATCTTTAATAGCATAGCTATAAATTAATTCAGAAACTTCTTAATTTTTACATGTATTCAGTTAAGTTGTTTGAAAGCACACAAAAAGTTTCAGCTTGCTTGAATGAAAACGTTGCCTTCTAGAATTGTTATACTGGATCTATTGGTAGATTTACCTCTGAACCATACTTTTACTAAAACTTGTATTGAATGTTATTAATTCTACAACTCTCAAATGTAGTACAGCTCTATTATTTGGTAGGTTTTATCATCTGTCTTAACCAAAATTCGCTAATCTTAAAAATACAGGTACTTAATCTAATAGAATAAGGTATATTTTAGTTACAAAATTGTTTTCCCTTAATTACTCAAAAACGATAAGACGTAGCTTAACGTGGTCTCTCAGTTATGATATTTAAGGTGAACTGAAGCATAAAACAAATTTTTATTTTTATAAGCCCAATATTTAGCGCTTTTGATTTTCCCTAAAAACCTGGATTGCGGTCGTAGCTATGGTTTTTTGGTTTTTTAACTTGCACCACGTGTTTATGAGTTCTAAGGGCACATTCTGACCAAATTCTGGCTTTCTGGCTTAATTATTTAGCGCCACTTATTTTTTTGTAAAACGTCATATTTACGTAAACTACGAAGTCCAGGTACATAAAACTTGGGGACCGATGACCTTTGCAGTCTGGTCCCTTCAACCTCCACAAACCAACCAACACAAAACTTGATATTTGGAACATTATTATACTAAATTATATTTTAACAAAATTTTGATTTTTAATTTCATACCTAATTGTGGAGCAGTACTTGCGTGCTACGCGCAGATGCGTTAAGATGACGTGGCGCTGCTAGCAATGAACTGGGGTATACTCGTAGTAATAACTGAAATCCTTTCTCATTATTATTCTGTAGCGTGTTTTATTACTGCAAATGTATGTGTAGCTTTTTGTTGACGCACTCATTTAAATTATTCCTTACTCATAACTGTTCGCCGTTTCAATTACATAGTGAACAGACAATGCCCAACAGTGCTACCGACGGTTTTTTCCATTTATTACAGAAGTTTTAGTAAAGTCTATTGTTTTGTATCCCGAGTCCCTTTTAGCCGGAACAATACGTGAATGAATGCACAATTTTTGATAAGTGGAGTGAATTTAACTGAAAATGGAGTATGCGGAATTAGTTGTCCTCAGAGACAAACCTCTCCCTCACTAATCAGTCTTACATTTTCCGTCGGAAATGACAGCCTTGCCAAATTTTGCTTTCTGTTAGACACACGTAGACACGGTCAAATACACTCCTGGAAATGGAAAAAAGAACACATTGACACCGGTGTGTCAGACCCACCATACTTGCTCCGGACACTGCGAGAGGGCTGTACAAGCAATGATCACACGCACGGCGCAGCGGACACACCAGGAGCCGCGGCGTTGGCCGTCGAATGGCGCTAGCTGCGCAGCATTTGTGCACCGCCGCCGTCAGTGTCAGCCAGTTTGCCGTGGCATACGGAGCTCCATCGCAGTCTTTAACACTGGTAGCATGCCGCGACAGCGTGGACGTGAACCGTATGTGCAGTTGACGGACTTTGAGCGAGGGCGTATAGTGGGCATGCGGGAGGCCGGGTGGACGTACCGCCGAATTGCTCAACACGTGGGGCGTGAGGTCTCCACAGTACATCGATGTTGTCGCCAGTGGTCGGCGGAAGGTGCACGTGCCCGTCGACCTGGGACCGGACCGCAGCGACGCACGGATGCACGCCAAGACCGTAGGATCCTACGCAGTGCCGTAGGGGACCGCACCGCCACTTCCCAGCAAATTAGGGACACTGTTGCTCCTGGGGTATCGGCGAGGACCATTCGCAACCGTCTCCATGAAGCTGGGCTACGGTCCCGCACACCGTTAGGCCGTCTTCCGCTCACGCCCCAACATCGTGCAGCCCGCCTCCAGTGGTGTCGCGACAGGCGTGAATGGAGGGACGAATGGAGACGTGTCGTCTTCAGCGATGAGAGTCGCTTCTGCCTTGGTGCCAATGATGGTCGTATGCGTGTTTGGCGCCGTGCAGGTGAGCGCCACAATCAGGACTGCATACGACCGAGGCACACAGGGCCAACACCCGGCATCATGGTGTGGGGAGCGATCTCCTACACTGGCCGTACACCACTGGTGATCGTCGAGGGGACACTGAATAGTGCACGGTACATCCAAACCGTCATCGAACCCATCGTTCCACCATTCCTAGACCGGCAAGGGAACTTGCTGTTCCAACAGGACAATGCACGTCCGCATGTATTCCGTGCCACCCAACGTGCTCTAGAAGGTGTAAGTCAACTACCCTGGCCAGCAAGATCTCCGGATCTGTCCCCCATTGAGCATGTTTGGGACTGGATGAAGCGTCGTCTCACGCGGTCTGCACATCCAGCACGAATGCTGGTCCAACTGAGGCGCCAGGTGGAAATGGCATGGCAAGCCGTTCCACAGGACTACATCCAGCATCTCTACGATCGTCTCCATGGGAGAATAGCAGCCTGCATTGCTGCGAAAGGTGGATATACACTGTACTAGTGCCGACATTGTGCATGCTCTGTTGCCTGTGTCTATGTGCATGTGGTTCTGTCAGTGTGATCATGTGATGTATCTGACCCCAGGAATGTGTCAATAAAGTTTCCTCTTCCTGGGACAATGAATTCACGGTGTTCTTATTTCAATTTCCAGGAGTGTATATTTTCGCAAACGCCGGTTATGTAAAGCGGAACGCTACAAGTTCTCCCGACATGTGCATTGACGGACCACTGTATTTGTGCTCCGCCGGTTCATAGTGCCCAACAGGTATAATATTTTGGCGATCAAAGATGCCGTCATCGTCAGGTGTGCTGATATACTGATCTCCTGGGGGCGCACGGCTGACTTACGTCTCCCGCGAACCGTTCTCTACGCAGTCCGCGCGAGACAGCGCGCTATTGCTTCGCCACGGAGACAACTGAGTCGGTGGTCAGCGTATGCGGCTGATGATTCGTGGCAGTGTGCCTCGGTTGCTGTTGTGTGGGTGTAGTAACTCTGTCAGCCCTGGCCGCCAGAACGTTCTGCTTGCTGAGTGCCTTCTTAATTACACTAAAAACAGAACACCTTGAACAACTAGAGACAGGACGCTCATATTCACAGGACATGTACATTAGCATGTCCTGCAGGAATGATTAGCATTTCACCTCTATTCAACATGAGTGCTGTTGCCTAGCAGGCAAAGGGTCAGCCATGGGCATTGATATCTTGTTTCATGCTCGATGACATAGACGCGTATAAGATGCGAATGGCTTCCCGTGATCTAACCATCCATGCTGCAGAGTTAATCTGTGGTGGTTAACATTGGGTCACAGCACTGCGCCCGTCACTTCACCATATTCCACAAATTTTCGGTTGCCAACAAGTCTGGCGACTTATCGGCCCAGGGAGAAAAGCTGACATCCTGTGACACCAAGAAGGCACGTGTTCATGCAGCAACATGTGGTCGTGCATTGTCTTGCTGAAAAATGGATTCTGGGTGTTGAGCAGAAAGGGTATGGCCAGAGGTCACACGATGTCACTGACGTAGGTCACACTAGTCACAGTGCCCTGGACACGCACCGACTGTGACTTGGGTTGTACCCAATAGTACCGCACACCAAATGGCCTTGAATTAGTGCTGTATGTCTTGCGCGAATTCGGTCACTGTGACTCCCCCTGTCTGTGGAGAGCCAAAATGCCGCCATTATTTTCAAGTAAACAGAAACTGGATATATACGAAAACACAGTCTGATGCCATTCCTGTCCCCAATGACGTCGTTCCACATACCATTAGCGTCTAGCACCTTTCTGCACATTCGTCAAAGCTAGCAGAGAAGTGGACGACGCGCATGTGACCCATGCCGTAATAAATGGCAACGGGCTGTACCCTCTGACAGTGTACGATGTGTTCCACTGTTCCACTGTTGCGCCAGAGCCGAGGTGGACGCAGGTCTGTCGTGCAATACCATTCGGATAAGGTGTCGAACCTGTCGTGGGCGGGGGTGAGGAGGGGGGGGGGGTCTGTAGCTCGTGGTCTAGTGGCTAGTGTTGCTGCCTCTAGATCGCGGGGCCCTGGGTTCGATTCCCAGCGGGATTGGGGATTTTTCACTGCCCCGGGACTGGGTGTTTGTGTTGTCCTCATCATTTCATTATTATTCGTGAAAAGAGCGAAACTGGACTGTGTAAAGATTGGGAATTTGTACCGGCGCTGATAACCGCGAAGTTTAGCGCCCCACAAACCAAAGATCTACTTCCTATAGTGGGGGGGGGGGGGGGGGGGGGGGGGGAATCTGGGTGGTGCGACAGACTTGATGCATCTCATGTTCTACGACCTTCCTTGAACTATTCTGGACTTATCCGTTACTCTACCGAAACGCTTCATCCCACACGAGAAACGATTTTGTGGATAGATGCATCACATTCTTTGAAGTCAATGATGCGCCCACTTCCAAATTCACTCATTTGACAGTACGGTTCGCCCATACGTCTGCGAGGCATCCTGCGCATCTGCTCAAGCTACACCGATCCATTACCTTCGGTTTATAGCCACAGCAAGAGCCGCTGCCATATTTTACTGGTAGGTGATGTCGATGTGACTTTGAATCCAGAAGCCTATAAAATTCCAATCCTAATCGTTTCTGCAGAAACTACCAGAAACGTCTGACTACCACCATCTCCAAAGCCGTTTCGGAGAGTTTCCAATCCCTGCGTCTGGCATTTCCACCTCAGTGAACCGCTATGTCAGATGCCACGTAGTCGTGCTGAATGCTGAACCTGGCCCGTCGGTACGGTATACCTACTTCGAGTTTAGGGCAGTTTCTACCCTGGACCAGAGTTGTGTGCCGGCCGCGGTGGTCTCGCGATTCTAGGCGCGCAGTCCGGAACCGTGCGACTGCTACGGTCGCAGGTTCGAATCCTGCCTCGGGCATGGATGTGTGTGATGTCCTTAGGTTAGTTAGGTTTAAGTAGTTCTAAGTTCTAGGGGACTAATGACCTCAGAAGTTAAGTCCCATAGTGCTCAGAGCCATTTGAACCAGAGTTGTGTCGGTAGACCCTCGCTGTATCCATCGGCGTTGAATGCTGTGCTGACGTCAATAGTGAATTCTGGACTCCATCAGAAGTGGCTTCGGATCGCTGATCGTCTCATAGGGCAGCAAGTGCAAGACCAACACTAGAAAAAGATGTTATCATGCTATAACCAGAAAACCAAATGCGAACGGTATGAACGCCGTCGATCCTACAGATCGAGTGGAGTATTGTCGCCGACTAGAGGCTCTGCTCTACGACGCCGTTCCTAACTACCGAATTGATTCTGTTCTTCAGTTCCGCTACATTTGATTATGATTTTGTTACAAGCTCTTTACTGGTTAGTCATTATTACTTCTAACATGGCGCCTCTTGAGCAACCTTACGAGAGAAACGAAGGCGGTTCGGTCTGCGCTGTTCCGATCATTTGCTGCTGAGTTACTCGCAGTCTCTGTTAAGAGTGCGATGCTGCTGTTTTGTCTGACGCAGTAACGGTGTTGAAACGTTTACGCTTCCTGGCTGGCGACACATCTACTTGACTGAGAAACGCCAACTTCAAGAAAAAATTTTATTCTCACGTTCCCTCACTAGTTTTGTCGCGTAAAATCACGTCGTCCATTGTAAAGAACTAAAATACATCATTACTCCATTTTTCGTTAATGTTTCAAATAATTCGGAAAAGATGGACAGTAAAGAGTTTTGTCATATATTCAAGGATTTCACGGCCGTGGCCTTCTTCAATTTAAATTTTCTGGGTGAGAGGCCGGGTCGATGTATGAAACAGCTTCCTCACGTTTCGACTCCAACTACGGGAGGCATCTTCGGAGATAAAACGGCTACTGCCAGCAAAGCTTGCTCTCGCATTTATAGAGGGCGTAGAACGAATCACCATAGGTCGCGTGATGCCGACAGTGTGTCTATCTCTGGACAGCTTCATCATTCTCGATTAAAAATAATCGAATTTCATTGTGTTGGCGCGAAGTCGCCATCCATATTTTATCTAACTTCGAACCTTCTTCTTCCCTATTAAAATTATAATGGTGTTTATAAGTCTCTACTGCTTCTCTATAAACATGATAATGCGATGTCCTTCCTAAAACCGTCGTGTCACTGAATGTTATTTGGTGGTTCACATATCGAAAAACGTTTTCTGCCGCAGCCGAATTTTCGGTATGTCGCAGGCGAAAGTTGCTTTTGTACACGGTTGTTGACACAACTTTTCGTGGTTCCAGTATACGCTTGTCCGTGATCGAATTTTATATACCCCGGGTGTTGTTAAGGGGTGCCCTGTATCTTTTACCGTTCTGAAATAGTCATTAATGTTCTTAGTGCGTCAAAATATCATTACGACTCCATACGTGGCCAAAACTGTCCCGATGAGATCCGTAATTTTATAAATGAACGGAAGAAAAACGTTTCCAGATTGCAGCCATTGTTGCTCAGTATTTCTGTCTTCTTCTCTTCGTTAATGGAGTGCTCGATCAATCTCCTTACCTGTATATCCATTTTTCTTGAAGGCCGACAGTACGTGATTTAATTGATATATGAAGACAGTAACTGTTCTCGATAGAACAGATACCGCTGATGGCCGTGCAGCTTCTCTAGAATAAATGATAATTAATTGAAACCCTCAGCTGCCGACAGGTGTTGTTGATATACCTCGATGGGGACAGCTGAAAATGTGTGCCCCGACCGGTATTCAAAACCGGGATCTCCTCCTTACATGGCAGACGCTCTATCCATCTGAGCCACCGAGGACACAGATGAATAGCGCGACTGCAGGGACTTATCCCTTGCTCGCCACCCGTGACACCCACATTCCTAACTGTCCACAATCTACATAAGTAATGTTCCTAATAGATATTTTGCCCATCCACTCATTACTCGCGCACACTAAGGTGACGATTCCCGTAAGAGTTCGGGCAACCTGTGCGCAAATCCACTGTTGTGTTGGAAATAAGTTGTGGTAATGCACTGTCTAAATAAAGCTACTATGTCAGTCGGAAAAATATATGCTATGTATTAAGTAGCTTCCTTTACAGGAACCGTGGTTAACAGGGACACTACATCAAAGCTGACAAGAAAATAACTTGGGCTGACGTTATAACTGTTTCAGTTTTTCAATAAAATGCACAGTGTTTTTAATGTAAATGTCAGTTCTACCTATGTACGGCTGCAACAAAGAAGTGAGATATCGGGCCATCTGATGGGGTCAATTAAATCACTTACGGTCGTCCTTCAAGAAAATGGATATGCTGCTAAGGAGACTGATCGAGCAGTCCATCAAAGAAGAGAAGAATCCGGAAGTACTGAGCAGCAACGGCCGCCACCTGTGAAAATTTTCTCCCGTTCATTAATAAATCGCATTGGGATAGTTCTGACCAAGAAGATTAACGAATATTTGAGAACGGCAACAGATGCAGGGCACCCCTTAGCAATAACTCGGGTATGTAACATTTCGTGCAGTGTCAACACCCGCATACCCAAACGCAAAAGGAACTTTCGTCTAGACATACTGAAAAACTGGCCGTAGCAGAACATGTTTATCAAGATTGGAACCACGAAACAGAATTCAGTGAGACAAGGGCTTTAGCAAGGACATGGCATTTACCATGCACGCATCTATAGAGAAGCAATATAGATTCATGAACACCATAATAATTTCAATAGAAACGAAGAATGTTTGACGTTAGATAAAATACGGATGTCGACTTTGCGCCTACAGAATGACATTCCATTAATTTTAATGTTGACGCCATCCAGAGATAGTCACACAGTTAGCATCACGTGACCTATGGGGGTGCTCTCTAAGCTCTCTATAAATATGAGAGCCCCTCAGGACTTGCTGGTAGTAGTCGTTTTACCTCGGAAGAAGTCTGCCGCAGCTGGAGACGAAAGATCAGGAAATAGTTTTACACATCGACCGCGGCCCGGACGCTTTAACTAATGTAAAGAGTTTGATCTGTAGTTTTATGCATAACTATTTTTGAGTACGGGTATTACTTTTCCTTGTTTTAGGTACTCGGGAAAACAGCCACATCTGGATGATTTATTGAGTACTTCTATCAATGGTCCTTTTATGGTATTTATGCATTCTTTACTGACAGAAATTGGAATTGCATCTAGATCGGTTGAGTTTATAATTGGTGTATAACTTGTTCCACTTCTCTCTATCTTTCGGTGGATAGCGTGTCATTTAGTGTGGTCCTTAGGTTAGATAGGTTTAAGTAGTTGTAAGTTCTATGGGACTGATGACCATAGATGTTAAGTCCCATAGTGCTCAGAGCCATTTAGTGTGGTGGTTTGGCGGTTGGTCCCGGCTGGGTAATTTGTGTTGTCGTTTCTTAACAATGTAGTTGAATTAAACATTGACAAAGCTTGCTGTTTGTTTTGGCGGCTTATTTGACTGGCTTTTTTCTTAATTTGTGAATGCAAGTGTTTTCCCGATTTTTATTGTCTCCTGTTTAATAATATTGCCCGATGGTTTGCTTTCGTTTTCTACGTTCTGTATTATTTTATAGTTTGTAAATAGTTTAGTAACCAGCAGTACCTTTCTACTCTAACTCTTACTACAGTTTTTTTCTGAAACTACGCTTCAAGGAGTCCAGTTTTGATCCGAGATGGTCATTCCCTTTTGTCTTGCTCTGGATCTTAACAGTGTAAGATAACACAACGGGTCTCCTTTACTACCTCTAGTATTCGTACTGACTACATCCATTTTAGGAGGCATAGTTTTATCACGAATTAACAGTGCCATAAGTACAGTTGTCAGGTACTCACAGGTCTATAGATTCCGTTTCACGGAATAAGACTGAATATTAAATATGTATCTGCAAATAAAAGTTTGCTTCCCAAATGGAGGAGCTGAAACAGATTTTTTTGCTAGTAGACTTGCTACTGAAAACGTGAGCCCCTTGCAGAAAAATGCCATTGATTTCTGTAGGGCATTTATATTCCTAAATACTCTGTAAACAAACCATAGACGGCTTCACTGCTAAATTACGCTTTTCCTTTATGGCCACTGATAGAAGAATAGACGTTAGTCGATTTAAACGTCATTAATGAAGAAGGGAAAGCTGTAACACCCAAAACGGTTTGGAAGGAAATAATTCATGTTATGTCAAAGGAGCTATTTCGGGTCTTCAATTTACCGGATTTAGTGAAGCTGTACGAAATTCATTTTAGGTGTTCCAATAACCTGCTTGATGATTATTTATGACTTACATTCGATCGTAGGATCATTCTCAAGTCGACCTACATGAAAGATTGGTAAAAAAAAAGCAGAAAGTAATTAAAGAAGTACAATGAAACGCATGCATAAATGTTCCTTGAATTTATTAAATCCCTTATGAATGTTGTACAAGATACTTTGTTTAGCCAATACAAACAATTTCGGAATGCTTTTCAGAGTACAGATGCTACGTTAAATATCGCAATTTGGACACATCTGCTGATGCCGAACAAAGCCTCGTGTACAGACAAATGTGTTTAACGAGACGGCAATATTATCCAAAGGATCTACCAATTGGGATTAAGCCATAAAAGAAGCCGTTGACATCAGAAAATGCAACGAGAACTTTAACCGTGAATTATATCCTTGGTGGTACATGGCAACGGGCGCCTGATGCTGAAATGCGGCGGAGAAATATACAGGAAGTCGTCAAAAACTTGATATTATGTAAAAATCTGACGTGACAAGCAATCGGCGAGGCTTACATCTTCTTTCAGTCTATTGAAGTGACGAAGCACTGCACACAAAAAATACTTAGAGAAACCTAAATATGGATTTTCCAGATGAGTAATTGAGCCGCGATCCTTCCGGTCAAGAATTTAGCGTTTCATTTTTTCCTTAATTTTCATTTTTCAAACTTACATAGTAGGCGCGATGGAACTTCAGTATCCAGAACTGTGGTTTCGACCTCAAAACTGAAAGACATACGATTAACTATGTAACCCATCATTGGAGTTTTTCAGACTGGCGTGATTTTTTTTTTCACCTACCTTAGTTCCACTCTTCTTCTGAAGTTGTGTTCTCGACTGTGTAATGGACTTTTCATTACGCAAGCATCTTTATTTCTTCACGTTCACCTTCATCCTCGTCTAATTTTTCCTCTGCTTTGCCGAGTTCTTCCTCTTCTTTTTCCTGCTCTCCTTCCGTGTCTTTCTCATTCTCTATATCTTCTCCCTTGCTAATCTCTTCATCTTTCTACTACTTCGCATTTTTTTTTTCCTTGCTGGCCTCTTCGTACCTTTAAAAATTTCCGATCTTGCATCACTTCCCACCCTCGCTCTGTTTGTAACTTTGTCCTCAGCGCTGTCAGAGCCCTTCGTTACGCGCTTCCAACTGCCTTTGCTTCGGCGACTTACTCGGTAGGCATCATTCGAGTCACTACGGCGATGGGAAGTTCGTGAACGACAGAATAGGACGCACCAGGCCACTTCCGCCTTTATCTCGTCCGCCAGAGTAGAAAGCGGTCGCTGCCTTATAGGCTCGTTCTAATTGGCTGCGTCGCCGTACGTATGTTCCCGTACGAGGCAGCGCTCATGAATGCAGATGAGCTGAGTTAATTTTTATGTCCTTCTGCCTCAACGTCTTCTGGCCCACACTCGCCCAAGTCGGCGCTTAAATTTACGGCTGGAACACCATCTGCTGTAAGATTATCCGAGCTGCAATTCCGCACAGGAGAGGCTAAGCATGCACAGTATTGGTGATATTTCTGGAAAGATCGAAGGAGCTGTGTCACGGGGTATAAATTAAGAGCGTTTATCTCACAAATCTCAGAGGTTTTCAGTGTACCTTTAACATTCCTTTTGGAAGTCAACGAGTTTGAATAGTGTCTATATGTCAATGCATTGTTAGATCAGCTCTGAAGGTTTTCATAATGATAGGTTCGATTATTGCTTGGAGGGAAGCAAATTTTATTAAATGACAAATGTTAAGATCTCCTATGTGCTATATGAAATGTAACTCCGCTGTTAGGCAACTTGTTTGCTAGCATATCTTCATCTACAATCAATCTGATTCCTTAGTGGTGATGAACGATTCAAAGAGCGTTAGTATGTGCAGTATCGAGATGAGTAGGAGATTTAAATGTACATAGAAGAACATCTAAAAAGTGATCAGGAGTACAGAGGTACATATTTTCTACACTTTTTTTTCGTTTAGGCTTCATGTGTGGACCGTAATAACGTAAGAACGTCGCAATTTGAATTGTAGAACGACCATAATTTTATTAATGCCACAGATTAAAGTTAAGTTTTCGGCAACCTGTAATAAATATTCAGTTATTAGACTATTTAATGTAGAATGTTCAGATTTCGATGCAGATACAAGGTTACAGACTGTTAAGTAAGAACGTAGCCCACAAATGGTAAAAGATATCTTCTTAGTTCTTTCACAGCCCAACAGAGGGAGTCTTTGTCCTACATGCAATGTTCATGAAGCATTAATTTATTTTGAATGGTTGATCGAGATACACAAAAAGAGACACGAGTGCAGCTTACGCGTCGCGTTTATCAAAGAAGTTTGATGCCGATTCCCAAACGTTGGTTCACCTACAAAAATGAAGACTGGATACTGCAGCGGGACAATGATCCGAAACACTGCAGCAGACTCCGCAGCGACTGGAAAGAGGAGAAAGGTGTGCAGATAGTGGGTTGGCCATCACAGTCGCCTGACAGCTAAACCAATTGAAAACGATGGTTTTACAGCAAAAAGAAACTACAAGTAAAAAAGGTTTTCACTCGGAAACAATTGTCAACGCAAGTTCGACGGATTTGGAGGTCTCTTCCATGTGAATACGAGAAAAACCTGGTTTCACACACATGGTTCAAATGGCTCTGAGCACTATGGGACTTGACATCTGAGGTCATCAGTCCCCTAGAACTTAGAACTACTTAAACCTAACTAACCTAAGGACAACACACACATCAATGCCCGAGGCAGGATTCGAACCTGCGACCGTAGCGGTCGCGCGGGTCCAGACTGAAGCGCCTAGAACCGCTCGGCCACACTGGCCGGCAAACCTGGTTTCAAGCACGCCTCGGACATGCCAAAGGATTATCAACGCAGCAAGTAACTGGACGTTTTATTAATTGTAATTACATTTTCCTTTCGTGATTATGTGATGTACACACGCATACATGTTTTAGTTTGTTGACAAATACATTTTCTTAGTGATTAACCAGACCACGACTTTACTCAACGGACTGTTTTATCATCTACAGTATCTTCACTTCAGACCATAGATCTGTGGCTCTTATGGGGCTCAGTTAATGAAACTAAAAAGTGCACTGTTAAATGCCAAGTCATACTTGCTGCGAGAATGGATGACGGTGAATTTCACCATACAGAAACCAAGTACCTTATTTAACTAGCTCGCAGCAACGATAGTTGGTCACTAGCACAGGACGGTTTATTTAAAGAATGAAAACCAGCAGCCGGCCGAAGTGGCCGTGCGGTTAAAGGAGCTGCAGTCTGGAACCGCAAGACCGCTACGGTCGCAGGTTCGAATCCTGCCTCGGGCATGGATATTTGTGATGTCCTTAGGTTAGTTAGGTTTAACTAGTTCTAAGTTCTAGGGGACTAATGATCTCAGCAGCTGAGTCCCGTAGTGCTCAGAGCCATTTGAACCATTTTTGAAAACCAGCAAGAGGGATATACACAGCCAGGACATTACAACGGTTAATAGGATTTCATTTTTCATCCAGCGGAAGACTAATACTCCACATGCTCCTGAAGCTTGACACCACAAGTAATCAACAGCCCACACTGAATTTTAATGACTCGCAACTTACGTTCACGATTGTCAATACTCTCTTATTCTACAAGAAATGCATTGTATCTCTGTTTCTTCCTTCGTTCTCATTTCTTGACAATTTTGACCTTTTGTTACCTCCAGTGGCTTGTTTACTAGTTTCTGCCATGGCTTCGTCCTCCCCCCACCCCACCCCCACCCCGCTTGTTATCAACAAGTCCCCTTTTAAACATGTCTGTCAAGGAACTACAAAGTGTTTTCCTGCTCTGGGTAGTACAAACAGGGCTTCTTTTGTCTGAAATTTCTTTTAAAACTTGTTCAGCGGATTTTTTTATCTAGCTAGCTTGCCTTCGTCACACAAAGAAATACAAGGACACGCAAGGAAGTAACATCATCAGAGTGGGGAATAATCAGTACAGGCATGTAGCGTGTATCTCTATTTGTTCTGCCCTAGTTATTTTTTAGCATAAATCGTCCGCTATCATGTGTCCAACAACCTGAATTAGTTATCTCTTCTGATGACGTATGTATTCTAATCAACCCTAATGGAAAAACTTACATAATTGAAAACGTAATTAAAATGATCGTTAAAAATAGTAACAGGTTCTCTACAAGCAGACTATCTCTTAGATAAAATACAACGATACAGTTTGTTACTGCACTACTGACTCATCTCAAAAACGATGGTACGAGCCATTCGCATCCAAACTTGTTTGTCTTACCAGGAGAGGCATTTGAATGACCACCGATTAAAGGTCTATATGAGTAACTTTGGTAACACGGAGAAAGAAAATACCAGTATAACAGGACGTAAAATATGATTTTTGCACCATAGTACAGGCCTATGTTACAACATGCTTGGTAAAATGCACGTTATGGTATTGACATACCAATGTCATAGCTCGAAAATGTAATTACGTGTGACGTTTGATGTTCGACTGTTTGAATGCAAAAGTGATGTTTAATGTAAAAAAGTGATTTTAGTCAGATGCGTATATTTCTCTACTCCATTCTGGTTTAACTTCTTTAGTGAAATACCACACCTGCACTACGAAGACTGAATAACTATACAACACCGTCAGACCAGTAGAAAAACTTTGTTGTTTTGTTAGCGTGATAATTTTAAGCAAAGAGGAATGTAGCGATGAGTTAAGACATTGAAATGTTTGTGTTTTTGATCTTGTTATATCGATATTTTCTTTCTTATCGTGCTACGAGTTATTCTTGGACCTTGAATAGGTGATCGTTCAAATGTCTCTGTTGGCAAGGCGTGCAGTTTTGCTTACGAATGGCTCGTACCACTGTTTCTCGATGAGCGATTTATATTGTAAGAACGTTTTCGTGCGGTTCTGAGCTTTCGAGGTCACGTGCTTCCCTAGTAGACTGTATAACTTTTACATAAAACTGGACTTTGTAGATGCAAATGACTCACATTTTCATTCATTAATGTCTCATGGTATCGTATTCAGAGACAATCCTTGATTCAGGAAGAGAGTATTATTGCACAAAAACGTGTAATGAGGACAATATATGTCAATTCTAGATCATCGTATGTGTCGCTCTTTAAGCGGCTGGTCGTACTGACAACAGCGTCGCAGTACATTTACTCACTAATGACGTTGGTAGTCAAAAGTCAATCACAATTCGAAAATAACAGTAATATCCATAAAGATAATACTGGAAGGGAAAGTAACTTACACACTCCGTGACACAGTGTTATTGAGGTACGGAAAGGAGGCGTGAAAAACCTAGCAGATAATGAAGTTAACTTCAATCACAAACGAAGTGAGAGAGTTACAGAGAAACAGCAAGCAATATAGACAGAGAGAGAGAAGAAAGTTGGAGAGAAACTCGCAAATAGAGTTAAGTACAAAACGACATACCTAGAAAAATAAAGATAGAAGATCTATGAAACAGACAGTCATAAATAATGATGGTTGTATTGCCACATTTTTCAATGAGAAACTGTACTGGATATGTAAATTAACTGATTACTTCTACGTCATAAAGAAAACGCAGTTGTAATGCATCGGACACATAAATAACTGACTTGGTTAAACTTCTCCATAGCCACAGGCCCATTGACTCCTTGTCTCGTGTCAACTGCCTCCCCTTTTGACAGCCATTTTGCAATACACGCCAGGTGGGATTTTTTGACAGACTGTCCTATGTCTTTTATAAATGACAGGTTTACTACCGGATAGCTCAAACTTCTGAAAAAAAACCGTACACACACAGAGATTTTTGGTTACCGTGATACTTTCAGTTACCAGAGTTGTCTTTTGTTGGGCAAGTGAATTATACGTTTAGTTTAATTCAAACAGTTCTGACGTTTCGTATTCTTATCCATGGGGGTCATGAAACTGATATTGGTAGTGTTGATTTTATGCTCACTGATTTTCCAAATTAACTGCAAATTACGTTAATGTAAGGTTTCCACTCTTAGCTTCTAGTCCAACGACGTATACTAATCTTACACAGTTGATCGAATTACCACTTATCTTAATTCTGGTTGCTTTTGCTTGGAACATGCTGAATGATTTCCCAATGAAAAGCTTAAACAAATACATCGACAAAGACAAACCACGCACTATGTTTTCCTAATTTTATTTAACTGTTGGTGGCCATTGATGATGATGATGATGCTTGGTTTGTGGGGCGCTCAACTGCACGGTCATCAGCGCCAGTACAAAGTCCCAATTTTTACACATTCCAATTTTTTTTTATACAGTCCAATCTAGCCACTGTCACGAATGATGGTGATGATGAAATGATGAGAACGACACAAACACCCAGTCGTCAGGCAGAGAAAACCCCCAACCCGGTCGGGAATCAAACTCGGGACTCCGTGATCCAGAGGCAGCAACGTTCCCCTGTCAACATTTTGAAATAAAACCCAAATCTGGATTTTACTGTTGCTTCTTGCGACGCTAGACTGATATAGAATGGGCAGTAAAGAGCATTATTCTATAAAACTGAGTAAGATGTATATAGCAGAACGAGATGTTTCTACCTACTTGGAAAACGCATGTCCAGTGTGGTGGATAAAACACGTTTTGAATAAAATGTACAGACCCTCCTCAATGTGACGAAATTGCACCTACCTCACCGTCTGGTGAATTGCTGAGAGTCACTGGAAAAGCCGGATTTAGTTTGATCTATTCTATCCAGTTTTGCAAGGTTTTATCCAAACTGACATTGGCTGCGCAAGTATACGCACTTACAATAGCCTTATTGCTGCTTAAGTGAATCACACCACTTTATGTTCTTTTTGTGCAGCAACAGTTATAAGATAAACTGAATTGTCCGTCGCTGACTGGCAGAATACAACAATAATAACAAAGAAGGAAATATGACCTTAGTACAACACTGTTTATTCTTTTGTGGCCCTTGTTGACGTACTGCCAATAGGCAATAGTGTCCTAATATTCTACAACTATTATTTATTTCCTCAGAAATCAATTTTCGGTTTCTTCGCCCGAATGCGACAACCATATAAAATGATGTGTAGCTTTCACACATACAAAAGGTGCAGACTAAGAGCTCTTGGAAAGGAAAACATTAGATTAAACAATTACGAAAGACTTCTTTACATTTTAAAAACAATTTTCTTTTTTTTTACTATTCTCCTCTGGTTCACTTACAGAAATATAATTTAACAGAGCAGTAAAAAGGAGCTGTGTTCGTTCAGTTGAAACAAATATGTAGAGTTCTTATCAAGGAAAATGTCCGCACCCGGTAGCTGAGTGGTCAGCGCGGCAGACTGTCAATCCTAAGGGCCCGGGTTCGATTCCCGGCTGGGTCGGAGATTTTCTCTGCACAGGGACTGGGTGTTGTGTGTTGTCCTAATCATCATCATTTCATCCTCATCGACAGGCAAGTCGCCGAAGTGGCGTCAAATCGAAAGACTTGCACCAGGCCCGACGGGAGGCCCTCGTCACACGCAAAAAAAAAAAAAAAAAAAAAAAAAAGAAGATCGTTATATTCATGTAACACCTTGAAACCCCCCCTTAGAATAATTTATGAAATACTGTGCTGATAAACCCCTTACGTTATTTGATTTTTAAACAGCTGAGCAGAACTGAACGTACTCAGACATTTCGCTCTTTACGTATTCTGATCAACACTAAACTGACACACAATATTTTTAGCGCAACGCAATCTGACTTTCAATAATCCCTAAAAAAGAATGGCCCTGACTAACAGTAACCTATACCTTTCATGAATCACTTACCTCACAAAAATCTTCGTTACTCGAACTACTGCAAAACAGCGAGCGCCAGTACTGCCAGCTAGATAAAAGATTCTAACTACTGAAGGCACTAACTACTGATAGGAGGCATACTAAGAAAATGAAAGATTTTGATAGAGAACGAACAATGTATTTACCTTAATAGTGTTCAAAAGTCATAATATATATATATACATATCAGTTCATGATATCCAGTATTACAAATTTACTCTTTCTGGCGGACGCACGTCCTGATCGTCCGCTCTTAAAATTCCGCCATCTCTCTCCCCACATCCACCACTGCTGACGGCTCATCTCCAACTGCGCAACGCTACGCGCTGTTCACATCCAACTGCCCAACACCACAATAGTGAATATTTCAACAATGCCAACCAGCCACAGACTGCACACAGCGCAGTCAGTGATTTTCATACAGAGCGCTACGTGGCGTTACCAACATAAAAACCTAAACAGCCTACTTACAACCTGTGATCTTGATCTCTCACAAATGAAGAACAGAAATTTACTTGAACAAATAGACCGAACGACATGGCGCACTTGATAACAGAGTGGACTCGCATTCATGAGGACGACGGTTCGATTCACCGTGCGACGATGGAGATTTATGTTTTCCGTGATTTCCCTAAATCTCTCCAGACAAATGCCGAGATGATTTCATAGAAGAGGGCACGGCAGATATCCATTCCCATTATTTCGTAAACGAAACGAGTGCTCAATCTCTAATGACGGTGCTGTGGACGGAACGTTGAACTCTTATGTTCCTTCCTTTTTTAACATGGAATAACGAATATTTAAAAAAAACGTAGCATTTTGCGTCATATGTTATTTGATTTTAAATATTTACCAACGTAACTACTCGTGTTGCGACATTGGACAGCCCCAGAGAGGTGATAAAGCGAAATATACGAGAGCATGCTGAAAAGTAATGCCTCTGTGTTTTTTTATGAGAAAACGTTTATGTCTTTTGAAGTACCAGTTTCCTGATACTGACATTGTATAATGTTTGACTTTATTGACAGAGCCACAACCTCACCTCTGCTTGCACCGCTTCATCACTGTCAACGTGAACTCCTCGAAGGCGTTCTTAGACATTGGACACAGATAACAATCTGATAGGGCAAGTCGGTTCTTGTGAATGAAAACGTCATGCAGATAGGCTGAATTATTATTATTTTATTATATATTTGATTGGCCAAATTCGATCTTTCGTCATTTGCAAGGACGAATCTTAAGCTTCCAGCTACATTTTGGAAGCTTAGGATGTTGTTTGTTGTGGTCTTCAGTCCGAAGATTGGTTTGCTTCAGCTCTCCATGCTACCCTATCCTGTGCAACCCTCTTCATCTCATACCAGCTACTCCAAACTACATCCTTCTGAATCTGCTTACTATATTAACTCTTGGTCTTCTTCCACGATTTTCACACCCCGCGCTCCCCTCCAGTACTAAATTACTGAGCCCTTGATGCCTCAGAATGTGTCCTAAGGACCGATCCATTCTTCTCGTCAAGTTGTGAAACAAATTTCTTTCCTCCCCAGTTACGTTCAGTACCTCCTCATTAGTTGTGTGATCTGCCCATAGTTACGTGATCTGCCTGTCTACTCTTCAGTGCTCTTTTGTAGCACCACATTTCAAAAGCCTCTATTCTCTTCCTGTCTAAGCTGTTTAGCGTCCATGTTTCACTTCCATACATGGCTACACTCCATACAAATACTTTCAGAAAAGACTTCCTGACACTTAAATCTTTACTCGATGTTAACAAATTTCTCTTCTTCAGAAACAATTTCTTACCATCGCCAGTTTACATTTTGTATCCCCTCTACTTCGGCCATCCTGAGTTATTTTGCTGCCCAAATAACAAAATTCGTCTACAACTTTAAGTGTCTCAGTTTCTAATCTAATCGCCCCAGCATCACTTGGTTTAATGAAAGTACATCCCATTATCCTCGTTTTCCTTTTGTCGATGTTCTTCTTACATTCTCCTTTCAAGACACTTGCCATTCCGTTCAACTGCTCTTCTAAGTCCTTTGCTGTCTCTAACGGAATTACAGTGTCATCTGCAAATCTCAAAGTTTTTATATCTGTTCCATGGTCGTTAATTCCTGTTTTTCTTTTGTTTCCTTTACTGCTTACTTAATATACAGATTGAATAACATCGGGGTGGGTTACAACCCTGTCTTACGCCCTTCTCAACCGCTGCTTCTTTTTCGTGCCCCTCGACTGTTATAACTGCCGTCTGGTTTCTGTACAAATTATAAATATCTGTCGGCGCGGCTGCCCCCGTCGGAGGTTCGAGTCCTCCCTCGGGCATGGATGTGTGTGTGTTGTTGTCCCTAGCGTAGGTTAGTTTAAGCTAGATTAAGTACTGTGTAAGCCTAGGGACCGATGACCTCAGCAGTTTGGTCTCATAGAACTTACCACAAATTTCCAGTTTTTTTAATAAATATCTGGTTTCTGTACAAACTGTAAATATCCTGCGCTTCTGTATTTTACCCTTGTTATCTTCAGAGTTTCAAAGAGAGTATTTCAGTCAACACTGTGAAATGTTTTCTCAAAGACTGCAAATCCTCTAAACGTATGTTTGCCTTCCTTTAACCTCTCTTCTATGAGAAGTCTCAGGGTCAGTATTGCTTCGCGTGATCCTACATTTCTCCAGAATTCAAACTGATCTTCCCCGAGGTCGGCTTCTACCCTTTTTCCATTCTTCTGTAAAGAAATCGTGATAGTATTTCGCAAACGTGACTTGTGAAACTGATAGTTTGGTAAGTTTCACACCTGTCAGCAGCTGCTTTCTTTTGAATTGAAATTATTATACTCTTCTTGAAGTCTGAGGATATTTCGCCTGTCTTATACATCTTGCTTATCGTATGGAAGAGTTTTGTCATGGCTGGCTCCCGCAAGGCTATTAGTAGTTCTAAAGGAAAGTTGATTGCCCTTGGGGCCTTGTTTGGACTTAGGTCCTTCAGTGCTCTGTGAAACTCTTCACGCATTGTCATATCTCTCATTTCATCTTCGTCTAAGTCCTCTTCCATTTATATGATATTGTCCTCAAATACATCTCCCTTCTTTAAACCCTATATATACTCCTTCCACCTTTTTTGCAAAGAAAGTTGGAAACTTGTGGTACTTTCCTATGGGACCAAACTGCTCAGGTCATCAGTCCCTAGACTTAACACTCTACTTCATCTAACTTAAACTAACTTACGCTATTTACAACACACACACTTATGCCCGAGGGAGGTCTCGAACCTTCGACAGGGGAAGCTGCGCGAACCGTGGCAAGGCGGCTCAGGCCGCACAACTAACCCCGCGCGGCACCTTTTTGCTTTCCCTTCTTTGCGTAGGACTAGTTTTCCATATAAGCTCTTGATATTCATACCGTTGGTTTTCTTTTCTCCAAAGATCGCTTTATACCCGGGCCGCTGAAACATGTCACTTCAAGGTCACTCCCCAAGCGCCGTAGAGTTGGTAATATAACTAACAAACAAGTGAGGAACGGGAAGCGCCGCGTCTGCTGAACCAATAACAGCACCGAACGAAAGCCGGTTCCGGCGTCGACGCTACCACGTTGCCGGCTTCCGTGTAAACATTGTATGTTTAGTGCGCGAACGCCTGCTGTTGTGTTGTGTAACCGCCTCGACTACAGTTATTGTTTGTTAAACAATGTCTCCAAAACGATGTCGTTCACCAACCGACAATCCGTTGCGCCGGGAAATGCCATTAAATAGTCAGGCTTTGGAATTAGTACGGAGGACGCGTGAGTTTTACGAGCAAGAAAAAGAATTTGTTTCTGTTCATGGGTATGCGTCGATTCCTGCCGATAAAGTTTCAGAGCGTACCTAGAAAACTCTAGGACTCAGTGAAAGAACAGTTATAAGGGAAGGGGTGCTACCTCAAGACTTACAAGACAGTGAAATAAACAGTGTGGAAGAAAGCCCCTGTGGAAGAAATAGTGTGTTTTTAAGTACTCCGGGTAAGAAAAAGAAGCAGCCTCGTCCTATTACAGATATTGATTCTTTCCAGTCCGATGCAATTCGTCGGCACATATACGGATCCATAAAAGGAAAGAATAGCGAAGTTGCTAATTTCTTTAAAAGAAAGTGAACTTTCCTCTGGGGGGAAAACGTCACTTAAGATGATATTAAAAAGTATGGGCTTCCGTTTCAAAAAAGTTAGATGGACGAAAACTGTTACTAGAAAAAGCTCATGTTGCAGCTCGTACCATTTTCTCACACAAAATTGTCGGGGGTCAACGCTGGAGAATCAGTTGAGAAATGCTGGACAGATGATACTCCGAATAGCAGCGGTCATAGCCAACAGGAAGAGGATCACGATTAATTGTGGCCCATGCAGGATCTTCAAACGGCTTTGTGCCTGAAGGACTTCTAGTTTTTCGATCGAAAAAAACCGGTGACTATCATGAGGATATGGGCCACCCATGGTTTCTACAGTGGTTTAAAAATTTGTTGCTCTAGTTTAGTGTTCCGATAGTTTTTGTGATGGACAATGCACCGTACCATTCCGTGATTTTAGATAAAGCTCCCACCACTAGTGACCGTAAAGAAACTATGGTGCAGTGGTTGCAGGCGAGAGACATTGCTGCGGCATGAGCATGACAAAACTGCTGTGAAACAAAATAAGCCTGTGACGCCTAAATACGTTGTAGATGAAAATGCAAGCGAACAGGGTCACTTGGCAATTAGGCTACCGCCTTATCACTGTCATTTTAATCCAATTGAATTGGTTTGGAGTGAAGTCAAGGCGTACATTAAAGGTAGCAACAAGACTTTTACCATAACAGAAGTGGAAAGACTGCTACATGAAGGTCTTGCTACGGTAGACGCTACCTCATGGAGGAAAAAAGTAGACCGTGATGCTAAACTGATAAGAGAAGCACAGATTGTAGATGACATTATAAATGAAAACGAACAGTTAATGATTTCTCTTAATGATGATGATGATGATGATGATGATGACGAAGACAACGGTTTTGGCGTCGATTCCGATGACAGCGAAGGAGAACTGGATGAAATTGCGCCATTGACATCGTAAATTGGTGAGTGTAAATGTATACAGAATTATTTCTTTTTCTCTCTGCAATCGGGTAGGCTATGTATATTTTGCTTCATTTCTTTCTGTGAGTGTGGATAGCGTGTTATTAGGTATGCTTAGATAAGAGAACGACTTGTATGAATATCAAGAGCTCAGATGGAAACCCAGTTGTAAGCAAAGAAGGGAAAGCAGAAAGGTGGAAGGAGTATATAGAGGGTCTATACAAGGGCGATGTACTTGAGGACAATATTATGGAAATGGAAGAGGATGTAGATGAAGATGAAATGGGAGATATGATACTGCGTGAAGAGTTTGACAGAGCACTGAAAGACCTGAGTCGAAACAAGGCCCCCGGAGTAGACAATATTCCATTGGAACTACTGACGGCCGTGGGAGAGCCAGTCCTGACAAAACTCTATCATCTGGTGAGCAAGATGTATGAAACAGGCGAAATACCCTCAGATTTCAAGAAGAATATAATAATTCCAATCCCAAAGAAAGCAGGTGTTGACAGATGTGAAAATTACCGAACTATCAGCTTAATAAGTCACAGCTGCAAAATACTAACACGAATTCTTTACAGACGAATGGAAAAACTAGTAGAAGCCAACCTCGGGGAAGATCAGTTTGGATTCCGTAGAAACACTGGAACACATGAGGCAATACTGACCTTACGACTTATCTTAGAAGAAAGATTAAGGAAAGGCAAACCTACGTTTCTAGCATTTGTAGACTTAGAGAAAGCTTTTGACAATGTTGACTGGAATACTCTCTTTCAAATTCTAAAGGTGGCAGGGGTAAAATACAGGGAGCGAAAGGCTATTTACAATTTGTACAGAAACCAGATGGCAGTTATAAGAGTCGAGGGACATGAAAGGGAAGCAGTGGTTGGGAAGGGAGTAAGACAGGGTTGTAGCCTCTCCCCGATGTTGTTCAATCTGTATATTGAGCAAGCAGTAAAGGAAACAGAAGAAAAATTCGGAGTAGGTATTAAAATTCATGGAGAAGAAATAAAAACTTTGAGGTTCGCCGATGACATTGTAATTCTGTCGGAGACAGCAAAGGACTTGGAAGAGCAGTTGAATGGAATGGACAGTGTCTTGAAAGGAGGATATAAGATGAACATCAACAAAAGCAAAACAACGATAATGGAATGTAGTCTAATTAAGTCGGGTGATGCTGAGGGAATTAGATTAGGAAATGAGGCACTTAAAGTAGTAAAGGAGTTTTGCTATTTGAGGAGCAAAATAACTGATGATGGTCGAAGTAGAGAGGATATAAAATGTAGGCTGGCAATGGCAAGGAAAGCGTTTCTGAAGAAGAGAAATTTGTTAACATCCAGTATAGATTTAAGTGTCAGGAAGTCATTTCTGAAAGTATTCGTATGGAGTGTAGCCATGTATGGAAGTGAAACATGGACGATAAATAGTTTGGACAAGAAGAGAATAGAAGCTTTCGAAATGCGGTGCTACAGAAGAATGCTGAAGATTAGATGGGTAGATCACATAACTAATGAGGAAGTATTGAATAGGATTGGGGAGAAGAGAAGTTTGTGGCACAACTTGACCAGAAGAAGGGATCGGTTGGTAGGACATGTTCTGAGGCATCAAGGGATCACCAGTTTAGTATTGGAGGGCAGCGTGGAGGGTAAAAATCGTAGAGGGAGACCGAGAGATGAATACACTAAGCAGATTCAGAAGGATGTAGGTTGCAGTAGGTACTGGGAGATGAAAAAGCTTGCACAGGATAGAGTAGCATGGAGAGCTGCATCAAACCAGTCTCAGGACTGAAGACCACAACAACAACAACAACAACAACAGATTTGTATTATTATACGACGTTTTACATGCAGCTATTACAGTAACAATTTGGACGACTTTTCATAGATATTATCATTAACTTCAGGTGTTGCTATTTCCCGGTTTAATATAATATCAAACGCATAGTCTCTGTCGTAGTTCTCTCCATTATTAGAAAAACGTACTTTGTTGCACTTACGTATAAACATTGATTGTAGCTTACATTTACAAAACGTACTTCGGAGTTGTGGGCGTGTGCGGTGGCAGCTATTGCAACCTCGCAATCGCAGTGTATCCAACCACACGCGAGCTGTCAAGTGACATGTTTCACCGGCCCGGGTATAACTGGTCTGTAGGCGGCACCTATCTTTCGCCTAGTGATACATGCTTCTAAATCCTTACATTTGCCCTCTAGCCATTCTTGCTTAAACATTTTGCACCTCCTGTCAATTTCATTTGTTAGACGTTTGTATTCCCTTTCGCCTGCTTCATTTACTGCATTTTTATATTTTCTCCTTTCATTAGGTAAATTCAGTATCTCTTGTCTTATCCAAGGATTCCTATTAGCAAGTATCTTCAGCTTAAGTCGTGTAATTTAATCTTAAGACACGTGCTTGAAAAGGTCGAAATCGGCCAATCGCATAGATAATACAAAATAATGCAGCGTACCTCGACCATGTTTTCATTCACAAAGCACTTTGAGGCTGTGGACCCCACAAAAATAAAATTTCAGGTCGAGACTGTATGGAGGATGATCAATGACAGTGAACCCAAGGTACCGGACTGTTGCAGATGTCGCAGCCCTCATGTGTCATCTTTCCTTGTCATGCTGAAGGAGAGAGTACTCGATGTCTGGACGGTTGGAACTAGATCACAACACGCAGTGATATACAGTGAAGAGCCAAAGAAACTTGGCACACCTGCCTAATATCGTGTAGACCCCCCTCGAGCACGTAGAAGTGACGCAGCACGACGTGGCATGGAGTAGACTAAAGTCTGGAGTAGTGCTGGAGGTAACTGATACCGTAAGTCCTGCAAGGCTGTGCATAAACCCGTAAGAGTACGACGGGCTGGAGATGTCTTCTGAACAGCACGTTGCAAGGCATTCCAGATATGCTCAATATTGTTCATGTCGGGGAGTTTGACGGCCAGTGGAAGTGTTTAAAATCACAAGAGTGTTCCTGGAGCCGTTCTGGATGTCGCATTGTCCTGCTGGAATTGCCCAAGTCAATTGAAATACACAATGAACATGAATGGATGCAGGTGATCAGACAGGAAGCTTGCATACGTGTCACCTGTCAGAGTCGTATCTAGACGAATCAGGGGTCCCATATCACCCAGACTGCACACTGATAAGCAGGGTCCATGGATTCATTAGGTTGTCTACATACCCGTACACGTCGATCCGCTCGATACAATTTGAAACGACACTCGTCCTACCGGTCAACGTGTTTCCAGTCAACAAGAGTCCGATGTCGGTGCTGACGGGCCCAGGCGAGGCGTAAAGCTTTGTGTCGTGCAGTCATCTACATCTACATCTACATTGATACTCCGCAAGCCACCCAACGGTGTGTGGCGGAGGGCACTTTACGTGCCACTGTCATTACCTCCCTTTCCTGTTCCAGTCGCGTATGGTTCGCGGGATGAACGACTGTCTGAAAGCCTCCGTGCGCGCTCTAATCTCTCTAATTTTACATTCGTGATCTCCTCGGGAAGTATAAGTAGGGGGAAGCAATATATTCGATACCTCATCCAGAAACGCACCCTCTCGAAACCTGGCGAGCAAGCTACACCGCGATGCAGAGCGCCTCTCTTGCAGAGTCTGCCACTTGAGTTTATTAAACATCTCCGTAACGCTATCACGGTTACCAAATAACCCAGTGACGAAACGCGCCGCTCTTCTTTGGATCTTCTCTATCTCCTCCGTCAACCCGACCTGGTACGGATCCCACACTGATGAGCAATACTCAAGTATAGGTCGAACGAGTGTTTTGTAAGCCACCTCCTTTGTTGATGGACTACATTTTCTAAGCACTCTCCCAATGAATCTCAACCTGGTACCCGCCTTACCAACAATTAGTTTTATATGATCATTCCACTTCAAATCGTTCCGTACGCATACTCCCAGATATTTTACAGAAGTAACTGCTACCAGTGTTTGTTCCGCTATCATATAATCATACAATAAAGGATCCTTCTTTCTATGTATTCGCAATACATTACATTTGTCTATGTTAAGGGTCAGTTGCCACTCCCTGCACCAAGTGCCTATCCGCTGCAGATCTTCCTGTATTTCGCTACAATTTTCTAATGCAGCAACTTCTCTGTATACTACAGCATCATCCGCGAAAAGCCGCATGGAACTTCCGACACTAAGTCATTTATATATATTGTGAGAAGCAATGGTCCCATAACACTCCCCTGTGGCACGCCAGAGGTTACTTTAACGTCTGTAGACGTCTCTCCATTGATAACAACATGCTGTGTTCTGTTTGCTAAAAACTCTTCAATCCAGCCACACAGCTGGTCTGATATTCCGTAGGCTCTTACTTTGTTTATCAGGCGACAGTGCGGAACTGTATCGAACGCCTTCCGGAAGTCAAGAAAAATAGCATCTACCTGGGAGCCTGTATCTAATATTTTCTGGGTCTCATGAACAAATAAGGCGAGTTGGGTCTCACACGATCGCTGTTTCCGGAATCCATGTTGATTCCTACATAGTAGATTCTGGGTTTCCAGAAATGACATGATACGCGAGCAAAAAACATGTTCTAAAATTCTACAAGAGATCGACGTCAGAGATATAGGTCTATAGTTTTGCGCATCTGCTCGACGACCCTTCTTGAAGACTGGGACTATCTGTGCTCTTTTCCAATCATTTGGAACCCTCCGTTCCTCTAGAGACTTGCGGTACACGGCTGTTAGAAGGGGGGCAAGTTCTTTCGCGTACTCTGTGTAGAATCGAATTGGTATCCCGTCAGGTCCAGTGGACTTTCCTCTATTGAGTGATTCCAGTTGCTTTTCTATTCCTTGGACACTTATTTCGATGTCAGCCATTTTTTCGTTTGTGCGAGGATTTAGAGAAGGAACTGCAGTGCGGTCTTCCTCTGTGAAACAGCTTTGGAAAAAGGTGTTTAGTATTTCAGCTTTACGCGAGTCATCCTCTGTTTCAATGCCATCATCATCCCGTAGTGTCTGGATATGCTGTTTCGAGCCACTTACTGATTTAACGTAAGACCAGAACTTCCTAGGATTTTCTGTCAAGTCGGTACATAGAATTTTACTTTCGAATTCAATGAACGCTTCACGCATAGCCCTCCT
The DNA here is from genome assembly GCF_021461395.2 of Schistocerca americana. NCBI lineage: Eukaryota > Metazoa > Arthropoda > Insecta > Orthoptera > Acrididae > Schistocerca > Schistocerca americana. Next base: position 276,833,136 of record NC_060120.1, read on the forward strand.
TACGCTAACTTTGACATCGTTTAGCTTCTGTTTGTCTGAGAGGTTTTGGCTGCGTTTAAACTTGGAGTGGAGCTCTCTTTGCTTTCGCAGTAGTTTCCTAACTTTGGTGTTGTACCACGGTGGGTTTTTCCCGTCCCTCACAGTTTTACTCGGCACGTACCTGTCTAAAACGCATTTTACGATTGCCTTGAACTTTTTCCATAAACACTCAACATTGTCAGTGTCGGAACAGAAATTTTCGTTTTGATCTGTTAGGTAGTCTGAAATCTGCCTTCTATTACTCTTGCTAAACAGATAAACCTTCCTCCCTTTTTTTATATTCCTATTAACTTCCATATTCAGGGATGCTGCAACGGCCTTATGATCACTGATTCCCTGCTCTGTACATACAGATTCGAAAAGTTCGGGTCTGTTTGTTATCAGTAGGTCCAATATGTTATCTCCACGAGTCGGTTCTCTGTTTAATTGCTCGAGGTAATTTTCGGATAGTGCACTCAGTATAATGTCACTCCATGCTCTGTCCCTACCACACATCAAGGACACACGGGTGGGTCTTCGACTCGGAAAGTCGATATCGATGATGTTTCGTTGAATGGTTCGCGCACTGACATTTGTTGATGGCCCATCACTGAAATCTGCAGCAATATGCGGAAGGGTTGCACTTCTGTCACGTTGAACGATTCTCTTCCATCGTCGTTGGTACTGTTCTTGCAGGATCTTTTTCCGACCAGAGCGATGCATCAACGAAGCGGGAATGTCGACAGAGTGATATGCATGACTAGTAATCCTCAACCGAGATTGAGAGTAGAATAAAAAATTCGGTAGCATTATACGTATTTCAGCACGATCTCGTAGAATGCTATTCTGCTGTCTGAAAGCGCACAGTATGTAGAACATCACTGTGTAGCCGTATGAATGATTTTCTGCAGTGGTTGTAACGGCTTTCCCTCATCTTTCGTATTGTCTACTAACGAATGCGGTAGCTCAGCTGGTGGATGAACTAGAGCATACACGAATTTCTAAATCAATCCTAACATGCACTGAACCTTCCCTTGGTGGTGAATATAAGATGGAAATGAGTTATTATAATGTGTAAGAAACAGACCTACCTGAAATATCTACGATCAAAGAAACAGAATGACTATATCGAGTATAAAAGACACACAGCAGTGGCCAAAAGAGAGACAAGACAAATAAAGAAAATTGCTGGGAACATTTTCTGAGAGAAATGGAGCATGGTGTACTTGGGAAACAAGCTAAAACCAATAGGATGCTGAAACAGCTTAATAAAGATGAAAGTTATATGATTAAAATTAAGCCCATTTCAGAAAATGAGTGGTTGGATTATTTCCAGCCGGCCGTTGTGGCCGAGCGGTTCTAGGCGCTTCAGTCCGGAACCGCGCTTCTGCTGTGGTCGCAGGTTCGAATCCTGCCTTGGACATGGATGTGTGTGATGTCCTTAGATTAGTTAGCATTAAGTAGTTCTACGTCTAGGGGACTGATGACCTCAGATATCAAGTCCCATAGTGCTCAGAGCTATTTGAGCCATTATTTCCACACTCTATGGAGAGGTGATAATGAAAATGTGAAAACTGCAGTTAGAGACGGGCATGTTGATCTTATTTGGATGCAAGAACTAAAGTCGCGTTGAAAAATCTAAAAACAGAAAATCCCCATTAGAAGACAACTTCAATTTGGAATTAAATTACTCATAGAACTACTGAATTCTGTATATACTTGTTGAAAATACAGCAACACACCAGAGGATTGACAAACAACATTATTTAAAAAGAGGATCGCAGGAAATGTGACAATTATCGAGGTATTAGTCATCTGAACTCCGTATTCAAGATGTATGTACAACTAATGACAGACAGACTGAAGGTACTTTCTTAAACGTTTCGTACTGAAGAGCAGGATAGGGTTTGGATGGGAAGATCTTCCTTAGGCCGCACTTTTCCAGTCTGCCAAATTATTGAAAAATACAGAGAATACAATCAACCTACATGCACGGCCTTTATTGACTATGAGAAAGCTTTTGATAAAGTTGAATGACAGTAAATTTTAGAAAATATTGGTATACCCTAGCATATAATAAGCGTAATTCAAAATATGTATACTAACAACAAAATCAATGCACAAAAACGAAGTCCATGTGCGAGAAACATCTGCCAAGGAGTGATACAAGGATGTCTTTTATCACCTTCGTTACTTAATACGAACATAGACAAAGTCATAAAGATATGGCAGAATAAAGTAGTTCAGCATTGCAAGCTTAATAATAAAGTTGTAAAAACACTGCTGTTTGAAGATGATCACGTAATCGCAGCGGATGATAAATTACAGAGAGTAATTTGATCCTTCCACAAGGTGACAACTGATTGCAGTATGATAATACATAAACGTTAAACTATATTAATGGCATTCCTTGGTAAGGGGCATTTAAAAGTAATAGCCGGTCGCGGTGGCCGAGCGGTTCTAGGCGCTTCAGTCCGGAACCACGCTGCTGCTACGGTCGCAGGTTCGAATCCTGCCTCGGGCATGGATTTGTGTGGTGTCCTTAGGTTAGTTAGGTTTAAGTTGTTCTAAGTTCTAGGGGACTGATGACCTCAGATGTTGAGTCCCATACTGCTCAGAGCCATTTGAACCATTTTTAAAATTAAGGAATTCAATATTTTTAAATGCCTGGGATGTGAAGTCTGATATATCACACACAATGATCAAGAATACGAACTCCAAAAATTGTAGCGGTTAGTAGGTGCTACAAATCGCATTCGATTTAAAACAGTTAAAGTCATTGCTACACTACTGGCCATTAAAATTGCTATACCAAGAAAAAATGCATATGATAAACGGGTATTCATTGGACAAATGTATTCTACTAGAACTGACATGTGATTACATTTTCACGCAATTTGGGTGCTAGATCATGAGCAATCAGTACTCAGAACAACCACCTCTGGCCGTAATAACGGCCTTGATACGCCTGGGCATTGAATCAAACAGAGCTTGGATGGTGTGTACAGGTACAGCTGCCCATGCAGCTTCAACACGATACGACAGTTCATCATGAGTAGTGACCGGCGTATTGTGACGAGCCAGTTCCTCGGCCACCATTGACCAGACGTTTTCAATTGGTGAGAGATCTGGAGAATGTGCTGGCCAGGGCAGCAGTCGAACATTTTCTGTATTCAGAAAGGCCCGTACAGGACCTGCAACATGTAATCGTGCATTATCCTGCTGAAATGTAGGGTTTCGCAGGGATCGAATGAAGGGTAGAGCCACGGGTCGTACCACATCTGAAATGTAACGTCCACCGTTCAAAATGCCGTCAATGCGAACAAGACGTGACCGACACGTGTAACCAATGGCACCCATACCATCCCGCCGGGTGATACGCCAGTATGGCGATGACGAATACACGCTTCCAATGTGCGTTCACCGCGATGACGCCAAATACGGATGCGACCATCATGATGCTGTAAACGGGACCTGGATTCATCCGAAAAAATGACGTTTTGCCATTCTTGCACCCTGGTTCGTCGTTGAGTACACCATCGCAGGTACTCCTGCCTGTGATACAGCGCCAAGGGTAACCGCAGCCATGGTCTCCGAGCTGATAGTCCATGCTGCTGCAAACGTCGTGCAACTGTTCCCCATCTGTTGAGTCAGGGATCGAGCTGTGGTTGGACGATCCGTTACAGCCATGCGGAGAAGATGCCTGTCATCTCGACTGCTAGTGATACGAGGCCGTTGGGATCCAACACGGCGTCCCGTATTACCCTCCTGAACCCACCGAATCCATATTCTGCTAACAGTCATTGGATCTCGACCAACGCGAGCAATAATGTCGCGATACGATAAACTGCAATCGCGATAGGCTACAATCCGATCTTTATCAAAGTCGGAAACGTGATGGCACGCATTTCTCCTCCTTACACGAGGCATCACAACAACGTTTCACCAGGCAACGCCCGTCAACTGCCGTTTGTTTATGAGAAATCGGTTAGAAACTTTCCTCACGTTAGCACGTTGTAGGTGTCGCCACCGGCGCCAACCTTGTGTGAATGCTCTGGAAAGCTAATCATTTGCATATCACAGAATCTTCTTCCTGTCGGTTAAATTTCGCGCCTGTAGCATGACAACTTCGTGGTGTAGCAATTTTAATGGTTGAAATGGCTCTGAGCACTATGGGACTTAACTTCTGAGGTCATCAGTCCCCTAGAACTTAGAACTACTTAAACTTAACCAACCTAAGGACATCACACACATCCAGGCCCGAGGCAGGATTCGAACCTGCGACCGCAGCGGTCGCGCGGTTCCAGACTTTAACTCCTAGAAGCGCTCGGCCACGGCCGGGCAATTTTAATGGCCTGTAGTGTAGAATGTTATAATGTGATGACAGTACCAGTTCTAATGTGTGGGTCAGGGACTTGGACTCTAACCGCCAAGGAGGGTTGACGTAGAAGACATGAGACTCCTAAGAACCCTGACTGTTTACGAACTCGTAGATCGCATAAAAAATAGGGAAATAAGGAATAAACTGAGTGTCAAAAGTATACTTCAGAAAACAGAAGTATACAGAAATAAATGATATAAACGCATTATAAGGATGTCAGAGGAACAAATATGTAATGGTATACAAATATACACCTCAAGGGAAGAGTAATGATGGGAGTACTAAGAAGAGATGGAAAGATCTGCTGCAACCTGCTTGAAACTTAAACAGGCAAGGATGCGTAAACCAAAACTGGATACGATGATGATGAGTTATTCTCAAATAATAGAAAATATAAAGAAATTTGTCTTGTAAAGCCATTAGTACCAGCCATACCATATGTGTTCGGACATGGGTTAAACGTTATTACGCGTGTTTATCAACAACAGGGTTCTCGTGCTGCTGAGATCTATTGGGTAGGAAATGACGCTTTCTGTTCCAGCTCTTCGGTTTCGGAGATTCCCGGCGTCCCAAAGCGCCCGAGACGCTCTCCTCAGAGACAGAGTGGAATGAAATGGGCGGGTGGAGGATAAATAAAAGGAAAAAGCGACGGGCCGAGGTAAGGGGGCTCACATCTCATTTGCAAGCAGGCATGACAGCGGCGGTAAGCTATTCTCGTTTTCGTATGGTTCATAACTCGCGCAGGAATGTCCCTGGCCTCGCCCCGCACCCCCGAGCATTCCACCCCCGCGCCAGGGACAATAGACGCGGCCGTCGCTCCGACGGGCCTAATTTCCAGGGGAAATATCTGCCATTTATTTCCCCGCGATGCGGTACACAAGGTTTCCATCCAAGTGGAGCACCTGTGGCTGCCCTGTGAGGAGGCCCACACGCCACCAGGTACCTGAGACAGGGAACTGGCGTGTTACTGTAGGCGGCTGCTCGTCACTGGACAAGAATTGAGATTTGTGTCCAGAAACGCGATCGTACCGAGCGGCAGATGAGGGTCGACCTTTCTCGGCCTGGTATTCGTTACGGTGGTATATCTGTCGCGTGTTACTGTCCCACAATCGTTTGCAGCAGGCATAGCGAGTTACACAACAGAAATGATGTCTCCAGAACATACTGCATTTACAAATATTCCGGCAAGTTATGCACCAGAAGGACAAAACTCATTGGCCAACCCCGTAGATGTCACGCCACGAAATAAAGACGCTGTTCTGCTACCTGAGAACTTTCAGAATCGCCTCAGTGCAAGTTAGAAGGACTATGAACGGGGCGTGCAGTGTAACGTCAAGTCGGTATTGAAGTCGTTACAGACCGGACAGGTGCTCATCTGGACAACTATTCAGATGCTACCTTCTTCTTTTTTTTATCCACCCGATATACCTCTGAAACGAGTTCGTACGAAATAGCTCAGAGAAGGACTAGGCCGTTTGTGGTTTCAAGCATTTATAGCGAAGTACTAGTTCAATAGAGGTGACGAAAGCTTTCGACAAGGCGAACTGTAATAATCTTGCAAATGCACTGAACGAAATCGGATGGACTGGAAAGACAGACGAGTTAGAAATTAGTTAAGACTGAATGGAGAGGGTAGCAGTTGGATGACGTTAAGTAAAAGGTGTAAGATAGTGTTATTGTATGGTAATGAAGATATCGTCAACAGCCAAGACGGATAATAAAGCATTTTATTGTATAATGAGTTTCAACAGAGCTATGCTTATCATCGGATCTTACGCTTTTCATCCAAATGCATAAGATCCAATGATGACACCTTAGCTCTGTCGAAACAAGGTCATCCAATAAAATGTTTTTTTAGAGATCATGGCTTATGAAGCTTTCTTCAGTTATAATACATTATAGATCGGCCCCAGACTGGCCATATCAGGAGTACATAACAGTGCTATTTTCTACCACCCACTGCTTTCAACAAATATAGAGAAAATATGGTCGAGCTAAAACTCAGTGGCCGGAGAATATGGTATTTCGGATTCGCAGACCATATGTTGCTTCTAGCCAGGAACGGAAAATAGCTCTGACAAACGGTAGAGAACTTTGAAACTCACAGAAGAGTTCACGGATTCCAAATAAAAGTAAAGAAATCTAAAATAATAACAGTACAAGGAATTGTAAGTATAAAAATAATGCTAAAGAGAGAGGTATTGGAACATGAGCGTGTTGTTAAGAGGGTCCTAAACGATTTACTGGTCATCAGCTCTTGCTACTTCACTGACGAATTTCGTAGCAGAACCAAACGATGCACCTATTACTTACTGTTTCACGAAACATGAACGCTATGTAATACCTGACTCTGGTACAGATCAGTACAGTAATGCGATTTCGCTAAGTCAGCCTAATAATACACTACTGGCCATTAAAATTGCTACACCACGAAGATGACGTGTTACAGACGCGAAATTTAACCGACAAATGATTAGCTTTTCAGAGCATTCACACAAGGTTGGCGCCGGTGCCGACACCTACAACGTGCTGACATGAGGAAAGTTTCAAACAGATTTCTCATACACAAACAGTAGTTGACCGGCGTTTACTGGTGAAACGTTGTTGCGATGCCTCGTGTAAGGAGGAGAAATGCGTACCATCACGTTTCCTACTTTGATAAAGGTCGGATTGTAGCCTATCGCGAATGCGGTTTATCGTATCGAGACATTGCTGCTTGCGTTGGTCGAGATCCAATGACTGTTAGCAGAATACGGAATCGGTGGGTTCGGGAGGGTAATACGGAACTCCGTGCTGGATCCCAACGGCCTCGTATCACTAGTAGTCGAGATGACAGGCATCTTATCGCCATGGCTGTAACGGATCGTGCAGCCACGTCACGATCCCTGTGTCAACAGATGGGGTCGTTTGCAAGACAACAACCACCGGCACGAACAGTTCGACGACGTTTGCAGCAGCATGGACTAACAGCTCGGAGACCATGCCTGCGGTTACCCTTGACGCTGCATCACAGGCAGGAGCGCCTGCGATGGTGTACTCAACGACGAACCTGGGTGCACGAATGGCAAAACGTCATTTTTTCGGATGAATCCAGGTTCTGTTTACAGCATTATGAAGGTTGCATCCGTATTTGGCGACATCGCGGTGAACGCACATTGGAAGTGTGTATCCGTCATCGCCATACTGGCGTATCACCCGGCGTGATGGTATGGCGTGCCATTGGTTACACGTTTCGGTCACCTCTTGTTCGCATTGATGGCATTTTGAACAGTGGACGCTACATTTCAGATGTGGTACGACCCGTGGCTCTACCCTTCATTCGATCCCTGCGAAACCCTACATTTCAGCAGGATAATGCACGATCGCATTTTGCAACTCCTGTACAGGCCTTTCTGGATACAGAAAATGTTCGACTGCTGCCCTGGCCAGCACATTCTCCAGATCTCTCACCAATTGAAAACGTCTGGTCAATGGTGGCCGAGCAACTGGCTCGTCAGAATACGCCAGTCACTACTCTTGATGAACTGTGGTATCGTGTTGAAGCTGCATGGGCAGCTGTACCTGTACACGCCGTTCAAGCTCTGTTTGACTCAATCCCAAGGCGTATCAAGGCCGTTATTACGGCCAGAGATGGTTGATCTGGGTACTGATTGCTCAGGATCTGTGAACCCAAATTGCGTGTAAACGTAATTACATGTCAGTTCTAGTATAATATATTTGTCCAATGAATACCCGTTTATCATATGCATTTCTTCTTGGTATAGCAATTTTAATGGCCAGTTGTGTATGTTTATACAGGGTGTATACTAATAAAACCGGCGAACTGCAGGCGCGGATAGCTGACTGGAAATGGAGGAAAAAAGAAACGTTGAACATGTGTCTGGAAATGCCCCACCGCCACTGAGCCCGTGCCCGGTGTTCCTTGTGTGTTGCAGGCCTTGTTACTGACGCAGCGTACTGTAAGCCGCAGAATAGTCCGGTATTCATGTCGGGAACAAGCCGAGATGGTGTTTGTGTTCGACCTGGCCAAGCAGATGGAAACGGTAGAGAGGCAGAATCTGGTCTTTCAAATCTAGTGTATGCACAGTCCGCCACCTCCCAGCACATTCCTCTGTGTGAAAGGACCCATGATCACACAGACGCCAAAGAAAGAGCTTGAAATGTAGTGTCACGTCGTTGGTGTCTCTGAGAGTACTTGTTTTGGTATAACCGTGATGCCTCTCAGCCGTTCCCATCTGCTTTGCCGTACACGAATACCATCTCGGCTTGTTTCAGACATGAATAGTGGACCATTTTTCTGCTTACAGTACGCTGCGTTAGTCACACAGCTTGCAAACACACAATGAACATATGTAATGTGGTCAGAGGAACTGTTATTCGTCAGCTCCATCTGCACGGGCAGTGATGCCTTCCGGGCAAACGTTCAAAGTACCTTTTATCCTCCATTTCCAGTCAGGAATCCGTCCCTCCAGCTTGTCGGTTTTGTTAATGTTCACCCTGTGTATCCATGTACTCGTAGCTTGGCTGAAATAGCTAGGAATTATCTTTCGCAATTTAATATATATCCACTTGAATATTTGCGTTTTTTTAAAACAAATGTGTAAATAAACAAACGTGTGACATTTTTGGGGTCATCTCACTTAGGAACTTTCAAAGGAACGTTATTAGTACATCAGCTCATTTGTAAATATGTATCAGGCGTTTCTGTTTCTCTGACATGTGGCACCAATTGAAGGATGTCGTCACTATGAATCTATGGTACTAACTCCTTCTAATCTAAGGTGAATGCTTTGCCAGCAAGTTAATGGAGTCACAGAAAAATTTAATGTGAATGGCTGGGCCGGGATTTGAGCTCCATCCCGCCCGAGTAAGTGTCCAGCGTCTCACGTGTAGTATCATAAACGTCTAATCTTCGGAATTGGCTTTTCTCTGGGTTCCCATTCACAGAGGGAGGGATTTATATTCACTCTCCCAGAGGCCCAGTGAATGGCTGCTGCTGAGTCTGTGAGCAAGACGCTCTCGCGAGCAACAGCTATGTAAAGGAATGTTTCTAATAGACCCTTATACGCAGATTTTAGAATTTGTCCCAGAATTGAAAGAGAGTTCACTTCCATACCACCCACACAAAAATATACGGAACAAAATTTCATCCTGTGCACATTTACGGTAGAAAATGGACGTAAAAGAACGACTATTTAATAGCACAGGTAGCATATACACTGAAGAGCCAAAGAAACTGGTACACCTGCCTAACATCGTGTAGGCCCCCCCCGCGAGCACGCAGATGTGCCGCAACACGACGTGGCATGAACTCGACTAATGTCTGAAGGCATGCTGAAATGACACCATTAATCCTGCAGGGCTGTCCATAAATCCGTAAGAGTACGAGGGGGGGGGGGGGGGGGGGAGATCTCTTCTGAACAGCACGATGCAAGGCATTCCAGATACGCTTAATAATGTTCATTTCTGGGGAGTCTGGTGGCCACTGAAAGTGTTTACACTCAGAACAGTGTTCCTGGAGCCACTCCGTAGCAATTCTGGATGCGTGAGGTGTCGCATTGTCCTCCTGTAATTGCCTAAGTCCGTCGGAATGCACAATGGACATCAATGGATACAGATGATCAGACATGATGCTGACGTATGTGTTACCTGTCAGAGTCATATCTAGAAGTATCAGGGGTCCCATACCATTGCAAATGCACACGCCTCACACCATTACAGAGCCTCCACCAGCTTGAACAGTCCCTTGCTGACATGCAGGGTTCATGTATTCATGAAGTTGTCTCCGTTCCCGTACACGTCCATCCGCTCTATACAATTTGAAACGAGACTCGTCCGAACAGGCAACATGTTTCCAGTCACCAGTAGTCCAACTTCGGTGTTGATGGGTCCAAGAGAGGTGTAAGGCTTTGTGTCGTGGAGTCATCAAGGGTACACGAGTGGGCCTTCGAGTCCGAAAGCGCATGTCGATGATGTTTTGTTGAATGGTTCGCACGCTGACCCTTGTTGGTGGCCCAGCAATGAAATCTGTAGCAATTTGCGGAAGTGTTGTACTTCTGTCATGTTGAACGATTCTCTTCCATTGTCGTTGGTTCCGTTCTTGCAGGATCTTTTTCCGACCGGAGCGATGTCTGAGATTTGATGTTTTACCGGATTCCTGATATTCACGGCACACTTGCGAAATGGTCGTATGGAAAAATCCCCACTTCATCGCTACCTCGGAAATGCTGTGTCCCATGACTTGAACGCCGACTGTAAGACCACGTTTAGACTCACTTAAATCTTGATAATCTGCTGTTGTAGCAGCAGTAACCGATCTAACAATTGCGCCAGACGCTTGTCTTATATAGGCGTTGCCGACCGCAGCACCAAATTCTGCCTGTTTACATATCTCTGAATAGGCATGCCTATTCCACTTTATTTGCCGCTTAAGCCTAATACAGTAACTTAGTTAACCACTCAGGGCATTATGACTGCCGGCCGAAGTGGCCGTGCGGTTAAAGGCGCTGCAGTCTGGAACCGCAAGACCGCTACGGTCGCAGGTTCGAATCCTGCCTCGGGCATGGATGTTTGTGATGTCCTTAGGTTAGTTAGGTTTAACTAGTTCTAAGTTCTAGGGGACTAATGACCACAGCAGTTGAGTCCCATAGTGCTCAGAGCCATTATGACTCCCGACCTATTATCGACATAAACCAGTCCAGGCGATAGCAGCGTCACCTTGCGAGGAATGACTGCTATTCAGACACACGCACTGTTCATGTAGTATCAGTGGGGATAATGTCCATGTGTACAATGAGGAAGGCGCTCTGTCTCTCTTCGCCCAAGGACAGACTGTGACGGCCCGTAGGCTCAGTTGTGGTGAGTGTCTTCAACACGTGGTGAAACCAAGGTGAAACCCTGTCCAGCCGTCTTGGTGTTGAGCAATCACCCCTCGTTATAGATGTCCAGCGTCGTAGACTGGGCAAAGTGGCAAAACAAGGACAGGTGGCGAACTATGGCTTCATCATGTCGGTAGGAGGGTCAAGGTCGTAGACAAGCTGGAGACTGCTCCGTTATGTTCTGGGGAACATTCACGTGGGCATCCATGGATCAGTGGAGTTCGTGCAAGGCACCATGACGGCCAAGAACTACCGTACACTGCTTGCAGGCCACGTGCACCACCTCATGACGATCGTGTTTTCCGACGAAAGTGACAATTTTCAACAAGATAATGCGCCATATCACAAGGCTACGAATTTTTAGTGGTTCGAGGAACACAGTGGCGTGTTCTAGTTGACGTGGTCGGCCCAGTTGCCAGATCTGAACCCGATCTAACACACCTGTGATGTGATCGAACGTGGCGTCAGAGCTCATCGCCCCCTCCAGGAATTTACGGTAATTAGGTGACTTGCGCGTGCAGATGTGGTACCAAGTCTCTCCAGCGACATGCCAAGGTCTCATTACTTCCAGGCCACAACGCGACGCCGCTGTTATCCGTGCCAGATGTGGACATATCAGATAGGTGGTCATAATGTTCTGTCTGGTCAGTGTACATTTATTCAGTACGACACCTCAACAGCCGTGTTCCGGTGGGTGCAGCGGTTCCTATTACCTAACAGAAGTTAAGCACCGTCGGGCGCGGCCAGTACTTGGATGACACGAAATGCGAGTGAGAAGCACCTTCAGCTGTATGATGGAATGACGATAGTAAAAACTTGTGCCAGATTGGGAATCCACTCAGAGTACCCACTTCACGCAATCGGTCTCATTCATGACTTCAGCCATCCGGGCACAGCTCACGGCCAGACCCAAACATCCATATGCATGCACATCGTTAGGAAAATTGCGTCGTATTTGCCGGTCGAAGTGGCCGTGCGGTTAAAGGCGCTGCAGTCTGGGACCGCAAGACCGCTACGGTCGCAGGTTCGAATCCTGCCTCGGGCATGGATGTTTGTGATGTCCTTAGGTTAGTTAGGTTTAACTAGTTCTAAGTTCTAGGGGACTAATGACCTCGGCAGTTGAGTCCCATAGTGCTCAGAGCCATTTGAACCATTTTTTTTGCGTCGTATTTCTTCACAAGACAGGCACCGCAATTTCGCAGTATTTGGATGGTGACATCCCTGGCACGCTGCACACTGTTGACCATTTTCCGTTTGCCGTTATGACAGAGGGGACAAGAGGAAGGGTGGCGTAAAATCCCTGACCGCCAGTCTTTGTGCCAATGTCCTCGATCAAATTCCATACTTCTCGGCAGTGTCTTGTGAAGTGAGGACATGCGAGACTGTTTACTTTGGTGATCTCTCCTTCGGGTGAGGAAGTTAAACTCGGCAGCCACCTTGGTACTACTGGAGGGGAGCAGGCTATGTGCTGACACCGGGCGTCACCCACTCTCTCCTCCCACCGTCATACAATACATACGTGAAGCCGCCCACTACAGTCGTCTACACTTAACAGTTACAACCAGCCTACACACAACGCTCACAATTTGCGAAAGGAGAGGTATCTACACTTAGCCAATTTGGCGTCAGACGCTGCCCTTCTGGGTCTCCGGGCCAGTCATGCCATACGACTTTACATTTTTAGTACAGTATGATGTGGTGTGAAGGAATACGCTTAAATTATGTGGCTATGTAATGCTTACGTCTAAGGGATAGCTGGTTAGGCGATATACAAAGTGAAGCAAAATTTGCGCACTCGGGCTTCGCAGCGCAACTCCTCACGCGCCAGCGATAAAAAAAGAGTCCAGTAGAATTAGCATTCAATTAGGAAATAATTGCTACAAAAGGTTTTATTGTTTTAATGGCTTCGTTTGTGTCCCAGTATGTCTGTCCTAGGTTGTGGAAAAGTGGTGGGAGGGGGGGGGGGGCAAAAATGTATCCGGAAAAGGGATATTTTTTCGGTTTTGTGACTAAATCTCGTAAATGACTCACAATATCGAAAAGATAGTGGGATTAAAAATTTTAGGGCATACAATTATGCATTAAATGAGAGTATCCGCATATTTTTTGAACCACCCGTTTCCATACTAGTGCTCTTCAAAATTGGACCAGTTTTACGTGTTCATGAAAAATTTTCGTTTTAACCTCTGTTTTTTGGTAATATCGTTAAAACTAACCCACCTATCAATAATGTAGTTCATAAAATAAGATATGGAGGGATAAATTCTGCATTCGATTAAACCAAAAGTGAATTTATTGGACCACCCATTTGTGTACAGCTCCTCATTGAAGTTGGACCATTTCTCACCATCAATGAAGACAATTTCAAATGTAGTTCTTCAGAAATTCTTATGTAAACTCTTTTAAATATAGAACTATAGCAACCCATTGAATTGTACGTATTTAATATAGTAAAAGAATAAAATTTTAAAATTTTGTAAAATTTGAAAAATAGTATTAAAAAAGTTTTTCATACATCGAAGGTTAAGAACTGAGACCTCGTATGTGACAGATGTCAGAAGAAGTCCTGGCTCAAAAAAACTTGTAAGTGAAAAAAATATGTTATAACAAAATGATGCAAAAAAGACAGTGCACAATCTGAGAATAATAAATGATTATGCTCTAAACAAAAAAATCAAAGCAATCAAAATTTTTATTAAAAAGTTATGTTTTTTAGCTCCCCTGTAAAATTTGTCTTTTGTCAGATACGTGTTCTCAGTTCTTAACCCTCGATATAATATAGTGACACCCATTCAACTGATATGAAGGAGGCAGGTAGACAGACACTCCTTGAAATTAAGTAGTGGTTATTATATTTCGTAATTACAAAATTTTACGTAAATGTATGAGATGAAAAGGGTAAAAGTAGGTATGTACACAAATTTCACATACGTCGACGTTTGACTGTCGTTGCACCACTCGGCTCCTCAAAGTCTGTAATTTCCGAGTCCGATGCGCCGTCAGTAATTTTTTTACCTCATATATACAGTCCAGGTCTTCGTCAACATCTGGTTCGTCAGGTTCATCTGGTTGGAGGAAGTTAGTGCATGAGTTCCCCTTGCAGTTGACACAAATTAATGAGCACTCAATACCAGCCTTCCGACACCCACAACTACCGGCGCAGTCCTTGTTGCATTTGCAGGAAACTGTTGGGAGAGGACACTGTGGAGCTGGTTCTTTGGATGTAGGAACGGGGCCAAGACCAAACTCTGAAGCCTGCCATCCCCAGAGGAGCTGATCCATCTGGTGTCCTATCCACATTTGTACTTGTAAGTAGGTCCTCAAGCAATGCTGGCGAGCTGCTTCCGAAGTTGGTATTAGGGTGGCTAGGGTGAATCTGGATTTCACAATCGCTTTGGAAAACAGGTCGAATCACAATTTGTCCAAAGTGTCTCCTGCCGTACCTCCATAGAGGTTTGTTAAAAATCGGAGGCCAGCTTCGACAATAGCTTCAGCTTGAGTGTCATGCTCTGAGAAAGGTTTGATATCTTCCAGAAGACATTTGTTTTTGACCAGTAGATTGACCACCTTCTTCTTGCCCTGACCGAAGAGTGCTGAAGTTGTGCCACATCCACTTATGGCGTGGACAAATATGAGGGACCTTCTGATGCTTGCCGGTTTGAAACTGCTGGTACCAAATACACTCCTGGAAATTGAAATAAGAACACCGTGAATTCATTGTCCCAGGAAGGGGAAACTTTATTGACACATTCCTGGGGTCAGATACATCACATGATCACACTGACAGAACCACAGGCACATAGACACAGGCAACAGAGCATGCACAATGTCGGCACTAGTACAGTGTATATTCACCTTTCACAGCAATGCAGGCTGCTATTCTCCCATGGAGACGATCGTAGAGATGCTGGATGTAGTCCTGTGGAACGGCTTGCCATGCCATTTCCACCTGGCGCCTCAGTTGGACCAGCGTTCTTGCTGGACGTGCAGACCGCGTGAGACGACGCTTCATCCAGTCCCAAACGTGCTCAATGGGGGACAGATCCGGAGATCTTGCTGGCCAGGGTAGTTGACTTACACCTTCTAGAGCGCATTGGGTGGCACGGGATACATGCGGACGTGCATTGTCCTGTTGGAACAGCAAGTTCCCTTCCCGGTCTCGGAATGGTAGAATGATGGGTTCGATGACGGTTTGGATGTACCGTGCACTATTCAGTGACCCCTCGACGATCACCAGTGGTGTACGGCCAGTGTAGGAGATCGCTCCCCACACCATGATGCCGGGTGTTGGCCCTGTGTGCCTCGGTCGTATGCAGTCCTGATTGTGGCGCTCACCTGCACGGCGCCAAACACGCATACGACCATCATTGGCACCAAGGCAGAAGCGACTCTCATCGCTGAAGACGACACGTCTCCATTCGTCCCTCCATTCACGCCTGTCGCGACACCACTGGAGGCGGGCTGCACGATGTTGGGGCGTGAGCGGAAGACGGCCTAACGGTGTGCGGGACCGTAGCCCAGCTTCATGGAGACGGTTCCGAATGGTCCTCGCCGATA
Organism: Schistocerca americana; assembly: GCF_021461395.2. Classification (NCBI taxonomy): domain Eukaryota; kingdom Metazoa; phylum Arthropoda; class Insecta; order Orthoptera; family Acrididae; genus Schistocerca; species Schistocerca americana. Next base: position 276,848,970 of record NC_060120.1, read on the forward strand.
CCCCAGGAGCAACAGTGTCCCTAATTTGCTGGGAAGTGGCGGTGCGGTCCCCTACGGCACTGCGTAGGATCCTACGGTCTTGGCGTGCATCCGTGCGTCGCTGCGGTCCGGTCCCAGGTCGACGGGCACGTGCACCTTCCGCCGACCACTGGCGACAACATCGATGTACTGTGGAGACCTCACGCCCCACGTGTTGAGCAATTCGGCTGTACGTCCACCCGGCCTCCCGCATGCCCACTATACGCCCTCGCTCAAAGTCCGTCAACTGCACATACGGTTCACGTCCACGCTGTCGCGGCATGCTACCAGTGTTAAAGACTGCGATGGAGCTCCGTATGCCACGGCAAACTGGCTGACACTGACGGCGGCGGTGCACAAATGCTGCGCAGCTAGCGCCATTCGACGGCCAACACCGCGGTTCCTGGTGTGTCCGCTGTGCCGTGCGTGTGATCATTGCTTGTACAGCCCTCTCGCAGTGTCTGGAGCAAGTATGGTGGGTCTGACACACCGGTGTCAATGTGTTCTTTTTTCCATTTCCAGGAGTGTACAATTAATGAGGTCTTTCCTCTTCCAGGTTTCAAGAAATATATATTTGCTGATGGTGTGGCTAGGGCATTGAGCATGATGAGAAGGCCTTTATCCTCACCAACAACCACAACCTTCTTATGTTCCTGTGATACGTCAAGAGCTGTGGCAACAATTAGGTGGTCTGCGTCTTCATTAGCTTGCTTTACTGAGAAGCCTTCATCCTCAAGCCTCGAAATAAGTAAGCTAATGAGACATGCTTTATTTTTGTCATTGGAAAGGCTCCTGAGACACAGTCACCATCATTAACTGGGTAAAGATGACCTCAGGAGTAGAGTGTCTTTTGCTTCGGCGGAGGCTCTTGGTGGACAGGTCTTCTGGGTAGCCATCGAACACCACATTTGTCGCACTTCCGCTGTAGTGTCTTTTTAAATATTCAACATATTTGGTTAGCATTAACTGGAATGTTTCACCATTCTTCCATAAAACCCGGTGGAGAAGAAATCCACCATCGATGACAAATGCTGCGTCTTCCAGGCTTACATCATTCAGTGGTGCGAACAAGTCATGTAACACTGACTTGGGAGTCTTCCTCATTCCAGATGCATCGAACAGAGAGAGAGAGGATAGGGTGCCAGCTCATATCGGAAGAATTCTTTAAGCTATTAGCCAGATTTTTTGAGAAGTGCTATCCGGTGGAATATGGTTTCGGGGTTCACTGGTACATCCTCCCCATGAATGATCACCTTAGATTTAAATCCCTGTATACTCATCACTTTTTTCTTTCGGACAAACTTGATGCTGTCAAAGATTTGACCAGCTAGGGCGAGCATTGAGGATTTGCCCCTGACTTTGAACTGTTTTTTAATTTTTTTTCAATCTTTACTCATGATAATGTTATTTTTGAGTTCTCTGCATAAAAATCATCTAGGGACCTAGATTTGTAAATGTGAAGTACCTTACATGCAAAGCAATGAAAGTACAAACTTAGCCGTACAGAAACGGGTGGTCCATTTCACTTTTGGTCTCATCAAACGCAAAATTTATTCCTCTTTATCGTTTGTATGAACCACTTTATTGATAGATGGGTTAGTTTCAACGATATTACCAAAAAACAGAGGTTAAAACGAAAATTTTTCATGAACCTGTAAAATTGATCCAATTTTGAAGAGTACTAGTATGGAAACGGGTGGTCCAAAAAATTTTCGGATGGTCTCATTCAATGCAGAATTGCATGCCCTACAATTTTTAATCCCACTATATTTTCGATATTGTGAGTTGTGAGTTATTTACGAGATTTAGTCGCAAAACCGAAAAAAAACCTTTTTCGGGTACATTTTTGCCTCCCACCCCCACCGCTTTTCCAAAACTCCACCGAGGGGGAAAACCTAGGATAGTCATATTGGGCTACAAATGAAGCCATTAAAACAATAAAACATTTTGTAGCAATTATTTCTGATTTGTCTAATTTTTGGGTTTAACCCTACTGGACTAAAATGCCTCTCACAAAATTTCTTCCGGTGAGTACAACCGGCAAAAAAACGACATTAAAGAGTGCCAATCTGGCAACACTGTAACCGCATGTATGGTAACTACCTCTGTCAGCACCCTGTTGTTTTGCTGCGTAGTTGGTGCAGTGGCTAGAGTTTTGGGTTAATATGCAACAGGTCGACGGTTCGAGCCTGGGTTGAAACCATGTTTCTCATTTGGTAAATGTAGTGCAGGTGGTGCGGTGCCTGGCATCTTAATCATCAACAGCGATTGCAGTGGGACCTCTAGAAAACGCTTGCACTTACATATTACAATTGTAGACATGGAAGATTGGTGAGCTTTGAAAGAAGCCCTTTTCCTGTCATGGAATTTCACAATTACCTCATCCACTAGATGCGAAATCTGTTTTCTTTGTATCCTCCTCAATGGTCCCAGAGATTAGTAGCAACTGTTATTGTTGCCTCGTTCAGGTCCATTCATGTCGTTAGGGTCTTACGTTGCCAATAGGACTACTAATAGCCGGCCGTGGTGGCCGTGCGGTTCTAGGCGCTGCAGTCCGGAACCGCGGGACTGCTACGGTCGCACGTTCGAATCCTGCCTCGGGCATGGATGTATGTGATGTCATTAGGTTAGTTAGGTTTAAGTAGTTCTAAGTTCTAGGGGACTGATGACCTAAAATGTTAAGTCCCATAGTGCTCAGAGCCATTTGAACTAAGGACTACTAATATGGTTTGCGAATAATGTCCAAACTCTGTTACTATTTGTATGTGCTATCACCATGGTCCCGTGCCTTTCAACACTGAGTCTGGCAACCGCATGCTGTTTAATATGTATTTCAATGCATTATTATTATTATTATTCTATCGATGGGACTGTGGAAACGTCACGTCTATTACCTTTAGGGACACAGTGTAACTCGAAACATCATGCAGAACAATATCTGTCAGAGGGGTAATGCGCATTACATGGAACAGGTGCATCTTTAGCATCTCGAAACTGATATTGTGTTTGTAGTTATTCTGTCCTATGACAGGTCATTTGCCTCAGCTGTCTATTTCTTATTTGTCTAATCACGTATTTACGAGTATTACGTTCAAAGTTACAGAATGTTGTAAATTTAGGATACATGTGACGTAAGAAACGGCGTATAGTACAGTATGAAATGTCAGAATGAAATTAGCAAATAAAAAAAAATGCACACCAACCCAGGATCGAACCCACGACTTCCTGCATGCTAACCCAAAACGCTAACCTCTGCACCAACTGTGCAGCACAACTAATATCTGCTGACAGAGCTATGCTGACAAAGCTACTTACCATACATGTGCTTACAGCGTTGCCAGATTACCACTGTTTAACGTCCTTTTTCTGCCGGATGCACTTGCCGGACGAAATTTTGCGAGAGACATTTCTTTATCCCTGGCATGTGAGGGGTCGCGCTGCGAAGCCCGAGTGCGCGAATTTCGCTTCACCCTTTATCAATACTTTTCTGGTAGGCAAGGAATCTGTGATAGACCAAAAGGAAGATGGGTGGAGTCATATTTTTTTAGGAGTGTAAACGAGGTAAATGGAAATAATGACGAGAGTGGATCAGAAATCATGGAGGAGGGGAATGTATGGTAAGAAGACATAGTGAATAATTGAGGGCAAGATCCGTTTTTAAAACTGGAGTAATTAAAATTATTGTACTGTCATTTCTGTGTTAGTATTAAGTAAGGACGCGGATACAATGCCTGTTATTGTTGCTATATAAAGACTAAGGATCTAGGTACCACACATACCACACGGACTAACATTAGAAGATAAAAACAAATACAGGATGCTTGAAAAAACTGTATTCACACGTTGAACTGTCGTAGAAAATTTACTTCGCTTCTTTGAATGCTAAATTACTACATCTACACCTGTATCTACACTCTATTAAGTCACAGTTAAGTGCGTGGCAGATGGTTCGTACCGCTCTACTAGCTATTAAAATTTTCTCGTGTTCCATTCATGTGCGGAGCGCGGGAGTAATGATTGCTTAGCCTCTGTGCGCGCTGTAATTGGTTTAATCTTGTCCTCGCAGTCCTTACGAAAGCGGTACGAAGGGTCTGTAGTACATTCTAAGATTTGTTACTTAAACTTGGTTCTAGTTTCTAAGCAAGCTTTCTCGGGGTAGTTTACGACTGTAATCAACAGTCTGCCAGTTCAATTCATTCATCATGTCTGTGGCACTCTCCGGCGGGTCGAAGAAACCTGTAACTATTCATGGTGCCCTTTTCTGTATACGTTCACTATCCCTGTTAGTCCTCTATGGTACGAGTCACTCCTGTGCAGTAGTCTAGGATGCGTCCCAAGAGCGTTTTGTGGCAGTATCCTTTGTAGAACGACTGTATTTTCATAGTGTCCCACCTAAGAATTTCAGTCTGTCAACTACTTTTATTTACGACCGAGATTATGTGCTCGTTCCATTTCATGTACCTGCAAATTGTTACACCAGGTATTTGTATGAGCTGACTGATTTTACTTTCACTCAATGTACTGTAGTAATAATGAATAGACGACTAAGTTTTTTGTTTGTTTTGTAAACTGCACAAGTTTACATTTCTGAAGATCAAACTAACTTGCAAATCTCCGCACTAGTTTTGGATCTTATCGAGATCTGGCTGAATGCTTGTCCAGCTTTTTTGAGAAAGTATTTATTTGTAGATAAGTACATCATCTGCGGAAATTCTGAGGTTATTATTAATATTCCCTGCAAAAACAGTAATACACAGCATGAACAGCGAGAGTCGCAACACACTTCCCTCGGGCACACGCGAAGTTACTTCTACATTTGTCGATGAGCTTCCAACCGAGGTTAACAGACTGAAATCCAATCTTCCATCTGCAGAATAGTAATCCAGTACTCTACTCATCGCTCTAACAGAACAGAGATGTTGTGTCAAATGACTAAACTAGTCGTACAGTGTCGCCCAGTTACCATTCTTTGGCGTTTATTGTCTATCTAACTTAAGAGCAAGACGACACGTTATTACAGACACTGTATATTAGAGACTGATTGAAGAAAATTGCAACATCCAAAAATAATTAAGTACCGTAAGTGATTAACATCGCAAGATCACAGACGAAGTAGGATCAAGATAAACCATTGCAAAAGTGAAATGCTGATACATTAATAACCGGTGTTGCCGCCAGAACGTTGAATGCAAGCATGCAAACGTACGTTCATTGTGTTGTTCAGTTGCCGGATGTCTGTTTGTGGTTTGGAGTTCCATGCTTGTTGCACTTGGCCGGTCAATACAGGGGCTGTTATTGATGTTTGCGGATGACTCTGGAGTTGTCGACCGATGATGATCCTTATGTGCTCGACTGGAGACACATCTGATGATCGAGCAGGCCGAAGCAAAATGTAGACACTCTATAAAGCTTGTTGGGTTACAGCAGCGGTATGTGGGCGAGCGTTATTCACTTAGAAAATATTCCCTGGAACGCCGTTCATGAATGGCAGCACAACAGGTCGAATCACCAGACTAACCTACAAATTTGGAGCCAGGTGCTTGGTAAAACCATGAGAGTTCTCCTGCTGTCATATAAAATCGCACCGTAGACCCTAACTCCTGATGTAGGTCTAGTGTGTCTAGCTCGCAAACTGGCTGGGTACAAGCCCTCAATCGGCCTCCTTCCAACCAACGCACGGAAAATCACTGGCATCGTGAGAGGTTCATCTTTCATCAGAAAACACAAGAGACCTTCACCCTACCCTCCCATGAACTCTCGCTTGACACCTATAAAGTAGCAAATGGTGGTGGTTTTAGATCGGTGAAATGGACGCTACAGGGCGTCAAGCTCGGAGCTATCAAAGTTTTCGACTTGTAACAGTTCGTTGTGTCACTGTGGTTCCAACCGCTGCTCGAACTGCTGGTGCAGATGCAGCACGATGCGCCACAGCCACACGCCCAACACCTTAGTCTTCCCTCCCGGTAGCACCACGTGGCCGTCCGGAGCCTGGTCTTGTTGCTACCGTACATTCTCCTGACCACCACTGCCAGCAGGCATGTACAATGGCTACATTCCTGCCAAGTCTTTCCGTAGTATCGCAGAAGAAACATCCACCTTCTCGTAATCGTATTACATGACCTCGTTCAGACTCAGTGAGGCGTTGATAATGGCGTCTTGGTTGCCTTATTCTTGACTAATATCAACTCACGACGTCCAATCTGAAAGGTTACTAACGCTCAGGGCCGTTACAGCGTGTATTCAAACCAAAATGATTTGCATCCTCAGTCTTTTGCGCCTGGCGCGAAATCTGAGTAGATATCTTTTTTCAGATGTGTATTCAAACCAAAATGATTTGCATCCTCAGTCTTTTGCGCCTGGCGCGAAATCTGAGTAGATATCTTTTCTCAGATGTAGAAACACGCCTACCAACTTTTGTTTATGTCGCACAACTCATTCTTCATTCTTCGTTTTGCGAATTTTTTCCCGTCAGTGTACTATATTGCCAGTATGTAGGGAATCGCACGATGATGTGCGAGTGAGCAAATTTGTGCCCCCTTTGTATATTTTAATGAAGCAGGTGACTTATTCTTTTGAGAGCTTCACTTGTCTTCCCCCGGTTGAAATTATGGAACACTGCGGAAATTTACGAGAAGCTCATTTTGTGTCAGAGTTAATTTCCATAAAGTGGTCTATTTAATTCCCCTGGCTCCATTATTTTTGCTCGCTTTTTGTTTTCACAAATTACAGCGTATTTTTCAACAACTACAACACGGTCAAAATATTTTAGTTATCTGATTTAGGAAGAAGTAGAATATTTCATTTGCTTCAGGGAAGAATTGTGATATGTAACGAATTTTAGAAAACACACATTTTACTGGCAGATCAGTCACGGCAGTTTTTGTGAAGGATAGAAATGCTTGTGCGTTGAAGGAAGAGGCCGTTGCGATCCGTAGCCGTGCACGTGCTCTGTTTGAAATGATGCAGAGTTTGAAATGATGCAGAGGCCGTACATTCCGCTGACCTTGCTCACTGCTTCGCCTTTAATGGTCCTAATTCGTTCCCAAGTCAGCGATAAATAAGCGCAGTAACAATAGCTAAACAGGTTCTCTCTTCGTGGGCTGGATCGCTGTGACGCCCAAAGCGACCAACTCCGCCAAGCAAAAACTAGTTGTGAATTACTTCCTTACGAAAGACGCCCGAATTAAAAAGCGCTCGCAGAACGATGCTTACTCAGAAGTGTGCAAAGAAAGTTTAATCCGCCGATTACTCTCTTGTAATATTTGAAACGTTTTAACTATACAAGAAAATTTACCAGTTTTTCAAAAGGGTGCTGTTTGCTACTTGGGCCTTTAAAATCATTATTTTCGATTAATGAAACACACACAACACTGCTGTAATGTTCTACACTATTTTTTTTAATTTGTTGCACGAACCGATTTTCGGCTGTTAAGCCATCATCAGGTACAAAGTTAAGTATGTGGTACAGCGAAATTTTGTTGGATCAAAGATTTGAAACTAGTACATGTACAGAGTATCTGTGTTTCAAGAGATGAAAATGTTAATGTTAGAATAGAAATAAAACAAGCGAGGTTATTTAAGTGTAAACGTGATGTAAGCTGTTTAACTAAGATAAAATATGTGACGCATTAACTAATGAACTATAGAAAAATTACAACAGTTGTAGATAGAAGAACATAATTGAACCATAAGATTTGGTGACATGTTCCAAAGATGTGGCTGAATGTCTCTGGAATATGTCAAAAAATGGTTCAAATGGCTCTGAGCACTATGGGACTTAACAGCTGTGGTCATCAGTCCCCTAGAACTTAGAACTACTTAAACCTAACTAACCTAAGGACATCACACACATCCATGCCCGAGGCAGGATTCGAACCTGCTACCGTAGCAGTCGCACGGTTCCGGACTGCGCGCCTAGAACCACGAGACCACCGCGGCCGGCTGGAATATGTCACCAAAGCTTATTGTACAATTATATTCTTCTTTGTACAACTGTTGTAATTCCGTGCATGCAACTGATTTAAATCCTTGCATGACTCTTCAAGCCCCCATGTAAATTCCATCCTTCATTACCAATGAACAGCAGTCAGCAAGAACCAGCTGCCTGCTGAGGAGGTTTGTATGCAGCAACGTTCACTGAACAGTCGTTGCGGAGACACTGTTGGTAGCCCCTCGGTTCATCTGGGCGGTCAGTTGCTCAACAGTTGCACGACTGTTCGCCCGTACACATCTCAGCAGTCGTTCAGCCCCGTCACCTACTGCTTGTTGGTGCACCACACTTGCCTCACAGCTGGTTTTCGTTAATGCCATTTTGTCAGGCACGCTATACTAAACTATGTTAGCATACTAACAGACTAGACACTTACCCTTTTCGGAAAACATTTCACCCTTAGCTAAAAAGACAACGATCATGAACATTTGAATGCCAGGTAAACCTCTCAGATTTCGTGACAATAAATCGTTATTGCACATTGATGTCGAATACAGGCGGTTGTCACATTAATGTGTGTATCAGCCATACATGTATCAAGTACATTGAGAATGAAACACTTTTATACGAAGTGTCCAGGTGATTAGTGAGCATCAAAATGGTGCACATACAGATGCGTAAAGTAATGACATTGTTACGAAAGTGGAGCTCGGTAACCTATTTGTGTGAGACATTTCATGACAGAAACCTCAGCTACCCTTAGTAACAGAGCGCAACGCTATCTAGTGAAGAGATCAGGCCCAGATTTGTGGAGGACGGCAAATTGGGGTGTCTGCACCGGGCGCAAATTTCAGGAGGCGCCAAATTGATATTATTGAAGAAAGCAACCTTGTTTCACAAAGTGCCTAGCGGCCAACTTATGTTGATCTATCGGTTATTCATATGATTTTGAAACGCGTCAATATCGGTTTTTGAACGTTTTTGAACACATTCTAAGTTGATTTATGATCGAATCATAAGTTGATGTTTGAATTCATGGCCGTCCGTGGTGGCCAAGTGGTTAAAGGCGCTACAGTCTGGAACCGCGCGACCGCTACGGTCGCAGGTTCGAATCCTGCCTCGGGCATGGATGTGTGTGATGTCCTTAGGTTAGTTAGGTTTAAGTAGTTCTAAGTTCTAGGGGACTGATGACCTTAGAAGTTAAGTCTTATAGTGCTCAGAGCCATTTGAACCATTTGAATTCATGCATAGTGGGCGTGATGTCTCTGCCAGGGGAATCCCAGTCACATCAAGAAATAAAAAACTTTTCCGGAGACAACGGCAAGTGTGCTATACGAGCTGAGCCGAATACACCCGAACGGGTGAATGCCAATCACTGTTTGCTTATGTGGTTAATTGTGTGTGCGAAATGACAAGCATCGTTGAAATTATTAGCAAAATCCATAGATTCCGACTACCGCAGTGGAAATGATGGGCTAACAGTACTAAAAGGTAAGGAAGATTTCATATTAATTAAATCTGCAGGCTTTCGTGGCCGTTGTCACAAAAGTTAAATCTTCTGGGGTGTTAGTCTGCGTCATATTTTCTCTAAAATAATCGACGTTTCGACCCCTGTGCTGGGATCTTCTTCCACATCTTCCAGTGTCCACTATTGCTAGAACACTGTCAAAGACCAGTGTCGTGTTCAGTTTTAAAGGGGAGTTTTCCCGCTTTTGTGCTGGAGATGTGGGAGTATTGGTTAAAATTCTTGTGGCTACCATTGGTGGACCATTGTCATAGGCTAATAATCCCGCACTGATGCAGAAGAAGGGGTGTTATTGACCCATCGTCATTAGATAGAAAGGCACTATTCCACACTTACGCTGGAGAAGGGTTATTGGTTGAAATTCCTGCTACTGCTATTGGTTGGCCGTCATCATTGACTAGATTCGAAACAGACAGAGCAAGAGAGGGGTAATGTTTACGCAAAATATTATTGTCCACCGAGGTGACTTGTAGTGTGTCGTTTATCTTGATCACACACCGCAGCCGCATACTCACTTCCAGGACGGCGTAAAGCCACAATGCCGGAAGCCTATAGCCGTCCTCTCTGTTCAAAACTACATGCATTTTGGGACTTTCAACCGCTTTCGGACCTTTCTTATAGAAATGTTTGATTCCTTAGCCACCAAACGTACGTTATTAAAATCGATGTCAGAGACACAGGTCGCATGATGTTCCGCTATTGCCGATTTTACATTTTGCTTTAGCCACGTGTGCCGTTTGTGTTCCTTAATGGGTTTTTAACAGTTCTTCCCTTTTCGCCTACATACACTTTGCCGCAGCCACATGTCAATTGATAGACACCTGCGTTGTGGAGGCAATCAGGTGCATCCGTTTTTCGTCGAAAAAATCTTTTATTTTGTATTGACTAAATAATGAAATCTGGATACCACTTTTATTTAGAATTCTGCATATGATGTCAGTGACCCCAGAAACGAAGGGTAACATAACAGGGTGAGAAGGCGGTTCCTCGTCATTCTTATTAGCGTGATTAATGTTCCCCCTAAAAGTGCTGTCGATTGAACAACTATCTTAGCCATTTGCGTTCAATGTCCTCTTTAAAAAATTCAACTCCGATTCCAAGTTGTCGTCATCGCTGATACGGAAGGCACGTGAAGACAGAGCGTTGAGCCCTGCTTGCTTCTGGGCTGGATGGTGGTGCGAAGTGGCATCTAAATACCTGTTTATGTTAGTCGGCTTTCTACACACTCTGTGAACTACAGTGTTATCAGGTGTTCTGTATGCCAACACATCTAGGAACGGGAGACCAACCGCACTCCCAACCTCCAAGGTGAATTTGATTTTGAGGTGAATTCCATTTAAGAAATTGTGGAACGCATGAAGTTGTTCTTCGCTGTGTGGCAATATAACAAATGTATCGTCCACATAGCGGAGACAGCAGGAAGGCGTCAAAGGAGCACTACTTAATGCCTGTTGCTCAGAATGTTCCATAAAGATATCAGCTGCAACTGGCACGGTTCTAGGCGTTACAGTCTGGAACTGCGCGACCGCTACGGTCGCAGGTTCGAATCCTTCCTCGGACGTGGATGTGTGTGATGTCCTCAGTTTAGTTAGGTTTAAGTAGTTCTAAGTTCTAAGGGACTGATGACCTCAGAAGTTAAGTCCCATAGTGCTCAGAGCCATTTTTTGCAACTGGAAAAATGGGTGAGCCCATAGCAAGGCCGTCAGCCTATTCATAGAATTCATCATTGCGTTTAAAATAGCTCGAACAAAGACATAATTTAGTTAAGTCACAAACACCTGGAGCAGCTTTCTCCCTTATGATCTCCATTGTATCTGGCACCTGGACGTTACTGAATAACGATGGCACAACGAAGCTAACAAGAATGTCACCCGCTGATGTTTTCAGTGCGCGTATAATTTCTAAAAAATGTTTCAGATCTTTGACAAAAGTATTTGTTTTACCAACTAGATCTCTCAGTGTACTAGGTAAATGACGTGTTAAAAAATATGTTGGCAAGCTAATCCTACTGACGACAAACGTCAAAGGAACCGATTTTTTACGTCTCTTGGGTAGTCAATACCTTCTGGGTGAGACAGGTATTGAGATGTTAGATTCTTTGTAATAGAGCTGTCCAATCTTGAGTCTGATATCAGGTTTTTCACTTTCAAAATGGTTCTGTTGGTCGGATCGCTTTTTAAGATTACACATTATCCTCTCGGTGTATCCAAGCAAATGAAATATTGACAGAAAATTTTTGCCAGATCTCTACACTACTAAGGGCCAGTTGTACAGTCCCCGGTTAGCAGCCGCTTAAGTTCTATTCTCCGAATATCGTGGGAAACGCGCTGTACGAACACGTAATAACGCCTAGCCAGAGAATAACTGAACTGGTGATCCTGGCAAGGTTAGCGAAGTTAACCAGAGAACCAATGGCAGGAATAGTTATAGGATTAGTGATGAGGAAGGAGAAGGAACAAGGACATTACACAAATTATATGGAAGAATGTGACGATTTCAAATTTATACAAAAATTTCGTACTACAACGTTTCGGTCTCATGCATGAGGAACTGGAGCGTATGACTGAAATGTGAAACTATTCCCAAAAATAAAACTTTTTGCTTGTAGTAGGTCTAATAGGCATTTGATATTGGTACTTCTTGAATTATGTTCTTTCGTGCTATCTATGTAAATGAGGTAGATAAAAATGACCATTCGTGCTACAACAGTCTCACTTACTTGGCGTGTGTCACAATTGCTACACTAGTAGAAAGGCCTATATCGTTTTATCTAGCAGACAGTGACAAAATAGTCGTAATCAAATCGAGGAACCACACCAGCCTTGGCTACTATTCGTGTTAATAGCTCGTTCAGTATTAGACAGCGAGCTTTTGATTTTTCATGTAGCAAAACGTTTGCCGAACTTTGATGAGGTACCAGATTCTTTCGCAGAAAGGAAATGACGCCGTGTAAAGCTGTAGCAAAATTAGAGAGAGGAAAATGCTGGGAAATGTGTACTGTCTTCCTTGTCTCTTGTCTTTACTGGTTTTATGTTCCCTATATTTAATTTTATATCATACAAAAGAGAAAGTTATTACCTAATAGGCATTAAAGAGTGCAAATTTTCTGAAGAGTTCTTATTCTCCCGGTCATAAATAATCCCACCTAATATTAATTCTGATTTTATTTTGGGGGAGGGGGGGGGGGGGGGGGGGTAGGATGTCAAACAGGCCAACTGGGAGCAGGAGAGGCACCAGAGGACATTTTAATTTCCGCTGTCCTGAATATAGGCTTGATGGCTTCCATTACAAAGTATAGACGCTTGAATTCCACAGAGCGAAATACAGTGATCTCCGATGGAAGAATGCTGCGTGAAAAGGCGTGGCACCGCACTTTAGCACACCTAAGACCAAATAACATGTCTTTCATTTCCTGTAATATACATGTTTTTGTGGGGTCCTGCCCACTCGAATCGTATAGGTTGCCTAAAGGATTCTGCGTTCACGGAATGCTATACAACAATTCAAGCAAATCCCATTAATAGTTTTTATTGCAATAAAGAAGATAGACAACACTTAACTTTGTATTACAAGAAAGTGTCGCAAGCGATGGGCTATATACTATGTGCATACAAGCAATGGATGTGGATCACTAATACCCGCTGTCATGGTGCTCTGCTAGTGCCGGTCTAGTACTGTGCGGCCGAGGGGGAGGGGCGCTTATGTTCTCTTCTTGATGAGGCCGCTTCTGTCCTGGTGTGGTCCTAGTCAGAGGGCTATTGTCTGACGGCGTCTCAAAGCCTTCTCTGCTCTTTAGTTCTTCATCTTCGTGATGGCGCTTGTCGATACGCTTGAACAGTTTTCTAGATCAACCTCTTCAGGAAGATGTGCTCTACAAAATGAACGTATGTTTGAAAAATTATTTTTTTTTAAATTTTTAATGTCTTATCTCAAACTCTCGAACCGAAGGGGGGAGGGCGCCTCTATCAAGTTTTTGCCTCGATTCAGAAATATCGTAGATCCGGGGCTGGATGAGATAATGGTCCATTGGCATACAGTAACATGCTGTCCGTCTGTATACAGATTCCGGAGACCTGAGTCACGCATGTCCCTCTTTTGACCACCAAGTCAGCTCTAGGTAGCCATGAGAGTTGCAGTGAGCCTCTGACAGCATGTGTCATGCAGTGCCACAGCTGCCCTATTGGGCGACGAGAGTACGGCATCTTGGGCAGTCAAATCTTACATAACGCTGAAAACAACTCTTATATGCCCAGAAACAGATTCTAATGTACTTTCAGCGATATCAGGGCTTGTAGATGTTTTGGGAACGCTTGTTTTCAGAAGTAAAGGAAGAAAATAAAAAATGTGACTGTCCAGACTATAGTTTTCCAGATTTTCCACCACATAAACATAATATGATGGAAACTTCGCTGCATCAACAGACATAGCCACCAAAAGTAGAGCAGATTCTGTATCTTTTAGGGAAATATTTTCCAAAAATTAGTTTATATAAAATCGAACTCTGTACCATAGTCAGGTGATTTTGAGGGCAGTTGGAGAATCTAAAGGTCCAGTAATTACCATAGTCAAGATCAAAGTGTAAACTTCAAAATATCAATAAAGATAAGACAAAACAAAGAGCGGGGTGTAGAGAATAGTTTTACTCTTTCCGTGATCTATCTGACCCAGAAAAAAATTTACAGTTACCCTCAACAACGATCCCCTCCTCCTTGTGTATCTACGACACGCCGTAGATAGGGTCTGCGGACTAGTCAGGGACCACTGAGGTCCGCTCACTACTGTGTATTCTTCAGGAAACTTGAAGTAAGTACATATCGGACAAACAACGGCCCAAAGTAATTTCAAAAACACGTGCTATTAATGGTCAAAGGCTAAGTCGCACAACGGATAACGCGTAAGTGAATTTACATCAACGAAAGTTACGCAAAGTGAGCCGCTCAGTTCCTTACTGGATTGTCCACGTCCCTCTCGTCCCACGTTCATGTACTAGCCTGCTCATATTGAAAATGGCGGACATGATGGTACAAAATATCGGGTTGGTAGCAGGGTTCTGTTTGCAAATTAAGATGGACACACCTCCATGATCTTTGTACACCTTCAACATTTATTAACTAGGAGACCCCATTCTTGGCGGGACACATACGATTCTCTCATTTGTCGTCTACTGAAACTAATGGTCTGCAGCGAATATCGTACGTAAACTGTTGGCAGTTATTATACCAAATCCCACTCTTGGCGGGAAAAAAAGTTTCTTGACTTCTCCACAAAACAGATCATCTCTTCTGCTATGTAGGCCCTAGGAAAGGGGAAAGGATGTGCCCTCAAACACACATTCGCACGTACTGAAATACTAGCTTCCTAAGGTCCTCTAAATCCCAGTGAGTTTGATGGAGAAAGGAATAGCAGAACAGGAATGTGGCCACAGGGAATATTCAAGCACACTATCCCCAAATTCGGCTGTTTACTTGGACCATTACTCAATCCGTGAAAATATCGTTACTTTGATACAGTCCCTATCAAGGCAAATTCTTTCTGATGCACATACCTAGCTTTAGTCCACATAAAAAATGTATAAACGGTACGGTAACATATTTCCCCTTCAACAGAAAGATTCATTAACCAATTAATCAAGTCAAATAAAATTACACTCGCCAACATCGACTGAATTCGGACCAAGCACGCTCTTTCTGTATTGTCTGCAGCCAGCGACCACGAAGTCCGCCGGAGACAGCGGAATTTCGAAGTACTCACCATATGTTGTTGCTTGTCCGTTCAAAAGAAATCACACGCATGTAATTTCAGCTTAATAATATGCTTCATTTGCATGTAACCTCACCTTAAAACTAGCGCTTAAATCATTAGCAAGCCTGGTTGCAAAGCATCGCTTTCTACAAGAAAAAGACGCATTATTTTCAATCTTCCTTCTCAATTATCCTAAGCACATAATTAAAGTAAATTAGCCCACTCATTTACCAACAATATTACCTTAAGACAAACGCATTAGTGTATACTTCAATCTAAATATTCCACATACAATACTTCGTTGTCAGCAAAATTAGCGGAGTACATACTACAGTGAACTGCTCGTCTCCAGCGTCAGTGTCCAGGAGCATAACATGGTGGTTCCCCTACCAGTAGGTTACTTTCTACCAACCATGACCCACCAAACATGCAGCACCGTACATATCTGTGATCCATAGTTCCTGCTTTGTTATCCATGGAAGAAAATTCAAGTTGGCAACAGCTTCGGACAGCACAGTCTTCCTCTAACATGAGTAAACGGCAAACTCCATACCATTCAGTACCCAAACCAACCACTAGAAGAAATAAAAATTAATAAATATTATCTCTGGGCCAATTAGGATACTTGAGGATTAGCAAGTGATGTGCATTGTGAAATAAAATAACATAGTTTGTCCATCCTTTCTCCATAGCTCACTGGTACCACTGTTCCGAAATACAATGAAATTATGTTTGCAAATCACAACATGCGGCTCTGTCCGAAGAAAGTGAAAGGGGAAACGTGGTACCCTTTCAAAATTATAACCATATGCTCAGTAGCATGTTATTATACATTTTACATGCAATACATTATCATCTGCGCATGACACAAGGCCGGAGGTATATGACATCAGATTCCAGTTCAGCAGTTGTAAATTTGCCTTTATTCAGATAGAATGCACAGTAACCTCAATAGCCATACTAACAACCTACAATGTGAATTCCACTGGACTCTACAGTATTAAGATACAAGACTTAGGGTTCAGGGTGTCACAGGTACAACAACATTTTGTCAGCAATGTCAAGTTTGCTGAATACTACAAAAGAACCATTCTTTCTGGATGTCGTCGTGAAGAGACAGTGTCGAAATATTACCAGCAAAACAAAATCGTTTGTACCGAAATCTAGAAAAGTGAGATGTAATGTCACGGGCATATATTTCAAGTAATAACCATGAAGACAGCGAAACCAAAGTTGATTTAGAGGAACACATTTTATCTCCCACCTGTTCATTTGCGGCTGAAACAGGAAAAGCAATGTCTGTCACTTATACAACATACCCTCCAACATGCACCGCATGATAATGGCTTGTACTGTAGATGCGATGTGAAATGAGATGAAATAGAAACATGAAATAACATTGAGACGACCATGATGTTTACAACAACACAGTAGTCGGAAAATGCATGGTTAGCGCAACGAAAAGCGAGGCCGAAAGAATCGGGCGGAAGGAATGCTAACATGGGGATTGACATCAAGTGAAATGAAGAAAGGCAACTGTCAAAAAACAAAAAATGGGTAACGGATTTACACATATAGTACATACATAAAGCACATCAACTAAGTCTGCGTCAAAATCAGACAACTTCATGTGAAAATCATCTCGTATAAAATACTCGAAAAGACGAGTGCTCGATTTGAGAGGCATAGTTGCGCTGTTCTGCAGGCTGTGCATCTGGAAGAGCAGTACAGACATACGCTCCTTCTACAGAATTTCTAAATCATTTCAAATGAATACAAGTGTGCTTCCTTCAACAAAGATGTATACGCAGGGAGTGTTTTGCTGCCCAAGGTTGCGAACGCTCACGATAGAGAAGGACTGCTCTTATAATGCACTCCCCAAGACAAAATATTGTAAATTTGTAGAATTACCATACATGACATGATTACACAATTCTTCAAACTTGTGGATGCAGAACTGACGTCCAACAGCGTCCCAGACGCACTCAGCAGGCAGCAAGATGAGGTCCCTCGATCCACAGTAACATAATTTCACCTTTTTTTTTTTTTTTGAGTCATCAGTCTTCTGACCGCTTTGATGCCGTCCGTCACGAATTCCTCTGCTGTGTCAGCCTCTTCATCTCAGAGTAACGCGTTTCACTACCATACAATGCCGTGCTCCAAACGTACATTCTCAGAAATTTAATCCTCAAATTGAGGCCAAAGTTTGATACCAGTAGACTTCTCTTGGCCAGGAATGCCCTTTTTGCCAGTGATAGTCTGCGTTTAATGTTCTCCTTGCTCCGTCCGTCAGAGGTTATTTTGCTGCCTAGGTGGGATTCAAATGGCTCAGAGCACTATGGGACTTAACATCTGAGGTCATCAGTCCCCTAGAACTTAGAACTACTTAAACCTAGCTAACCTAAGGACATCACACACATCCATGCCCGAAGCAGGATTCGAACCTGCGACCGTAGCGGTCGCGCGGTTCCAGACTGAAGCGCCTACAACCGCTCGGCCACAGGGGCCCGCTGCCTAGGTAGGACAATTCCTTAACTTCATCTATTTCGTGACCATCAGTCATGAAGTTAAGTTTCTCGCTGTTCTAATTTCTACTATTCCTCATTACTTTCGTCCTTTCTTCGATTTCTAATCAACCCATATTCCGTACTCATTAGACTGTTCATTCCATCCAGCAGAGCATTTATTTCTTCTTCCTTTTTTACTCAGGATAGCAATGTCATCCGTGAAACTTATCATTAATATTCTTACGCCTTGAATTTTAGTTCCACTCTTGAACGTTTTTTTTTTTTATTGCCATCTTTGCTTCTTCGATATACAGACTGGACACTAGGGGCGAAAGGCTACATTCTTCTCTTACACCCTTTTTAATCTGAGAATATCGTTCTTGGTCGTCCACTCTTATTACTCCCTCTTGGCTCTTGTACATATTCTATATTTATCTGTCTCCCCTGTTCTTCTCATAATTTCGACCATCTTTCACCAACTTACATTGTCAAACGCTTTTTCCAGGTCGACAAACCCTATGAACGTATGTTAATTTTTCTTTAGTCTTGCTTCCACTATCAACCGCAACGTCAGAATTGCCTCTCTGGTGCTTGTACCTTTCCTAAAGTCAAACTGATTGTCATCTAACACATCCTCCATTTTCTTTTCCAATTTTCTGTATATTATTATTGTAAGGAATTAGGATGCATGAGCTGCTAAGCTGATTCTGCGATAATTCTCGCACTTGCTGTCTTCGGAATTTTGTGGATGATATTTTACCGAAAGTCAGATGGTATGTCGCCACTCATACATTCTGCACGCCAACGTGAATAGTCAAAAGTTGCCACTTCCTCCAATGATTTTAGAAATTCTGATGGAATGTTATCTCTTTCTTCTGCCTTATTTGATCTTTAGTTCTCCAATGATCTCTTAAATTATGATTCTAATACCGGATCCCCTATCTCTTCTAAATCGACTCCTGTTTTTCCTTCTATCACATCAGACAAATCTTCCATCTCACAGAGGCCTTCAGCGTACTCTTTACACCTATCCGCTCACTCCTCTGCATTTAAGAGTGGAATTGCTGTTGCACTCTTAATGTTTCCACCCTTGCTTTTAATTTCACCGTAGGTTGATTTGATTTATCTATGTGCTGAGTCGGTCCTTCCGACAATCATTTCTCTTTAGATTTCTTCACTTTTTCATGCAGTCATTTCGTCTTAGCTTCCCCGCGCTTCCTGTTTCTTCCATTCCTCGGCGACTTGTATTTCTGTATTCCGAATTTCCCTGAACGTATTTGTACTTCCTTCTTTCACTGATTAACTGAAGTGTCTCTTCTGTTTCCCATGGTTTCTTGGCAGTTACCTTATTTGTACCTATGTTTTTCTTTCCAACAGCTGTGATTTCCCTATCTATTCCTCTTCAACTGTACTGCCTACTGAGTTATTCCTTATTGCTGTATCTATAGCTTTAGAGAATTTGAAGCGTATCTCATCATTCCTTAGTACTTCGGTATCTCACTTCTTTGTGTATTGATCCTTCCTGACTAATTTCTCAAATTTCAGCCTAGTCTTCATCACTACTACATTGTGATCTGAGTCTATCTCTGCTACAAAGTACGCTTTACAATACAGCATCTGATTTCGGAATGTCTGTCTGACCATGACGTAATCTAACTCAAATCTCCCGTATCACCCGATCTTTTCCAAGTATACCTCCTCCTCTTGTGATTTTTGAACAGTGTATTCGCTATTATTAGCTGAAATGTATTACAGAACTCAATTAGTCTTCCTCCTCTCTCTTTCATTGTTCCAAGTCCATATTATCTTTTAAGCTTTCCTTCTATTGGTTCCCCTACAACTGCATTCCAGCCCCCATGACTATCAGACTTTCATCATCCTTCACGTACTGTGTTATCATTTCAATATCCTTATACACTTTATCTACCTATTCATCTTCAGCTTGCCGCGTTGGCGTGTGTACCTGATCTATGATTGTCGGTGTTGCTTTGTTGTCGATTCTGATGATAACAAATCCTATTACTGAACTGTTCACAGTAACAGACTCTCTGCCCTACCTTCTTATTCATAATGAATCCTACACCCGTTACACCATTTTCTGCTGCTGTTGATCTTATCCTATACTCATTTGACCAGAAATCCTTATCTTCTTTCCATTTCACTTCACTGACCTCTTCTGTATCTAGATTGGGCCTTTCCATTTTCCTTTTCTGATTTGTTAGCTTCCCTACCAGGTTCAGGCTACTGACATTCCACGCCCCGACTCGTAGAACGTCATCCTTTCGTTGGTTATTCGATTTTTTTTCTCATGGTTGCCTCTGGTTTGGCAGTCCCCTCCCAAAGATCCGAAAGGGGGACTATTCGGGAATCTTTTGCCAATGGAAAGATCATTATGATACTTTTTCAATTACAGCCCTCAGGACCTGTGAATACACGTTATAAATATTTAATGCAGTGGTTTCCATAGCCTCCTGCATCCTCATGCCATTGATCATCGCTGATTCTTCCGCCTAGTGGCAGTTTTCCACCCCGAAGGCAAGAGAGTGCCCTGAACCTCTGTCCGCTCCTCCGCCCTTTTTGACAAGACCGTTTGCAGAATGAAGATGACTTCTTATGCCGGAAGTCTTTGACCGCCAATGTTGATTATTAATCAAACTTTAAGCGATGGCGGGTTTCGAACCCGGGAACGTGGATTTTTTATTAACAATGAAAGACGCTAACCTTTTTTTATTTTTTTTAATTTTGGTCGGTATTGTTTGGTTCGTTTGGTCTGGGCAGACGTCACATGACATCCGTTCAAGTTGATTGTCGATTCTTTTACTCAGTTATTTTATTACAGAGTACAATCGGCCCTCTGACCGAAAAATTTTACAGTTCAGGTGAGTTTTGAACTATTTTTTTCGTTGTATTTGGTCGTAGCGGACGTCACATGACTGATTCCTTCACTCAGTTTTCTTATTACAGAGAGCAGGCAGCTCTCTGACCGAACACACTGAGCTACCGTGCCGGCTACCCCTAGACCACGGGTGCAACAGTCCCTGTCAACACTATTCCCAGTTGCATCCACAGTAACTACCTGATAGTCTTTCGTAAAATTACCGCATAACTCCCTTATGTCAACAGTCACCGGAGCCAGTCCTGCACTAGCCTTCACAATGCTGGTGACCTGGTACTTCCTGCAACTCTGGCCTACACCTCTGCACATGAGATCTACCTAGCAGTAGAACCTTCTTAGAATTTGCAACTGACTTAGGCTCCCTAACTGCTGAGGTATGCTGCAAGTTTCCTACACCTACATCCACAAGAGGTTCCTCTCCACTAAAATCTGACAGTTGGTCCAGTCTGTGGTAATACACGAAGTACAGCTGTCTGAGTATCTCCTGCTCCTAGCTGCCTTCTTACCAAAGGCCATTTCCCATTCCTCAGCGCCCTTCTCCCTCCTCATTCTATCTACACAACTGGCCATTAAAAACTGCTACATCATGAAGAATTGTAGATGATAAACGGGTATTCATTGGACAAATATATTATACTAGAACTGACATGTGATTACATTTTCACTCAATTTGGGTGCATAGATCCTCAGAAATCAGTACCCAGAACAACCACCTCTGGCCGTAATAACAGCCTTGATACACCTGGGCATTGAGTCAAACAGAGTTTGGATGGCGTGTACAGGTACAGCTGCGCATGCAGCTTCAACACGATACCACAGTTCATCAAGAGTAGTGACTGGCGGATTGTGACGAGCCAGTTGCTCGGCCACCATTGACCAGACGTTTTCAATTGGTGTGAGATCAGGAGAATGTGCTGGCCAGGGCAGCAGTCGAACATTTTCTGAACCCAGAAAGGCCCGTACAGAACCTGCTGAAATGTAGGGTTTCGCAGGGATCGATTGAAGGGTAGAGCCACTGGTCGCAACACATCTGAAATGTAACGTCCACTGTTCAAAGTGTCGTCAATGCGAACAAGAGGTGACCGAGACGTGTAACCAATGGCACCCCATACCATCACGCCGGGTGATACGTCATTATGGCAATGACAAATACACGCTTCCAATATGCGTTCACCGCGATTACGGCAAACACGGATGCTTCCATCATGATGCTGTAAACAGAAACTGGATTCATCCGAAAAAAATGGCGTTTTGCCATTCGTGCACCCAGGTTCCTCGTTGAGTACACCATCGCAGGCGCTCCTGTCTGTGTTGCAGCGTCAAGTGTAACCGCAGCCATGGTCTCCGAGCTGATAGTCCGTGCTGCTCCAAAGGTCGTCGAACTGTTCATGCAGATGGTTGTTGTTGTCTTGCAAACGTCCCCATTTGTTGACTCAGAGAACGAGACGTGGCTGCACGATCCGTTACAGCCATGCGGGAAGATGCCTGTCGTCTCGACTGCTGGTGATGCGAAGCCGTTGGGATCCAGCGCGGCGTTCCGTATTACCCTCCAGAACCCACCGATTCCATATTCTGCTAACATTCATTGGATCTCGACCAACGGGAGCAGCACTGTCGCGATACGATAAACCGCAATCGCGATAGGCTAAAATCCGACCTTTATCAAAGTTGGAAACGTGATTTTGCGCATTTCCCCTCCTTAAGACGGCCGCTGTGGTCGAGCGGCTCTAGGCGCTTCAGTCCGGAACCGTGGTGCTGCTACGGCCGCAGGTTCGAATCGTGCCTCAGGCATGCATGTGTGTGATGTGCTTAGGTTAGTGAGGTTTAAGTAGTTCTAAGTCTAGGGGACTGATGAACTCAGATGTTAAGTCCCATAGTGCTTGGAGCCATTTGATTTGACTCTCCTCCTTACACGAGGCATCACAACAACGTTTCACCAGGCAACGCCGGTCAACTGCTGTTTGTGTATGAGAAATCGGTTCGACTTTCCTCATGTCCGGACGTTGTAGGTGTCGCCACTGGTGCCAACCTTGTGTGAATGCTCTAAAAGCCGGCCGGTGTGACCGTTCGGTTCTAGGCACTACAGTCTGGAACCGAGCGACCGCTACGGTCGCAGGTTCGAATCCTGCCTCGGGCATGGATGTGTGTGATGTCCTTAGGTTAGTTAGGTTTAATTAGTTCTAAGTTCTAGGCGACTGATGACCTCAGAAGTTAAGTCGCATAGTGCTCAGAGCCATTTGAACCAGCCAATGCTCTGAAAAGCTAATCATTTGCATATCAGAGCATCTTCTTCCTGTCGGTTAATTTTGGCGTCTGTAGCACGTCATCTTCGTGGTGTAGCAATTTTAATGGCCAGTAGTGTAGTTCCTCCTTTGCGTTTTGTAATTGCACCTGACGGACGCAGACCTTACGCTCCTTATCAACTTATTCCTGGTACAAATTCTGCATTTCCTGGAAAGAATCTCAGTAGAATGCCCACTAGCTTCCCTACTGCATTCTAACCCAAGGATAATATTCCCAACCAATCTCTCACCATAGCCTATTACTTACAAACCTACAAGAAATACCACACTTCTCACTCATCGTAAAATGTTAACAATTACTGAAAAAACTAAACGTCTACATTACCTGACTTCTATTATTACAGTAGAACGATTTAAAGGACTAACAATGGTGATTTAGAATTTCGCTCCTTACTAAGAAAGCAACTACTTTTATTAACACTACTACACCACAGCTAATAGCAGTACCACGAAAAACTTCACACATTTTGTTGTCTAAAACTAAATCGTCGTGTCGAAACGTTATACAAAGGACCTGCACTTCTATCGTTAAAATTTTTTGTTGTGCGTGAGTTAAGGCGTTCAGACGTACCTTGGCGTGTTGAGTTGTTCCGATGGTTTCTGAGTGGAGTGGAATCAGGACTCTTGGATCTACAATTGTTCGGTTTTCAGATGAGCCCAGTTTGAGGCCTTCAGAGCATGTGAGTTCACGGAACATGTAGGACAAAGTATCACCAGATCGCCATCGGTGTTTTGAAGACGTGTTGCATAATTTCAAGATTTGTGTTCGGTGCGCAATGTCTGGTGTCCGTATCGTAACACGTTACTTTCACTAAACTGTTGATACTAACCGCTACGTCCAGGAACTATTTGACTCGTATGTGGATCAAGTCAGAGGTGATGAACAACACACGCCAGCCTGATCATCTTGACATGAGAGTGTGACGTGATCGGTGGGGACAGGACAGCCAGCAGAGGCAGTGCCATCTCGTGTCACCTCGGTCACCAGATATCTCTGTTTGTGACTTTTACCCACGGAGAAAACTGAAGGACCAGGTATACACATGTAATCCTGCAAACTGGAAGAATTACAGCGGAACACTGAAAACGCTGTTAGCGGTGTCTGAAGCAGAGCTACTACCCGTTTCTCACAGTCGGACACATCGAGCACAGAGCTGCAACGATGTCAACGGAGTAATTCTCCAGCCTCTTCTGCGATGTTCACTGACGAGATTCAGTACCACGTCAGTTTTATTGCAAATATTTTTCGTGTCAGTTCTATTTTGCTCACCCTATGTAACGAAGGAGACGTTGAGTTCAGGAGAAGAAAGAAGCATTTTACATCAAAGAACCTAGACATACAGTTCTACTGTAACGTTTATCACACTTTGAATATATATTGTGGAATGACAGATAGTTTAATTTCTTAATTTTTACCAACCTCTATTTTCTGTTATTTAAGTAATCTCATTCAGTTTAAGAGTGTAGGATTTGGCGACCGGAGTGCATTTCAATAAGTGTTCCTACTCAAGGATGCACTCAATAGGGAACCGAAATTTGTTCTTTTTAGTATATCATGATATGGCCACACACGCAGAATAATTTTATTGAAATAATCATTTACTGTACAGAAGTTATTAATTAATAAATTGGCAGTTATCTTTTAATTGTATTTTTGAATGTGTTGGATTTAGTTGTACCAAGAATTTTTTTAGGTAATTCATTGTATCATTTTTAATTCTCCCACAGAAAGTACTGTCTTCTATATATTTTAGATAAGTGGCAACATCAGTAGTAAAGACTGAAATCCTTTATTTTACAGATCGAATTCGGTCACCGTGTGACCATGTTCAGTGCACAGTGCGCAGTTACCAAAATCGATCTGTAAAGTAAAGGATTTCAATCTCTGCTACCGATGCCAACATTTATTGAAAATATATTGACAACAATGGAATTAGACATCAAGTACTATTTTGGTTTTTGTTTAATTTTTCTGGATTCACGTAAGTTCAGTTTGGCTCTCATTCCATTGTCATTATCACAGTTGTTAGTGTAATAATTAGTGATGATTTTCTTAACATGCAGATCTGTGACTCTTTAAACAGATTTTTACAACAGTATTTTGTGCGCTAGATCCCCTAAAAATGAAATCATAGCTAAGGAGTAAGTATGTATAGGAATATAATGAACACCACCAGCAAAGTGCACCGTTCTCAAGCGCAAAGTTATTTTACTGATAAGTGATGTGGCTGATAGTTCATCATTGTGGGAGTGTACGATTACAAATTCAGACTAAATGAAACACGCGTGTGGCGGTAAAGGGTGGCGAAAAATCTCATCAATACACAATGTAGCCCCCTCTGTGGCCAACGCAGGCGTGTATTCTCGCATGCAAACCAACAATAGTGGCGAATGGTATCCTGCGATATATTGTCGCAAGTCTCTTACACTTTTTGTAGCGGTTAGGCGTGGTTCGTGCAGGCTCTGGACAATGATTCAGTTCCACCTTCACCATGTCCCATAAGTGTCTGACGGGTGACAGATCTGGTGATTCTGCTGGCCAGAGAAGATGCAGCACACCACGAGGAGCACCCTCTGTCGGAGCAGCCGTGACTGGACATGTGTAGTCCTGCAGAGAAAGCACATCACAGTCTTGTCGAAGAATAGATAGGGATAACAACCTCTGCAAGATAACACTAAAAGAGACGTCGAGTTGTTACTGATGCCCCCCACCCCTGGGATGTGATCGGTCTGTCGTGAGCGAATGTACTCTGGAATGTTCAGCTCACCAGGCCCACACCATATGCTTGTACGACCATCAATAACATGTAGACAGAACCTGCTCTCATCCCTCAAGACAACAGATTACCATTCTACTCTCCAGTCGATTTTTTCACGACACCAGAGTACCCATGCCTGGAGGTGTTGTGATGTCCGTGGAACACTGGCCAGAAGCACATGCAAGCAGACGGTTCCCAGTGGTCCCTGGTGACTCAGAAGCTGCAACATGTGCCCAGATTTCGCCATACGATGATGTGCGGTCGATCACCACTGCTCGTCCAATGCGTCATTCTTTATGTGTGCCTGTACTACGTGAACGTTCACAATCTGATGTACGGATCCCTGGTGACACAGCAACTGTGGCTGTATTTTTTCCCCAAATGGTGTTCTGCCGGCCATCAGTAGTCTTGCAGTGCATCAATCTTGATGTGCGTCTTACCACGCAGAGGTCCAGAACATGAGCCGTGGCCGTGGAAATGTTTCATAGACCACTGTTGAAAGTTGCAACACACTGCAAATAAGTTGTGCTCAACATGTGCAGCAGTTCGTTGATACGTCCTTCAGTATTCCCGCTGTACCCACAATGCTACCAGTTTCAAAAGGCTAGGGTTGTTCAGCAGGAGAACATACTCCTTGATGGGGCATGTCTGTACCCTATAATGAATGCTGCAAACACTGCACAGTTACTGGCTGCAGAGTGAAACCAGAAGGCGCATCTGATCGCCGGTGATGGTGACAAATGAATCACAGCCGCTCAGTATGTACGTATCATGTCCTGATGCCACTGAACAGACTCCTTAAGGGCGTTGCATTTTGTCCCTGCAGCGTAATTAAGAGCACATACTATTACTGATTACGGGGCTTATTTTGTACACTTGACCCCACACAAATGAAATTACAGCTGAGCACTAGAACTTAACTCCGTCCGAACAGTTCATGAAGACCCAACGGCACCGACCGGCCGCCGTGTCGTCCTCAACCCACAGGCGTCACTGGATGCAGATATGGGAGAGACATGTGGTCGGCACACCGCTCTCCCGGCCGTATGTCTGAGCACTAAGACTGTACAGGATTGTAATGTAGCCACATGGCAGCTGCTGCCTCACACTGATTACAGGCCATAACATGGTGATGCGTCCCCTTTGCTATTATGTTGTGCTCATTCCACTTTAACAGAACTTCCTTTTTACACAGTATGGGCTTACAGAATTATCATATACACTTAGTTCAACAGTGTTATTGTAGCCCACTTCTGCAGGAAACGCTTCCACTACAGTGTAATAACAACAACTGACGAGTGAGGCGCATATGTTATCGACACGGCTGTTCCGCCGCCATTAAAGGCAGGAAACCAGCCGTTTTCAGCGACACGAATGTTTGTAGCGGACGACATATTTCAGGGCTTAATTGCCACCACGATGAACTCGCGACCGGCTCACCGTAAGTTTCTTGAGTTATGCCATGTTTGCTTTGGGAACAAATTGCTCTCCCCAAATGAAGGAAAGCGATAAAGTGATTAGGAGCGCGAGCAAGCAGCGGCCAGCAGGCAGATAAATCATGGGATTCCCCGTCTCCCCCCCCCCTTACTCCCCTCCCTACTAGAGAGGGGTACCTAGCAGTGGCGGCTACCACCATTCTCGTGCGCTAATTAGAGGCCGGCGAGACAGTGACGTAGGGCAGACGTGGCTCTGCCATTGGCTGCCGGCAGCGCTACTGATTGGCTTGCTGCTGATGTATCGGCGGCACACCCGCTCGTAATTGCCTCGCACGGACACACACACACACACACACACACACACACACACACACACACATACACATCAACTACGGGCCGCGTCGAAAACATTGGGAGCCGATCTCGCCTCAACAGGTGTTTCCCCGCGGACCACTTTAAATTCGTCGGCGTTAACAGTTTGTCACAGGCTGCGGCGGTCTGCCGCCTGGAAATGCGTTGAAGGTCGCGACTCGGTATAGTTCCACAAACTGACCATAAGAGCTGTTACTAATATCGTCTCTCCGCAGAAATCCATCAGGGTCAATGAGGCCAATGTTTCTATCCAGAGTCACCGGTTATTTCTCCCACTATACTTTTTGCATAAACTTGATGTGAAGCGTAAGGTCTTCACCTTCATGGACGCTCATCATCTGAAGTAATTGTTTTCGGTAGGACTGATTATGTATGTGACCTCGGCTAGTTACGAGCAGCGTTAGTCAAGAAATATTTTATGTTCTGAAGCGTACAGCAAGAACGTTATATACTAGTGTCAATGGAAAATTTAGAAGGGTCCTCTTCAGCCTTAGTCTTACATGCCAATACGTCTGGTCTATACTGGTATCCATATATATTATAAACATGTTTGTAAGTAAGCTCCACATCTCCTCCTAAACCAACAGAATGATTTCAACTAAAGTTGGTTCAGATATAACTCAGATTGAAATTTCTTATATCGAGAAATTAGAAGAAGCGATTTGCTTTACTAGGTAAAAAGCTTTCAATAGTGAAGATGGCATAAGTTCATCTTTAATTTTGGAAACCGGACTGGGTAGATAAAACTGTCAGCTTTTGATCTTCAAAGAATTTTTTTATTAAACGTGTTCATTGTGAGTTAGAGCCTCATGTCATGTCGTTGTGGTCGACATAATATAGCATTTCATACAGAGGTTTCTTAGCAAAAAAAACTCTTACTGTTAATGAGCACATGATCATGTCTGTATACTTAGTGCTCACAGATGATGGTTAATTCTTAAAAAAAAAGACACAGTATTTTCATTGTATATACCATACCTTGTTTTTTGCATTTATGCGATCTTGGCTACTGAAAGTTTTTCACCAAACATGTCACTGACTATCTGGAAATAAATACTGTGAGGGTAAGAACCAGCAACCTTCTTTTGAGGTGGGGGCAGTAATGTGGGGCCATGAGGAGATGGACAGACAGAGAGGACGAAACAGGAGATGGAAAGAGAGAGGGGGTGAAAGAGATGGACACAGAAAGGGAAGAGTCGATGGAAAGGGCTGTAAGAGATGGACTGAGACAGAGGATGGACATAGAGGTGGCAACAAGGATGGGGTGAGGAGGATATAGAGGAGGCAGCAGGAGATGGACAGAGGGAAATAGCAGATGGACAGAGAGAATGGAGAGGAGTAGATGGGCAGAAAGAGGTGCAAGAGGAGATAGACAGAGTGTGGGGAGTGGAAGATGTGCACGTAGAAAGGGCATAGAAGGAGGTGGGTAGAGAGAGGATCGGAGGAGACGGGTAGAGAGACGGAGAAGGAGGAGATTGATGAACAAAACTGGAAGAAGTACATACCCAGGCAATGCCGGGTACTCAGCTAGTGACTTTTGAGGAACCACGAAATTCACTACCACAATACTAGAACTAAAAATGATTTTCATGTAGACTACACTACCCTGTGACAGGGTTCAAAATGGCGTTTTATATTCTGGTGCAAAAGTTTATAACAGGTTGCCAGTGTTTTGCGAATAAAGCGACCTATATCATATAATACGTACACTTTCGACGTTGTTTCACCTACATCACACTGTCATCATCAGATCAAAATGTAGAACGTGTAAAACAATGGTCAGTGTCATTATCAATAAAAACTATGCTTCAGTGGGGCGGCTAGTGTCAGCTGGGCTCCAAAAAATTTCAAAGATACAAGCTCTACCGAGAGGCGGAGACACTACGTTCACCACTTTACTAGAACTAGTATGTTTGTAAATTTTTTGAGCCCAGTTGACAGTAGCCGTAGGCATAGGTTTCATTGATAATAGCACTGATCGTTGTTTTACAAGCTGTAACTTTTGATTTGATGATGTCATTGGATGAAACTTCGCTAAAACGAAATACATTAAGCGTTCTGGACGGATTTATTCACAAAATATCCACAATGATGCAAACTCATTCAAGAAATTTAGCTCCTTTGTTAATCGGTTGCCTGTGGAAGTTACACAGAAACTGAAAATCCACAGTCATTCTACAAGAAAGTAGAAGAAAACGTCTGCAGCCACTCCTACAGTTTATAAGTATTTCTGAGCTTAGAAATGTAAATTTAATGAACCTTTAACACTGAGTTCGACTGATCTTGACTTTACCAAACGTGATAGGTGTCACTATAAAGTTATACAAATATTTATCGTCTGTAGTATTAGGTAGAAGCAGTAGATGAAGAGTGCAAGAAGAAGAGTAATCGTTTTATCTAGTTATATATTGTTGTGGTCTTCAGTCAGAAGTCGTTTGATGCAGCTCTCCACGATACTCTATGTCAGGCAAGGTTCTTCATCTCCGAGTAACTACTGCAACCTACATCCGTTTGAACCTGCTTACAGTATTGATCCCTTGGTCTTCCTCTAAAATCTTGAACCCACACACTTTCATCCATTAACAAACCGAAGACTGATGCCATAAGATGTATGCTAGATTTGTATTAGAATCTGAGAACATACCCTCTTTGTATGTATCACCTTCTTTGCATGTATTAGAGTTCGAGAACATACCTTCTTTGCTTTTCACTGGTTGGAGAAAGAATTAGATGATTCAGGGACATATTTAAATTGTAAGTTAAAAATTAAGCTAGACTTTATTACAATTACGCCAAACAAAAATGAAGGTAGAGTTGCTTCTGTGTGTAAATTTATATGAAAATGTTGCTGCAGATTTTGTACAAGAATATTTGTTTTCTTACTTATTACTGTGTCAAACTTCCTAAAAGAATCTTATTTTCACCTGTGCTTTGGTTAGGGGAAGTGAGAAGTTGGCAGACCTTGAAAAGTAGTCGAAAGTATAGTAAACCTTGTTTCTCACCTATATGAATAGCCTATACACCTGAGTGATGTTGCAGTATCTGCTGGTGCCAAATTTTGAATCGTGTCCTACAGAGAGTATCGACACTTTTATGGATGAAAACGTGCCAAACGATTCCAACATAGGTAGATTTTAGAAGCAGAGCTCAGATATCCCGAGAGCATTCGCGATTTACATTTGAGTCTGTCCTTGTGTCCGGAAAAAATTGTGCCACCATCTGATAGAAAGAAATGATTTCACGATCTTGTGTGATAAGAAAACCAGTCTGTATCTACAATGTTGTTATTGTAGTCTTCAGTCCTGACACTAGTTTGATGCAGCTCTCCATGCTACTCTATCCTGTGCAAGCTTCTTCATCTCCCAGTACGTACTACAGCCTACATCTTTCTGAATCTGCTTAGTGTATTCATCTCTTGTTCTCCTTCTATGATTTCTACCCTCCACGCTGCCCTACAATACTAAATTAGTGATCCCTTGATGACTCACAACATGTCCTACCAACCGATCCCTTCTTCTAGTCAAGTTGTGCTACAAACTTCTCCCCAATCCTATTCAATACCTCCTCATTAATTACGTGATCTACCCACCTAATCTTCAACATTCTTCTGTAGCACCACATTTCGAAAGCTGCTATTCTCTTCTTGTCCAAACTATTTATTGTCCATGTTTCACTTCCATACTTGGCTACACTCAATACAAATACTTTCTGAAACGACTTCCTGACACTTAAATCTATACTCGATGTTAACAAATTTCTCTTCTTCAGAAACGCTTTCCTTGCCATTGCCAGTCTACATTTTATATCTTCTCTACTTCGACCATCATCAGTTATTTTTCTCCCCAAATAGCAAAACTCCTTTACTACTTTAAGTCTCTTATTTCCTAATCTAATTCCCTCAGCATCACCCGACTTAATTCGACTACATTCCATTATCCTCGTTTTGCTTTTGTTGATGTTCATCTTATATCCTCCTTTCAAGACACCGTCCATTCCGTTCAACTGCTCTTCCAAGTCCTTCGCTGTCTCTGACAGAATTACGAGTACAATGTCATCGGCGAACCTCAAAGTTTTTATTTTTTCTCCCTGGATTTTAATACCTACTCCAAATTTTTCTTTTGTTTCCTTTACTGCTTGCTCAATATACAGATTGAATAACGTCGGGGATAGGCTACAGCCCTGTCTCACTCCCTTCCCAACCACTGCTTCCCTTTCATGCCCCTCGACTCTTATAACTGCCATCTGGTTTCAGTACAAATTGTAAATAGCCTTTCGCTTCCTGTATTTTACCCTTGCCACCTTTAGAATTTGAAATAGAGTATTCCAGTCAACATTGTCAAAAGCTTTCTCTAAATCTACAAATGCTAGAAACGTAGGTTTGCCTTTCCTTAATCTTTCTTCTAAGATAAGTCGTAAGGTCAGTATTGCCTCACGTGTTCCAACATTTCTACGGAATCCAAACTGATCTTCCCCGAGGTCGGCTCCTACCAGTTTTTCCATTCGTCTGTAAATAATTCGCGTTAGTATTTTGCAGCTGTGACTTATTAAACTGATAGTTCGGTAATTTTCACATCTGTCAACACCTGCTTTCTTTGGGATTGGAATTATTATATTCTTCTTGAAGTCTGAGGGTATTTCGCCTGTCTCGTACAACTTGCTCACCAGATGGTAGAGTTTTGTCAGGACTGGCTCTCCCAAGGCCGTCAGTAGTTCAAATGGAATGTTGTCTACTCTGGGGGCCTTGTTTCGACTCAGGTCTTTCAGTGCTCTGTCAAACTATTCACGCAGTATCTTATCTCCCATTTCGTCTTCATCTACATCCTCTTCCATTTCCATAATATTGTCCTCAAGAACATCGCCCTTGTATAGACCCTCCATATACTCCTTCCACCTTTCTGCTTTCCCTTCATTGCTTAGAACTGGGTTTCCATCTGAGCTCTTGATATTCATGCAAGTGGTTCTCTTTTCTCCAAAGGTCTCTTTAATTTTCCTGTAGGCTGTATCTATCTTACCCCTAGTGAGATAAGCCTCTACATCCTTACATTTGTCCTCTAGCCATGCTTGCTTAGCCATTTTGCACTTCCTGTCGATCTACAATAATCACATACAATACACACAGTTTTGGACATGTCATGGCATTACGCTTGTGTGAAGAAGAAACTGATGTGTGCTAAGACAATACTAAGCATCTAAGCATGACAAATTAATTTGTTGATACCTGTAAAGCGAAATAAAAATATCTGTGCAGCTGACGACTGAATTTTATTCTGAAATGATAAGAAAAACAATAATGTTATTCATTGTAGGTGTGTGAAAACGTATTCACACATAATTTTGTTTTATCATTTAGGCACTTTCCCTCAATGAAGCCATACATTGAAATTAAGGAACTAAAGTAAATGAGTTTAAGCACTGAGTTCAAGAAGAACTTTTTGCAGCTGATGAGTAATAGTGTGTTTGGAAAAACCGTGCAAGATGTGTGAAAGGTTATGGGCATAAGAGTAGCAACATCCTGGGAAGACAGCTCGCCATTAAACTGATCAGACTTAATAAAGTCTCTGACAAACCCATTGCAGTAGGAAATCGCCTTTTTGGGTATTTCAGAACTGATTCTTATCAAATTTCATGTTAAAGAAGATTGTGCCAAATCATGTAAACCTGTCCTGCATTAACAATGGCAGCTTAATCTATCACGTGAAAACTCCAAATATATAGGAGGATGTCAGGAGTGATATGCATACGAAGTTCGATACTTTAGGTTTCACTGCACAAAACAAATGAAATATTCTGCTGGTATATAAAAAAGAGGTTGGTTTGATAAAAGACGAACTTAATATTGAACCTTTTAGAGAATTTGTCAGTCCACAAACAAAAATGTATGCTCTCGAGACCGAGATTGTGTGCATTATGCGCAGAGCAGAATGTATGAAAAAACTTCTGTTTATTGGTTAATCATTGATGACTGCGGGCTAGTTGCTGGATTCGCAAGGGCAGCATGTAGTTCAGTGTAAGCAACATGCTGTTTCTGCTATTAGACAACATAATCTTGCTTTATATGCACAAAAGGCTAAACGTCTGATACATCCTGATATGGTAAACACAGTGGCTTGGAGTCACTACCACATGAAAAATGATGATAATTGATTTTGTTGTAAATAGCGTAAGTGCCTGTAAGTAGTGTACATTACTGAAAAAAACTGTGTGAAGAAATGAAGCCTGAGGTAACAACCATCTTCGTAACTGATGTGAATTCAGAAACCCCTTACTTACGTTCTCATACCCTTGTATATTTTTCATACGAAATTTCGTGATCCATCATCATTGGTGAGATATTTCAAAATGTTATATGATTTAAACCTTGACTTCCTCCTGTCTTAATTAGAGGACAATGCTGATATGTAAAAACGCTGAATGTAATAACATTATACGCAAGTAACAAATGTAAAAACCCTGTAAAAATTTTCTTCCATAATAAAGTATATACGTAAAGTATTTTATGTTTGATTTTTCTCCCTCACATTTCTTCTGTGATATATTGTTTGTGCTCATGCTGTAATATATCCATGAAAATGAATTGTTATTGAGAAGAAAACGAAAATCAACTGTTTGGAGTGGGGTGTAGCACAATGGCCATAGCATGAGGACAACAAAGAAATACGTGTCTTTAAAATATTAGTGTTCATTAATATCAAAACTCCTACTGGGTCTCAACGCCTCTGTTACCTGCTATTATGATTTTCTCTTGGGGTCACGTGCAGAGTGGTGGCGGTGATAATATGATATGTGAAGTAGTAATCGGACTCAATGGCAAGAAACGTAGATTGCAAGGTTCAAGTTATAAAGAATGCGTATCTCCATATACACTGAGGTGACAAGTCATGGGATGGTGGTGGGCACACATACAGACGGCGTAGTATCGCGTACACAAAGTATAAAAGGACAGTGCATTGGCGAAGCTGTCGTTTGTACTCAGACAATTCATGGCAAAGATTTCCGACGTCTTTATGGCAGCACGACGAGATTTAACTGACTGAACGCGAAATGGTAGCGGAAGCTACAAGCAGGGGGCATCCCATTTCGGAAATCGTTAGGGAAGGCACTGTTCCGAGAAAGTGTCAAGAGTGTACCGAGAATACGACATCCAGACATTATCTCTCACTATGGGTAACGCCGTGGGCGACGACCTTCACCTAACGACCGAGAGCAGCGGCATTTGCGTAGAATTGTCAGTGCTAACAGACAACCAGCACCGAGTGAAATAACCGCGTAAATCAATGTGGGACGTACGACGAACGTATCCTTCAGGACAGTACGGTGAAATTTAGTGTTAATGGGCTACGGCAGCAGATGACCTGAACAACAGCCCTTGCTAACAGCACGACACCGCCTGCAGCGCCTCTCCCAGGCTCCTGACCATGTGGATTGGACCATAGATGACTGCAAAACCGTGGATGGTCAGATGAATCCCGATTTCAGTTGGTAAGAGCTGATGGTAGGGTTCGAGTGTGACGCAGACTCCGCGAAACCATGGATCCAGGTTGTCAACAAGGCATTCTGCAAGCTGGTGGGGACTCCATAATGAAATGTGCTGTGTTTACATGGGATGGACTGGGTCCTCTACTCCAACTGAACGGATCATTGACAGGAAATGGTTATGTTCGGCTATCTGGAGACCACCCCCTCCCCCCCCCCCCCCCCATGAACCATGGACCTTGCCGTTGGTGGGGAGGCTAGCGTGCCTCAGCGATACAGATGGCCGTACCGTAGGTGCAACCACAACGGAGGGGTATCTGTTGAGAGTCCAGACAAACATGTGGTTCCTGAAGAGGGGCAGCAGCCATTTCAGTAGTTGCAGGGGCAACAATCTGGATGATTGACTGATCTGGCCTTGTAACAATAACCAAAACGGCCTTGCTGTTCTGGTACTGCGAACGGCTGAAAGCAAGGGGAAACTACAGCCGTAATTTTTCCCGAGGGCATGCAGCTTTACTGTATGGTTAAATGATGATGGCGTCCTCTTGGGTAAAATATTCCGGAGGTAAAATAGTCCCCCATTCGGATCTCCGGGCGGGCACTACTCAAGAGGATGTTGTTATCAGGAGAAAGAAAACTGGAGTTCTACGGATCGGAGCGTGGAATGTCAGATCTCTTAATCGAGCAGGTAGGTTAGAAAATTTAAAAAGGGAAATGGATAGGTTAAAGTTAGATATAGTGGGAATTAGTGAAGTTCGGTGGTAGGAGGAACAAGACTTTTGGTCAGGTGAATACAGGGTTATAAATACAAAATCAAATAGAGGTAATACAGGAGTAGGTTTAATAATGAATAAAAAATAGGCGGGCGTGTAAGCTACTACAATTAGCATAGTGAACGCATTATTGTGGCCAAGATAGACACGAAGCCCATGCCTAGTACAGTAATACAAGTTTATATGCCAACTAGCTCTGCAGGTGATGAAGAAATTGATGAAACATATGATGAGATAAAAGAAATTATTCAGATAGTGAAGGGAGACGAAAATTTAATAGTCATGGGTGACTGGAATTCGAGTGTAGGAAAAGGGAGAGAAGGAAACATAGTAGGTGAATATGGATTGGGGCTAAGAAATGAAAGAGGAAGCCGCCTGGTAGAATTTTGCACAGAGCACAACTTAATCATAGCTAACACTTGGTTCAAGACTCATAAAAGAAGGTTGTATACATGGAAGAATCGCGGAGATACTAAAAGGTATCAGATAGATTATATAATGGTAAGACAGAGATTTAGGAACCAGGTTTTAAACTATAAGACATTTCCAGGTGCAGATGTGGACTCTGACCACAATCTATTGGATATGAACTGTAGATTAAAATTGAAGAAACTGAAAAAAGGTAGGAATTTAAGGAGATGGGACCTGGATAAACTGACTAAACCAGAGGTTGTACAGAGTTTCAGGGAGAGCTTAAGGGAACAATTGGCAGCAGTGGGGGAAAGAAGTACAGTAGAAGAAGAATGGATAGCTCTGAGGGATGAAGTAGTGAAAGCAGCAGAGGATCAAGTAGGTAAAAAGACGAGGGCTACTAGAAATCCTTGGCTAACAGAAGATATATTGAATTTAATTGATGAAAAGAGAAAATATAAAAATTCAGTAAATGAAGCAGGCAAAAAGGAATACAAACGTCTCAAAAATGAGATCGACAGGAAGTGCAAAATGGCTAAGCAGGCATGGCTAGAGGACAAATGTAAGGATGTAGAGGCTTATCTCACTAGGGATAAGATAGATACAGCCTACAGGACAATTAAAGAGACCTTTCGAGAAAAGAGAACCACTTGTATGAATATCAAGAGCTCAGATGGAAACCCAGTTCTAACCAAAGAAGGGAAAGCAGAAAGATGGAAGGAGTATATAGAGGGTCTATACAAGGGCGATGTACTTGAGGACAATATTATAGAAATGGAAGAGAATGTAGATGAAGATGAAATGGGAGATACGATACTGCGTGAAGAGTTTGACAGAGCACTGAATGACCTCAGCCGAAACAAGGCCCCGGGAGTAGACATTCCATTAAAACTACTGACGGCTTTGGGAGAGCCAGTCCTGACAAAACTCTACCATCTGGTGAGCAAGATGTACGAGACAGGCGAAGTACCCTCAGACTTCAAGAAGAATATAATATTTCCAATCCCAAAGAAATCATGTGTTGACAGATGTGAAAATTACCGAACTATCAGTTTAATAAGTCGCAGCTGCAAAATACTAACACGAATTCTTTACAGACGAATGGAAAAACTGGTAGAAGCCGACCTCGGGGAAGATCAGTTTGGATTCCGCAGAAATGTTGGAACACGTGAGGCAATACTGACCTTACGACTTAGAAGAAAGATTAAGGAAACGCAAACCTACGTTTCTAGCATTTGTAGACTTACAGAAAGTTTTTTGACAATGTTGATTGGAATACTCTCTTTCAAATTCTGAAGGTGGCAGGGGTAAAATACAGGGAGCGAAAGGCTATTTACAATTTGTACTGAAACCAGACGGCAGTTATAAGAGTCGAGGGACATGAAAGGGAAGCAGTGGTTGGGAAGGGATTGAGACAGGGCTGTAGCCTATCCCCGATGTTATTCAATCTGTATATTGAGCAAGCAGTAAAGGAAACAAAAGAGAAATTCGGAGTAGGAATTAAAATCCATGAAGAAGAAATAAAAACTTTGAGGTTCGCCAATGACATTGTAATTCTGTCAGAGACAGCAAAGGACTTGAAAGAGCAGTTGAACGGAATGGACGGTGTCTTGAAAGGAGGATATAAGATGAACATCAAAAAAAGCAAAACGAGGATAATGGAATGTAGTCGAATTAAGTCGGGTGATGCTGAGGGAATTAGATTATGAAGTGAGACACTCAAAGTAGTAAAGGAGTTTTGCTATTTGGGGAGCAAAATAACTGATGATGGTCGAAGTAGAGAAGATATAAAATGTAGACTGGCAATGGCAAGGAAAGCGTTTCTGAAGAAGAGAAATTTGTTAACATCGAGTATAGATTTAAGTGTCAGGAAGTCGTTTCAGAAAGTATTTGTATGGAGTGTAGCCAAGTATGGAAGTCAAACATGGACGATAAATTGTTTGGACAAGAAGACAATAGAAGCCTTCGAAATGTGATGCTACAGAAGAATGTTGAAGATTAGATGGGTAGATCACATAACTAATGAGGAGGTATTGAACAGAATTGGGGAGAAGAGGAGTTTGTGGCACAACTTGACGTTAAGAAGGGACCGGTTAGTAGGACATGTTCTGAGGCATCAAGGGATCACAAATTTAGCATTGGAGGGCAGCCTGGAGGGTAAAAATCGTAGCGGGAGGCCAAGAGATGAATGCACTAAGCAGATTCAGAATGATGTAGGTTGCAGTAGGTACTGGGAGATGAGGAAACTTGCACAGGATAGGGTAGCATGGAGAGCTGCTTCAAACCAGTCTCAGGACTGAAAACCACAACAACAACAACATCTGGAGACCATCTGCAGCCATTCATAGACTTCATATTCCCGAACGACACTATAATTTTTATGGGCAGTTCGTGCACAAAATCCTGCGGCTTCAACACTTTTGCATTTATAGACTTCTATACAGGCAGCATGGCTCAGTATTTCTGCAGGGACTTCCAACGACATTTTGAGTCCATGCGACGTCGCGCTGCTGCACTACGCCGGGCAAGAGGAGCTCTGACAGCATGTGAGGAGGTATTCTGTGACGTTTGTCACCTCACTGTAATGCTGTGCGGATGACGCACAATCGACCCATTACCAAACCAATCGCTTCCCAATGTTATTGAAATGCTGAAACATAGACAAAGGCTTTACATGTTAACAGTAGAGGATACTGGTACCGTTTCTAAGAAACAAACATATCTCAGCTTAATCTTATTATTGTACTGATGTTATGAAGAGCACGAGAAATGGCTTGCTTACATGATGCAACAACTAAGAAAAAGAATGAAGAGTATGAGACGTTTCAATTATTTTAAAAAATGAAGAACGAGATCACTCAAACGGTGATGTACATTAGTAGTAATATAGGGTACAACTTGATCTCTTATTTTGGAGAGAGAGGTTAATTTGTTACAATGTCTCCTTGTATGCTTATGAAAGTGTTTGTTAATGATGTTAGAGATGCCATTCAGTTACATTATTCAGGGGCTGCTCTTTACATATAGTGTCAGTTTATAACAGCAATAGTTTCATAGTTGTATTTCATGAGTAATGAAGTTGCTTTATGAACAAGTGTTTGAGATGTCTTGTGGATAGTATTAGACATTTAATTCAGACGATGTGGCCTTCTTACTACAATATTTAGTTAGACAGGATAATCATTACATACTGTTTACTACTTTGGTAACTGAACATGTGGTATCGTGGCTTAGTGTGAACGGTTAGAGTTTTTACTGTACTCAGAGCAATTTAGACAAACATTTGCCCCTCCCCACCACCCCGCAATCTGAGCGTAGTCGACAGAAAACCTGAGAACACTGTGACAGGGCCTGCAGACGTTCACTATACAAGTAACAGAAGTGATTTTATGTTCTAAGAATGAAACAACATTGTATACTTTACAGATAATAGCTCGAAAATTACAGCCGTTTAAAAAGATGAGTCTCAATTTACAACTGGCACACTTCATATACTTCACGGCAGTAGTTTGAGTTTTTCCGATTAGCTTTCTTATTTATCACAAACGTCACACTTTATCATCAAGAAGAGCAGCTAGTTTTCAATTATCTGGAAACGTTTCCGACGTGGTTATGATCACACGACGGAAATTAGCAGACTTTTAACGATGGATGGTTGCTGGAGCTAGACGCATGGGACATTCCATTTCGGAATTCGTTACGGAATTCAATAGTCCGAGATCCACAGTGTCAAAAGTGTGGCGAACGTACCACATTCCAGGCATTACCTCTAACTACGGACAACGCATTGGGTGACGATCTTCACATAACGACCGGAACAAAATCAACAGATGTAAAGGTAATTTCCTGTGTACCCCGAAGGAGTTTGATTGGACCTTTACTGTTTACTATTTATATATATGATAGGTAGAATGTGTAGGACTCTCAGTAAGACTGTTCGCAGATAATGCGATTGTCTAGAACAAAGTAGCAGCGCCAGAAGATAGTAGCGATTTGCAGAATGACATCCTGAGAATTGATGAATGGTGCAGGGTCTAGCAGTTGAAAAATGGTTCAAATGGCTCTGAGCACTGTGGAACTTAACATCTCAGGTCATCAGTCCCCTAGAACTAAGAACTACCTAAACATAACCAACCTAAAGACATCACACACATCCATGCCCGAGGCAGGATTCGAACCTGCGACCGTAGCGGTCGCGCGGTTCCAGACTGAGGCGCCTAGAACCGCTCGGCCACCAACGGCCGGCGTCTAGCAGTTGATCCTAAACTTAAATAAATGTAAAATATTGCGCGCACGAAAAGAAATCGACTACTGTATAGTTACATTATTGATGACAAACCGCTGGAATCTGTATCTGCCGTAAAATATCTGGGAGTAACTATACGGGACGACCTTAAGTTGAATGACCATATAAAATAAACAATGGGAAAAGCAAATGCATAGGAAGAATCTTCAGGAAATGTATCTCATCCACGAAAGAAGTGGCTTATGAGGCGCTCGTTCGACGCATTCTTGAGTATTGTTGATCTATCTGGAATCTCTATAAGATAGGACTGATAGAAGGGATACAGAAGATCCAACGAAGAACTGAACGTTTCGTCACGGGATCGTGAGTCGGCATGAGAACGTTACAGATACGCCCAACAAGCTCCATTACCAGAAGTTACAAGAGAAGTGTTGTGCATCACGGAGACATTTACTATTGAAACTTCGAGAGAGCACTTTCCGGGAAGAGTCGGAAAATATATTACTTCCCCCTACATACGTCTCGCGTAACAACCATGAGGAGAAAATACGATAAATTAGAGCCAATACAGAGGCTTTCCGATAATCATCCATCCCACACGCTTTTCGCGAGTGGAACAGAGTTGGAGGGCTCAGTTACTGGTATAAAAAATGCCCTCCGCTACACACCATTAGGTGACGTGCGGAGTATGATATAGATGTAGAGAGCAGCGTCGTTTGCGTAGAGTCGTCAGTGACAACAGACAAGCAACACTGTGTGAAATGACCGCAGAAGTCAATGTGGGAAGTCAGAAGAACGTTTCCGTTAGGACACTACGGCGAAATTTCGAGTTAATGGGCTGTCAGACGACCGACGCCTTTGCCAAGAGCACCACATCGCCTGCAGCGCCTCTCCTGGGCTCGTGACCATGTCGGTTGGACCCTAGACGTCTGTAAAACCGTGGCCTAGTGAGATAACTTCCGATTTT
The DNA here is from genome assembly GCF_021461395.2 of Schistocerca americana. Lineage (NCBI taxonomy): Eukaryota > Metazoa > Arthropoda > Insecta > Orthoptera > Acrididae > Schistocerca > Schistocerca americana. The sequence goes on from NC_060120.1 coordinate 276,890,328, forward strand.
AGTTGGTAAGTGCTGCTGGCAAGGTTCGAGCGTGGCGCAGACCCCACGATACTATGGACGCAGGTTGTCAACAAGGCACTCTGCAAGCTGGTGGAGGCTTCACACTTTCGCTTCTTCCCCAGGGATCTTAAGTGTTCATAGTAAAACGTAGTTAAGTAACATATTTACAGAACAACTGTGCACGTGTTTGTGTGTAGGGATTATAAACATATTTTACGATAGAAGTAGGCTTACAGTCACTAATATATCTTTCATATTATGGATCTGGTCTAATTTCATGTACTCCTGCACTGTGTGGCAATTACATATTGTACAGGCAAGAAAACGTTGTACATTTATAGGACGTATTCGACCTTTACATAGTGTCAGATCAAATCGAAATGTGGAACTTGCAAAAGCTAAGAACTAGGAAATGTGTGCTCGTTCAAAACCGGAGCTTATATTTACATTCTTTTGAAAAATACTGAAAGTAAGACATCGTGGCAGATTAATATTTGCACAAGGTTTCCAATCAAACACTTTTTGTGTCAAGTCTTTGTTTTACTGGTTCCAGAAGTACAGGAGGAGCACGTATAGTTAAAAGCTATGCAGCTTTACTAGAAAGTATTGCAGAAATCGCAGTAGAATGTGCATATTGTGAAGAGTTAACTCATATAAACAGATAAGTGTCTACGTTTTCTTTCCTGAAAACAGATATGCTATACCACCAGGGTAACAGTACAATATCACTATTACCTAGGAACCAGAAGCAGTGAATCTTCTCATTTAGTTCACCAGTCAACATACCTATATCACTGTCGATTATATCACTTAGTTTCTGCGTTACAGTGTGCTTTCCAAGCTGTGTATAAACTATTACTACATTATCTTCTTATAACTATTATTTATACATTTATATACATCAACAGATATTTGAATGACATAGACAGTACAATACTTCGTAAGTTATACATTTACCTATACGTACAATCAGTTAGTAAGTTCTAACATCGTCTGAATATTACCATCTTAAATTCGCTCTTTCTAATGACTGTCCAGATACTGAGACTATTAATGCCACAGCATTCCTTCAGCTCATACAGATATTTTTTTCACAAATGATACTGAGGCTGCTATTGACAACACTAGTTAAAGCAAAGGATAGATGCAGTTAATAATTACAAGTAAGCATAAAATATCACATATAATGGAAATACGACCACTCACTTACATAATTATTTCTTCAGCTCTTAATGGCATACAATTCTTTAATCTTAATGGTTTCTGGATAAGCAAAAGTTACCGTATACAGTTTCTTTTGCGAAAAAGCAAAGATTTTGGATGAAACTTTAGCATAATATATTTTGCTACCTGATATTTCTCCATTTTTCTGAATCTTTTACCATAGCAGACCTTTCTGGTATGCCTGCTCGGAGAGTGAGACTGAGATTTTTCTTACTTTGTCTTCCCAGGAATGCTCTTCTCTGCATAGGTGTGGAAGAAGATTTATCCATTCATTCTTCTTCTTCCTCCTACGTATGAGTTCAGCTGGAGTTAGTTGTGTGTTGTACTGTGGAAACTTATATACTACCTGTCCAAAGAGCTCTAAAAATTTTACTTATTTAGCTTGAATCCTGCGTGCATAGGTCCTAAAGACTCTTTTAAATTCACGAAAGATGCATTTAATGGGATTTCCTTCAAGATGGAAGCATGGCATTAGTATTTGTTTGATGCTACTTTCTTGTAAAAACGTTTTCCACGTTTGACAAGAGAACTTTGAGGTGTTATCCGACAGCAAGGTGGCAGGCTTCGCAGTTGCTGGAATATAACTGTATACTATTCATTTAAGGATTGGGTCTGCTACAGTTGACTTTGTAGGATACAATTTAATATACTCTGTAAAAGTGTCATATAGTGCTACCAGGTATTTAACCCCACCTCTAGCTAAGTGAGAAGTTTCTGCAATGTCTGTTGAGACGACTGTACTGGCATTGTTGGTATTATGGGATGTTGCCCTGTCTGACAACATTTGTTTGTAGATTTTGCCTCATGACATATCAGGTTTGTTTTAAGCAGCTGCTATGTGCGTGTTCTCATGTTAGGAAAACAATCAAATACATTTAGTTGTGCTGTGGTGCCCAACACACAACATATGTACAAAATTGATTCACCCTCAGATGCAAGTGGCATACAAGCATACCATGTATCACATCTATAAGGTAGAACAGCATTGTGTAGTCCGTAATGTTGCTTTAACTGATCTGTATGATTATGTGGAATTTTAGCCTTATGCCCGCACTAGTCAGAATTCTGTAAATCAGCCATATTTCTACACATATCTAGGTAGTATTAGCGGTAATTGTTATGCTTCATGAGTAAACATGTGCAGTTGATTGTTCTACAAGCTCTCTGTATTCTGGTAAATCGTATGGTAGTCATGACAGAGCATCTGCCGCATTGTCATCTTTTCCCAAAATATGAATGATCTCAAACCTGTATTCTTATATAAACAAAGACGAACACACTAAGCATTCGTGGGATAATTTGTATGACATTAGAGAGCTTAATGCCTGATGGTCACAGTAAATTTTAATGTTTTTTTCCACAAATATAATGATAAAATTTTTCACTGCTACTTCAGTTTCCAACTCGCTAGCAGAGTAGGCATGTTCACACTCTGAAAATGAGCCTCTAGAGAAACTAATAACATGAATATCTTGTTTGTCATCTTCTTCATTTATTTGAAATAAACAGGCTTCTAGGCCAGAAAATAAGGCATCAGTCACTAGGTAAAAATGTTTGGTCATGTTTGCACGTCGTAAAATATCAGACTCAATATCTTAACGCATCAAAACCTTTTTTTACATTAGTTTGTCTACGCCCACAGTGCACTTTGGTTCAACAGCCTCTGCAGAAACATACTATTTAAAAGCTAATTTGCCACAAACCTTCGAAAAAATAAACACAGGCCGAAAAGTGCTTTAAGCTTTTTTTTAATGCTGGGATAAGGAAAATTTTTTATTGTAATGCTTTGGCCCAGGTATGTTATTCTTGTAGAGGCGACTATATGCCCAAGAAACTTAATTTTGTCTTTCGAAGATTCTCGACTCTTGCAGAATTGCTGTAGCCCCTGGCTCAGAAAATTTGTGAAGTATCTTTCCTAACAGATCTACATGTTCTTCCCAGGAGTGGGTGGCTATTAATAAGTCATCAACATATTAATTCTCTCTAGTCGTTCAGGGACTAATACAGCACCTAAGGCAGTAATGACCGCGCTGGAACTCACACTTGAGCCAAATAGTCGAACACAAAATTGGTAACTTCTTCTGATTCCTTTGTCAGATTTACCTGCCATTACGAACTTCTAAAATTTATGTTGGTAACGTATTTAACTCCATGGAACTTCTGCAACACTTCATCCAAGTTTTGGAGTTGGGTTCTTATGGCATGATCTTATTAATGGCCCTTGCATCTATAGCTAAGTGAACGTTTCCGTCAGGCTCTGTCACGCCTAATAGTGGACTACGGTAAGGTGACACGGAGGGCTGAATTAATCTCCCTTCAAGTATTCGTTTTATATCATTTGTAATCTCTGCCATCTTGGTTGGATGGACGGAATGTGCATTATGACAATAGATCTTGTGGGGCGAACTTTCATTTGATGGGATGTGTTGATTATACCAGTCTTACTTATAAATACATGTAGATACTAGAATAGTAATAATTCTTTAATTCTGCTTGTTGGAGTGAGTCTATAGTAGCAGACTCTACAAAGATACCTCTCACTTGATTTTCGATATTTTCAACTGGCTACAGTGTGAGAGTATGCTGCTGATGTATGTTGTCATGGTTTTAGTAACTTTACCATTAAGCCCTGGCAGTACTTACCAAGCTCTAGTTTTGTTTTTATTTAAATCTACTACAGTCTTATGGCTATTGTCATTTAAAAAATGTTTATGAAGATAAATTGATCAATTTTTCCTTGTCTCAGAGGAAAGCAATGTCAAGAATGCATTGTCCCCAATCCACTTGTAACTACGAATGGGCATTTTGTCACTAAATTTCTTATTTCAACCTTCTCCCGAATTTGCATCTTGACACTACGTGTTTCAAGACCAAAAGGTCAAATGATTTTACAGTTTTGTACAGGATGTATGGGTAATATTAATGTAAACGTAATCAGTAGCTTACCCACATCTGCGTGTACAGCGGCTTGGACAATCTCTTCATTCCGAAGATGGCATTTAAGATGATCTTTAGTTAGTTTCTCCCTGCTGTTTGTGTCATCTTTGTAACATAACAGATTTAGTGTATTATCTCCAATGCCCCATCCACCCCTTGGGCTAAACTTTTGTGATTACACTTAATTTATTATTTTTAATGTTGTGTAGCGTGGCTTCTTCGCCAGATCACATTAAGAGTTCAGTTTAGAACTAAAATTCCATGTGCAGATATCTTATTTATATTCTTGCTTGTGTAGGTGTCACAGTCATAATTGTCTTAGTCCAGTGCAAAGGTAACCAGTTTGGTAACTGTCACCATCTTCGCTCAGTTTAACGAGATTTGCTGGGCAGCGTTCCAAATGCTGAGTACAGCATTGAAATGGCCTCATTGGCTACACTGAAGGATTGGTGCTCTCATCTTTTGATGTACTGTGACAATAAAACCTCAAGAGTGGTGGAGAGAGTTGAGTCACCCCGCAGTTGTTACTGGTTTACTTTTATTGCTTCTAGTAGCAGTGAACACCTGCAGCTGTTTGTTTTCAGTCAAGTATTCACTTAATAGTATTGAATGTAATGAAACCGCTACCCTTACCCCACAAGATATGTGTTTGGATGAGAGACCTGCATGATATTTTTTTAAATAGAGATCTCATTGTGTGGTGAAGGACAAATATTTTAACTACATATGATAACAACAGATGGCAGTATGTTTAGTGCTGACTGTTTTGCTCTGGATTGCTCCTGTGTTACATTTCTGATTTGTATCATAGTGCTATCATTATCTTGTGACTGAGGTAAAGTTTCACCTGATGTATTATCATATGGGTTCACTTCAGACTTCATAGCTTTTTCCAAGGTACCATTGTGAGATAAAAGATCAATAGCTGAAGGTTGCACTATGTGCATCAGTTCTGAAACTAATTGCTGATTACTCATAATTGACGTTTCATTGGATACTGTTTCTGGATTAGATGGTATAGTATCTGGTTTAATTAATACTTTAGACACGTCAGATGTCATTTCCTTACTTCTAGACGACGTTTTATTGTGCTGAATTGACATTTCACTATCTTTAGAGGACATTTCTTATAATTTGGTGGCTAAGTTTACTATCTGAGAAGTAATATCATTACACATGGTAGACATTTCATTATAAAATTCGTCATTTTCAGTGGACATTTCATTGAACTTTGATGACTTTTCACTATGGAATTGATAATTTTAGTTGATATTTGCTTTGTTATTTCCATTAAATTGAGAAGCAGTGTGGCATTTGGATCCTGTACAAGGCTGGTGGTGTGGCTAACCATAAGATGAATTACATCACTCTCAGCACATGTTTTAGTTTTGCAAGCCAATGTGCCTATACCATCTGTAGCCATGTCAGCGTAATTGACACCAAACTCTGTTTCATGTAGTGTTTCAGGTTCTGTTTCAATCATTTTCCCAATTTTTACCATGATGCTTAAAACAGCTATAATCATGTACTTGAAAATACATAATGCAAATTAATGATGTTGAACAAGAATATTCCTGTGTACAACACTACTGAGATTGAACTCTAAAACATCACTGCAACATTATGTGGGCTCACAATGTGAAGTAAGCAATTTTGTACAAGTAAGATTCTTACCATGGTCAAACCTAATTACCTCTGTAAATTTTGTAAAATGTAAGCCACCAAGAAATACCTGCTTTGAATGAGCACAGCCCGTACATGAATCCACTCTACACTCAGGAAAGGGAAACAAACAATTCAATTACTACCTTTCCTCTTCCAATATGGCACAGATAGCAATAAATGTATAATTTCCAATTATATATTTTTGGTTGTTTGTTTACAATCATTTTTTGTATATCCCTTTATCTCATCTCGTTATTTCTCAGATGTGTTTTCCATGAGACAGAAACAAGAAAGATTATAACGAAATGATAATAAAGTTTACATATCATGTACATAAAATTTGTATAAATACATGTTACAGTGTTGCCAATTTAATGTATCCTTCGAAATGAATAGTTATTGTAGAAGAAAATGATCGGAATTAAATTCTCCAAAAACTAATTTTTGGAGTCGAGATACATCACAGTGACCACAGTAGGATTACAATAACGAAATATACGTCATTAAATTATCATTGTTCATCAGTACCAGTCTTCCTAAGTGGACAAAACGCTAGTTATCTTCTTTCTTGGAGTCAAGTGCAGAGCCGTCTTTGGGGAGCAGATTGTGGGTGGTAATAATACGACGCCGGCCGCGGTGGTATAGTGGTTCTAGGTGCTCAGTCCGGGGCCGCGCGACTGCTACGGTCGCAGGTTCGAAACCTGCCTCGGGGATGGATGTGTGTGATGTCCTTAGGTTAGTTAGGTTCAAGTAGTTCTAAGTTCTAGGGGACGGATGACCATAGATGTTAAGTCCCATAGTGCTCAGAGCCATTTGAACCAATAATACGACGTATAATGCGACAGAACGTTTTACATTACACAAAAGCAGTGATCAGACTCCATGACAAGAAAGTTAAATGGCAAATATCGACGTATAAAGAATATGAATGTGTATGTAATGGTGCATGGTCGGCATATAATCGACACATCAACAAATCAATCGCTTCCCAACGATATTGAAACGCTAAAAAACAGACAGACGCTTTGCATATTGTTAGTAGAGGATATTGGTGTATTTTATAAGAAATAAAACGTGTCTTTGCTTAATTAATCTTATTACGTTACTAATGTTACGAAGACCAAGGAAAATGGTGTAGTTACACGCTGTAAGACGTAAGAAAAAGAGTGAAGAGCGCGCGATGCTTCATGCCTTAGTTATTTAAAGAAATGAAAAACGGAATTACCTAAATGACCGTAAATTTCACTCGTCGCATAGGACAGAATTTTATGTCCGACTTTGGATTTAGAGGTTAATCTTTTACAATGCAACTTAATATCAATCAGTTGACATGTGTCCTAGCTCTCTCTCTCTCTCTCTCTCTCTCTCGCTCTCTCCCTCTCTATCTATCTATCTATCTCTTTCTCTTAGCTGTAATCTGGGGTGCGTTATCAAGTACCTGACAAGAGACGACTTTGTCCTCCACATGGTCTTTCCGCAAGTGGCACCACTGATATCCATTACTTTTTTCACAGAAGTGTGTGTGTTACTAACTACTAAGATCGAGTATTTATACTTATTCGAACAGGGCGCTAACAATTCCATCGATACCCGGTTTGAACGCGACACAAAAATCTGGTGCGTGAGTGTAAGGGCATATTTGAGATGATGACCATCATCGCTCCATCCAGCATTATGCAGAGGATAATGGCAGTAATCCGTGTAAATTGTTCCACTCAGCAAGCTGGATGACAACTGCTATTTGTCACTTGACAACATTTATATTCTGTGATGTGTCACCAAAATCATATACATAATGCAGTTTGTGATGTTTGTTTTTCTGCCATGTTCTAGACACGCTGATATATTTCTGGGGTGGGCGTTTTAGGGGCAAGCTGATACATCTTTGAAGCAACTTGATATGGCTTTGGGGGGCCGCTGACACATTTTGATGCAGGTAGATACATTTTTGGGGAAGCTGATACATTTTAAGGGGTAAATTGATACTTTTCAGGAAGCACATTGATACAGTTTTGAGAGCAAAATAAATACCTGAAAAAATTATAGAATGTGTGTGTGTGTGTGTGTGTGTGTGTGTTTGTGTGCTGAAATGTGGAAGTTCCAAAATTCAGGTGAAGAAGCGTCCACATCTTTTTGTAAATACAGTATTATTGGCAATTATGCAATTAATGTGATTCTGACACAATTTAACAGCTGCTATGTGACTGGCTGTTTCATTTTAATAACCACTATAATACTACGTTGTGATTGACTGGAGAGGGGAAGAGAAAGGGGGAAGGGTACAAACCACAACTGAGATAGTTCTGACATCTTGTGTTTTATACAATTTTTCCACTAGCACAACCGATTTAGTTCTGCCATCTTATGTTTTGATTGGCTGAAGAGAGAGGATCGGGGAGTGAGAGGAGAGTGTGAGGAGTGGTGTTAGTCATGTGGCTTGTCATATGGCAATGGGGTGTGACTGCTGCCATCTTGGGTTGTAATGTCGGTGCCCTAGTAAGTCGCTGCCCCCGTGTGTAGGGAGCCCAATGGGCAAAGGTCAACGTGGTTCAGAACTGACATAGAAGCATTACTGTAATAGAATGAACGAAGAATATCCGAAAAGTATAGCGCATTAAATCAAAGATTCGTTTATTACGTTCGAAAGTATCATGGAACTGTTCATCGAACTCCAGGGCCAGGCGCAGAAAGAGGGGCACTGTGCGCCGTAGTGCGATTTTCTGTTCAAACTCAGAAAGTATACGTTCTTAGAAGAGTCGCCTAATATATTGTTTCCTCTTAAGTATATGTCTGAAAACGACCGTGTAAACGAGATTACAGAGCTTCGAGCTCACAGGGATGCTTTACCACAAACCGTTCTTTCCGTGCGCCATTCGCGAATGGAACAGGAACTGATAGTAGAGCTGAAACTCCCTCCACCATACAACATAAGGTGGCTTGCGGAAGAACGTATGGAGTTGTAGAAATTACGAGAACCAAAAATTACGGTATGCGTCTTGTGTAGGGAGCTATTTACCGTCTTTGTCTTTGCTAAAGCGGAAAACTTGCATGACAGAATATACGGAATGCCAACTGTATAAAACAGGGAGTAAATAACTGTCTTTTTGCAACTGGCGAATGATTTCTAACGGAACGCATTCACAAATTATTTTTCTCAACGTGAGCTGTATTTGTCCATGCCTCAGTTTTAGTTATTGCCACGGAATTCTGAGAAGTAAAGTTTTCAGCTGAAGATAAGCAGAGAAAACAATGTTAACCAGTAACCGAACCACCCCATATTCTTTCAAGAGTTGAATTTCCATGTTTAAAACAACTTCAAAGATCCAGTGTACTATAAAGTTCCGCTGCTTTGTAGTGCTGTAAGTGAAAAAGAGTTTTGAAACGATTTGAAATTATGTTTATGGTTTGTTGGAAGTTACTGAATGTTATCGTTATCAAATACTATACGAGAATAGTCTGGAGAATTTTCATGCTGTGAATTACACTGCCTAAAGCCATACACAAAATTTTAAAGTTGAGATTATTTCTCTTGGTAAGTACATTATGAGGGCATTTTAAGTTTTTCAATTCTGTCAATACTGAAGATCAAATTCTTGTTGCTCTCGGAAGTCGTTAGTTATGCAAATGCAACTGGCTGAGATGACAGTTTTAGCAATTTCGTTATATAGGTATATCGAAAGGTCTTCCCGAAACTGCTACCAATCACAAAATCTGTCAACTGCTTAACTTATTAAATGAAGCAGCACGTTTCGAGGCCTAGAACCTTATCTTCAGGCTAGAATGGCAACACAAAAACATAACTCACATATATTAAAGTTGTTCTATATGACTACATGGTCTTGGCTGTGGCCTTCCTGTGCAGAAAGAGAAGGATAGCCTAAAATGAAGAACAGCAATGGGTGTGTTGGTTCACCGTTCACGAAATTGTTTTAAAAATTATCACATTATTCATATGAAGTTGCTATCTTCTTGTAATGTTTTGAGCTATCTGCATTGCATCTTGTTAACCACTACTTATAAACTTACAAAGGATACTTGGGACAAGACGTCACAATCAACTCCAATGTGCAGCACGAAAGAAGCTTGTTTTGATTTAATTATCAATACGTCGATTCTGATGTGCCCAGTAAATGTACTTTCAATGTCTCCTGCGCATCTTGCTGTCTCATCTCTGTTGTTGGTCGACGAACTATATTACCGTAAGAGAGACCGTGACAATTGTATATTAAAAATGGCAGTATAAAAATTATTTTAAAAAATATTACTGCTCACACATATTCAAATTTTTTACCTATTTTCTATTTTAACAATGTTCAAATGAAGTTGGTGAAGAATTGTGGGTTGTTAAACTGCGTAATTTCATTAGGATAACATTTGTGCAGTTTTGATCGTGGATAAAGATGTCAATTCTTCAGCACTTGTCCAAAGTATGCAGTACTTTAAGATCGTCGTCTATTGCAACACTGTGTCCTGTTTCACCTATATTTTTCGCTCTTACCGATTTGTTGGCTTCATCGAGTCTCAAACAGTCAACGTGTTCTATAAAACAGATTTTAATGTTTCTACCCGTTCGGCAGCAATGACAGGATATTACTTTATAAACTCCTGATTTGCTCATTTTCTCAGGTCCTGAAATGTCACGCACCCATTTTATCCTTAAGTTGTTGGTAACGGCAAAAGTGATCCAGATATCTATGTTCTTAAACAAACGGCTGTTTTTGTCCGACTTGACTCCCAAGTGCAGTATGGTTTTTTAACGTTGTTGTGGGTGGTGGCCACGTCAGTTTGTTTGTTTTGCTTTTTCTTGTGTTGTCAAATGTATTTACTTCATGTTCATGACAGCTGTTATTATGTGCAATGTATTTGTTTGCGTTCATTTCTGTCTCATAGTTTCCAGCATCATGTGAGGATTTTTGTGCTCCGTTTAGGAAAGCTCTGAATGCAGCTTGTTTATGTGAGTTTGCGTGTGTGGGTGATTTACCGATGACAGTGTCTGTGTTTGTTGGTATTCCGTGTGCACTGAAGTTCAGGGTCTGGTTTCATAAGTTATTGTCATATCTGAAAAAAATATTTTATTATATTTCCGCTGTTGTATGGTGCAGTAAATGTTTTTGTGTAAATTATTGAATCTTGTAATGTCACCCCCAATATTTTTTGTCACCAGTGTATGAGACAGTGCGCATTATTAATGAATTAACGAATATTTTTCCAGAAATGACTTTTAAGACGATATGTGAGAACTGAGAAAAGAGTTATTGCTATATTGTGACTTATTATTATATTGTGAAACAACAACAATATGTTTTATTATTTTATAACCAGTTTCCTAGTAAGAATAATCATATAACAAAAGAATGTATTGGCATTGTACTGTCTGAGGAATTTTTTCTTCTTTTGTTCTTCTCTATAATGTATGAAGCGGATGATATCGAAGATAAGCTGAGGTTTGTTCTTTTAACTATTGTAAAAGGTAGTCATTAGTGACCACAAGAAAAATATAACGTACAATTAACTAAATGGAATTCTAGTGTATGGACTTTTGTTTGTTACTAGATAACCAACTATGTATGTTTTAAGTTTTGGGTCCGCAGCAGTCAAGACTGTGATTTATCTGCCGCCATTACGTGAGCGTATGGAGCGACAATTTCAAATTGCAGAAATAATCAGACACTAATACTTTCGAGGGTTATTTGAACTCCGAGAACAAGAATCCACAGGAATTTATTTTTTTTCTATTCTAACAGAGAAGATAACATTGAGTAGAACAACCTTAGACTACACGTAAATGAAATAATTTTTAGGGCTGGTGCGTAAGGTTAATTTTTCTCAGTATAATTTATCAGTGACTTTAAATGAATCTATTTACGACACCAGTGTTGTTATGGGTAGAGGTTGTGGTGTGATGTATTAATTATTTGGTGCATACATTTTAATGTCAGGTCATTGAAACTCGTTATAGTCGGACTCAGCAACACATAAATAAGAATTACCAGAGATTGAATTTGAACGTGGGGTGCAGCATTGCTTCACCAATCAGTTGATAGTAGAACAGACGTATTTATAATAAACAAGCATACAACTAACTTCCAGCCATGCACTACAAAAATGTTGCAGTGCTGTTGTCAAAGTCACTCCAGCGATAAGAAGTAGCAGTATCATATTCTGTCTGCGAGAAGCATTTTCAAATATATTCTTGTCTCTGGTGAATTGTTGTGTACACAAACACACATTTAACTGTAGTGATTATTTCTTGTGTTAATTATAGAATATTTTCGTCGATTTGAAATTGTAATTGCTTTATAGCGTGAAATATTTGCTGATAAACGTGGCTCGGTCTAAGTAGCAGGCTAGAACGAATGAGCAGGCTGATACAGATTTAGTGTCAGATGCTCAACTGAGCCAAATTCCGCACACTTCGGTGCAGGAGCTAGATAACTTAAATATTTATGATAATATTATGATGATAATATATTAGCCATGTTATTTCAGAAATTAGAACTGATAGAAAAGCAATGTAGGGAAGAAGAAGCTCTTAAAGAGCAACAGCGTTTAGAAGCAAAGGCTTTAAAAGAAAAGCGAGGTAGGGAAGAAGACGCTCTTAAAGAGCGACAGCGTTTAGAAGCAAGTACTTTAGAAGTAGAGCAACGAGAATTAAAAGAACAGGAAAGAGAAAGAAAATTCTCAGAACAAATCAATCAGATCTTCATCCAGCGGCACAAAGAAATTGTTCAAAGTATTAACCAAGTGATAATCAACAGCGATAAACACTTTAATGTGGAGATAAATGCAGTTAAAGACACGATCAAACTGTTGACAAACATTCCCACCAAAGTAAATGATATGCAGAGTGAAATCAGTAACTTACAAACTAGTTTTAAAACGGTGACTACTGCCGTAAACGGTATTGAAGGTAAAATACAAAACGACAGCGCCTTCCATCAGTATTATCGAATAAACAAAAACACTATATTCGGCATATCAGACAACCCAGATAGTCACTGACGGGTCTACATTCCTTCCGATCAACTCAAAGACCTAAGCCTGGGGACATTTCGGTGTTGCCAAATGTACCACGAAGATCAATCGATGCTGTTACTACACAAATTAAAGAAAGGGATACTGGGAGTTACCAGAATCTACAACATCTGTCAAAAGGTTAAACCGACTAATGTTTGCAGGGACATTGATCTGCATCCCATTGTTGCAAGACGTCCAGGAGAAATCACAGCAATTGACATAACGGCCACCCCTACCTATAGCAAGAGTAGGGATAAAGTATATTTTAGCGGTATATGATTTGTTCACGAAGTACTCTAGTATGTATCCTCTCCGGACATCAATGGCAAGCATCATTGGGAGAAAGCTAACAGGCGAATGTATAAAATCTTTTGGTTGCCCAGTAAATGTGCTCACTGATAATGCGTCGTACTTCACAGGCTACAAATGGAAGGCTCTAATGGAAGAAAATGGTATCAGACATGCCCTCATCTCACGTTTATCACCTAGCGGTAATCCCAAGGAGAGGACATTTCGAGAATTAAATCGATTCATTAGGACGTATGCCCACAACAAACACACCAAGAGGGTCTAATATCTTAAAAGCTCATGGAAATCTATAATAACCTACCCCACATTTCAATTGGTTTTACATCAACTTAATTAATGAGGGAACAGAAAGATGAAGTAAATGAGTGGGTTAATGCCATTCCAAAGATTCAGGACCAAAGGATGACCTATGAACAAAATATCGATATAAACAACATCGCTCGCCAGGCCGAAATTCACAAAATAAAATTCCACAAGAAGCTTAGCAATAAACAGAAGTACTCAGTCGACGAGCTACCACTGCTTAGAACGCATTCTAAGCCATCGCTGATTAAGAAGAAAAATTAATGTGGCATCTACTATTTGAAGGGCCATTCAAGATTGTTTCAATTCCTCATGACGGTTTCTATTTACTGCAAGACGTCAATACTGAAAGTATAAGGGGACTCTATTGTCATAGGGACCTTAAGAAATATTTGCAATAAGAACGACAGTTCACTGATTGCAAGTAACAAAATATATTCAGTGCTCAAGCACCGCTGCAAAATGTGTAAATTGAAGTTATAGAGTTATTGTAAATTCTTTTACTCATATCTCTTAGTTTATAAGGGTTTATTTCAGGTCATGTATGACCAGATAATATGATTAACTGTAATTTCAATTCCTCATCAAATCAAAGTTCCCACAATGGAACAATTAAAGAATTTAAAGCCTTGAAGTTTCAATACTTAAAGTGCACTCATTAATCTTTTTTTAAACAGTTATAGTAAATGTGTTACTGTAAATATGATTTTATGATTTTTGCTGCCTAGGTTATATTGAGGTAAATATGTTTGTACTTTAAGTATATCATGCATCTATGAATGTGGATGAGTCGTGAATGCACGATACCTTAATTTATGCAGTGCATACACTCGAACGGATCTCAGTTGAGTGTTAGTCCGCGTGTTTGCTACTTCCGATTTGGCTCTGCTTTAAGCATTTGCCTCCTTGCGTACCACTTTGGGTACTTTAACTTTCGGGTTTTGCTTTGCTGTTAGCTCTTTGAGCTACTTGCTAGTAGGTGTACCGAATATGGGCGTCTGTTCCGAAATACTGATTATGAGATTTCATCGACTGTGAATGAATGACAATAAATGACAATAAACAAATAAAACATACCAACTTATGGAGATGTAATGAAATCTACATGGTTCGAAAGTGATCTACTGATCAAGACAAATGTAGAAGATTCTGTAATTCAATTTTTTATATGACGCTCAGTATAGTATATGATTTTTGCCTTCATGTTTCGACATAATACCAAATGCAGACATGAACAAATATCATTACTGTGTAAGTGTAAAATGATGTGAAGAGTGTCTGTTGTGTGGAACTATGAGCCCCAGCACTAATCAATATCTGTGCTATGCGTCTCACGAGAACTCTAAAAGTCAAGTGGATACGCACAAACTGTCTTTCATTTCTAAAACTTTGTTAAGCAATGATAAATCCCTCAAATCAGTGATAATATCAACGCTCTTCGAGTTCATACGTTAGCAGCAATGACTGGACGTTAGTAAACGGTTAACAAACTTTAAAATCAAAAAAGTTGAACAGACCTCAGACTTTTAATACAACGAGATAACCTCGCGAGTATAAATTCTTGAAACAGACTGTACTGCCAGCTGCACGCCAATAATGCGAGTGCAACGCCGGCTCCGCTGCGCCATGCACAAAAATTTACTTAACAGCGAGAAATAAACAAAACACACGATGAAAATCAGACCCTTTAAAAAGTACAGTGCTATATATGTACGATTTATTTAAACGAACTGTGAATCACTACATTAACCAGAAGAGTGTTTATATGCAGAACAACTTTCGTAAATAAAATGAGTGAATCCATGTGAATGGAGATAAACTTGCTTCTTCAACATCATAAAATAAATAATTTCTTTGTCACTGACACCAATTTTCGATATTGCATGTACCTACATTAGACGAGAGGAACGTGGAACGTGGAAGCAAGACCTGTGCCAGAAATACTAGATCGAGAACCAGTTGCAGTTGACAGCAGCGGGCATTCCATCGACATGCTGGGGGCGAACCAGCACCAGCCTCCACCAACAGCATTGTATTGTCTGTGGAACTTTTCTTCTTTTGTTCTTCTTTATGATGTATGATGACGATAATATCGAATATAAGCTGAGGTCTGTTCTTTTAAATACTGTAAAAGGTAGCCATTAGTGAGCAAAAGAAAAATGTAACGTACAGTTAACTAAATGGAATTCTAGTGTGCGGACTTTTTTTTATAACTAGATAATCAACTATGATTAAGTTTTGTATCCGCAGCAGTCCAGAGAGTGCTTTGTCTGCCGCCATTACGTGAGCGTATGGAGCGACAAACCGCAGAAGTAATCACACACTAATTTTTTTGAGTGTTATTACAATATTTTAACTCCGAAGACAAGAACCCACAGGAATTTATTATTTTTCTATTCTAACAGAGAAAATAACATTCAGCAGACCAATCTTAGACTTTACATAAATTAAATAATTTTTATCGCTGGTGCATAAGGTCAATTTTTCTCAGAATCATTTATCAGTGACTTTAAATAAATATGTTTACGACACGAGTGTTGTTATGGGTAGAGGTTGTGGTGTGGTGTATTAATTATTTGGTACATACTTATTAATGTCACGTGAACAATTATTAAAACTCATTACAGGCGGGCTCAGCAGCACAAAATTAAGAATTATCAAAGATTATTTCTTTCTTTCAAATAATACTGTTATTCATGCTGGTACATTTTCATACGTTTTACAATAACACGTATACACTACCACAACAACATTAAATAGAGCCCCAAAACACGATTACAATCTGCATATACATGCACTTCAGAGAAGTCCATATCATTGTGCATTATGTTCTTAGGAATTACGGTTGCTTTGAATGTGACAAATTTAGTTATTCATGCCACAGTCAGTTATTTACTAGTCACGTAAGGAAAATAATATTTTCAGAATGCATTTTGGAAGTAACTGCAGTGAAATTTAGTACGTCGTGTCACGAGGTGATTCACTTTTACTGTGCGGTGCCCACTGACCCTTTGATGTTAACTTTAAAACATAAGTGACTGTTCTACAGGACAGTACATTGTGTGGGACTCCACTGCTGGCCATTAAAACTACAACTTCAGTAAGAACACAGCAAACTGTTCTGGCGGTTCTTGGTAGGATATTTTATACATTATGAATGAAATCACAAACTACACTGATGTAATATACTTGTTGTTGTTGTTGTGGTCTTCAGTCCAGAGACTGATTTGATGCTGCTCTCCATGCTACTCTATCCTGTGCAAGCTTCTTCATCTCCAAGTAACCAATAACTGCTATAACCTACATCCTTCTGAATCTGCTTAGTGAATTTATCTCCTGATCTCCCTCTACGATTTTTACCTTCCACCCTTCCCTCCAATACTAAATTGGTGCTCCATCGATGCCTCAGAATGTGTCCTACCAACCGATCCCTTCTTCTTGTCAAGTTGTGCCACAAATTCTTCATCCCAGTTCTACTTAGTACTTCCTCACTAGTTACATGATGTACCCATCTACTCTTCAGCGTTCTTCTGTAGCATCACCTTTCGAAAGCTTCTATTCTGTTCTTATCTAACGTATCTGTAGTCCACCTTTAACTTCCATACATGGCTCTACTCCACACAAATACTTTCAGGAAACACTTCCTGACACTTAAAATCTATACTCGACGTTAACAAATTTCTGTTCGTCAGACACTCTTTCCTTGCCATAGCGAGTCATATTTTATATCCTACTTCGACCATAATTTTGCTCCCTAAATAACAAAACTCACCTACTACTTTAAGTATCTCATTTCATAATTTTATTCCCCCAACTTCACCTGGTTTAATTCGACTACATTCCATTATCCTAGTTTTGCTTTTGTTGAAGTTCATCTTATTTCCTCCTTTCAAGACACTGTCCATTCCGTTCAGCTGCTCTTCAAGGTCCTTTGCTGTCGCCTGAAAGGATTACAGTGTCGTCGGTAAACCAAAAAGTTTTTATTTCTCTATGGATTTTAGTTCCTACTCTATATTTTTCTTTTATTTCCTTTACTGCTTGCTCAATATACAGATTGAATAACATCAGGGCTAGGCTACAACCCCGTTTCACTCCCTTCCCAACCACTGCTTCTCTTTAGTGCCCCTCGACTCTTAGAACTGCCATTTCTTTATAAATTGTAAGTAGCCTTTCGTTTCCTTTATTTGGCCCCTCCCACCTACAGAATTTGAAATAGAGTATTCCACTCAGCATTGTCAAAACCTTTCTCTAAGTCTACAAATGCTAAAAACGTGGGTTTGCCTTTCCTTGATGTACCTTCTAAGATAATTCGTAGGGTCAGTATTGCCTCGCGTGTTTCAACATTTCTTCGGAATACAAACTAATCTTCCTCGAGTTCGGCATCTACCAGTTTTTCCATTTGTCTGTAAAGAATTCGTATTAGCACTTGCAGCCGTGACTTGTTAAATCAATAGTTCTGTCATTTGCCTGCTGTGTTTGAGATTGGAATTAATATATTCTTCTTGAAGTCTGAGGGTATTTCGCCTGTCTCGAGAGATGGTAGAGTTTTGTCAGGGCTGGCTCTCCCAAGGCTATCAGTAGTTCTAATGGAATATTGTCTACACCCAGGGCGTTGTTTCGACTCATTTCTTTCAGTGCTCTGTCAAATTCTTCACGCAGTATCATATATAATAATTTACTACCTTTTTTTTCTTTTTTCTTTCTTTTTTTTTTTTTTTCAAACCGCATTTGGCTGCAGTACAAACATAAATATGAACGGATGTGACATTTTTATACGATCAAAGATTTTAAACTAGCGCATCTACAGATTATCTCATTTCGTTTCCAAAGATGACAACTGTTAATGTTTGGACTAGAACCAAGACGAGATGAATTATTTGAGTGAAAATGTGAAAAACAATTGAACTTATATAAAATATGTGAAACGTTAAATAATGAATTATACAACAAATTACAACAAATGTTCTGTGAAGAAAATACATTCAACGATAAACGTTGGTGACGTGTTCTAAGTGAATGCTCTTCAATGTTTTTTAGTTACTCTCTTGACGAAAGTTTACTGTTTAGTTTCTTCTCAGAACAATTGTCATAATTTGCTATATAGTTCACTACTTAATGTGTCAAATATTTTATCTAGTTCAATACTTTTTCATAACATTTTGACTCAAATAATTCCTCTCTCCTGGGTTCCCGTCCAAACATTAACAACTGGCTTGTTTGGAATCGAACTAAGATACTCTGTATATACACTAGTTTAAAATGATTTATTGTACCAATATTTCACAGCCATACATGTTGTGTCGTTTCCTCCGTGTCTCTCGGTGAGATTTATCAATCTAAAGTTTCTCAAACGGTGACATATATTAGCAATTCATAATCTAAGTGATCTTTACCTTCTTTAACGATTGTGACATTGAAGGAGCCCACATTGATGATGAAGGATTAATTAAAAACACCGTTCATTGCAGTTCACAAGAAAGAAACGCACACAGTTCTCTCCATAAAACGTTATGTAGAACAAAGGAAATAAACGGGTAAATATCCCAGGGGAGTTCTAACTTCCGACAGGGAAGCAATTAAGGAAAGAACTCAAACAGTGTTCGGTTCTATTTAGCTCTGAAAGACAATAAAAAATACAATTCAAACTATATATGTATTATTAGGAGACAAGATGGTTGTTCTCTTTAAATAATTTTGTCGAAAAATTTAGTGAAACAGGTAATTACTCATCCAGCAAATTAGAATGGATCCTAACTTACATGTTGACAGCACACACTCTCTGGAACGAAACTACATCTGCATCGATACTCTGCAAATCACATTTAAGTGTCTGACAGAGGGTTCATCGAACCACTTTCACAATTCTCTATTATTCCAGTTTCGTATAGCGCGTGGAAAGAACGAACACCTATACTTTTCCGTACGAGCTCTGATTTCCCTTAGTTTACCATGGTGATCGTTTCTCCAAATGTAGGTTGGCGTCAACCAAATATTTTCGCATTCGGAGGAGAAAGTTGGTGATTGGAATTTCATGAGCAGGTTCGTCCTCAATGAAAAACGCCTTTGTTTTAATGATGTCCATCCCAAATCCTGTATCATTTTTAGTGAAACTCTCTCCCCTATTTCACGATAATACAAATAGTGCTGCCCTTCTTTGAACTTTTTCCGTGTACGCCGTCACTCCTACCTGGTAAGGATCCCACACCAGGCAGCAGTATCCTAAAAGAGGACCGATAAGCGTAGTGAAGGCAGTCTCGTTAGTGGATCTGTTACATTTTCCAAGTGCTCCGACAATAAAACGCAGTCTTTGGTTAGCCTTCCCCACAACATTTTCAATGTTTTCTTTTCAGTTTAAGTAGTTCATAATTGTAATTCCTAAGTACTTAGTTGAATTTACGGCTTGTAAATTTAACTGATGTATCGTATAAGCGAAATTTAACGCATCCCTTTTACCATGCATGTGGATGACCTCACACTTTTTGTTATTTAGGGTCGTTTACTTATTTTCGCAACATACAGATATCCTTTCTAAATCGTATTTCAATTTGTTTTGATCTTTGCTAGTCCATAAACGACAGCGTCATCTGCATACAACCTAAGACGGCTGCACAGATATTCTCTTAAATCGTTTATATAGATAAGACACAGTTGAGGGCCTATAACACTACCTTGAGAAACGCCAGAAATCTCTTGTTTTACTCGATGCCTTTGCGTCAGTTACTACGAACTGCGACCTCTCTGACAGGAAACTACGAATCCAGTCATATAACTGAGACGACATTCCATAAGCATGCGATTTCACGGCAAGCCGCTTGTGTGGTACAGTGTCAAAAGCCTTCCGGAAATCCGGAAATACGGAATCAATTTGAAATCCCTTGTCAGTAGCACCCAACACGTCATGTGAGTAAAGAGCTACTTGTGTTTCCCAAGAACCATGTTTTCTAAATCCGTCTTGACTGTATGTCAATTCACCGTTTTCTTCGAGGTAATTCATAATACTCGAACACAATATGTGTTCCAAAATCGTGCTGCATATCGACGTTAATGGTATGGGCCTGTAATTTAGTGGATCACTCCTACTGCCTTTCTTGAATACTGGTGTGACCTGTGCAGCTTTCCAGTCTTTGGGTATGGATCTTTCGTCGAGCGCGCCAGCCGGTGTGGGCGAGAGGTTCTAGGCGCTTCAGTACGTGTGGAGTGCACATGGGGGTTTTTTAGGTTAGAGAATCCCCTCCCTAGGCCCGACAAGACGCCTCCTGAGACGCAGCAAGGTAGGAGTAGGCAAAATGCAACAGGGAATAACAATATTAATGTGCTAATAGTAAACTGCAGGAGCGTCAACAGAAAGGTCCCAGAACTGCTCTCGTTAATAAACGGTCACAACGCCCATATAGTACTAGGGACAGAAAGTTGGCTGAAACCAGATGTAAATAGTAATGAAATCCTAAACTCAGTTTGGAATGTATACCGCAGAGACAGGCTGGACAGTGAAGGGGGAGGCGTGTTTATAGCGATAAGGAGTGCAATAGTATCGAAGGAAATTGACGGAGATCCGAAATGTGAAATGATTTGGGTGAAGGTCACGGTTAAAGCAGGCTCAGACATGGTAATTGGATGTCTCTATAGGCCCCCTGGCTCAGCAGCTGTTGTGGCTGAGCACCTGAAGGATAATTTGGAAAATATTTCGAGTAGATTTCCCCACCACGTTATAGTTCTGGGTGGAGATTTTAATTTGCCGGATATAGACTGGGAGACTCAGACGTTCATAACGGGTGGCAGGGACAAAGAATCCAGTGAAATTTTTTTAAGTGCTTTATCTGAAAACTACCTTGAGCAGTTAAACAGAGAACCGACTCGTGGCGATAACATATTAGACCTTCTGATGACAAACAGACCCGAACTATTTGAAAATGTTAACGCAGAACAGGGAATCAGCGATCATAAAGCGGTTACGGCATCGATGATTTCAGCCGTAAATAGGAATATTAAAAAGGGTAGGAAGATTTTTCTGTTTAGAAAAAGTGACAAAAAGCAGATTTCAGAGTACCTGTTGGCTCAATACAAAAGTTTTGTCTCAAGTACAGATAGTGTTGAGGATCAGTGGACAAAGTTCAAAACCGTCGTACATAATGCGTTAGATGAGTATGTGCCAAGCAAGATCGTAAGAGATGGAAAAGAGCCACCGTGGTACAACAACCGACTTAGAAAACTGCTGCGGAAGCAAAGGGAACTTCACAGCAAACATAAACATAGCCAAAGCCTTGCAGACAAACAAAAATTACGCGAAGCGAAATGTAGTGTGAGGAGGGCTATGCGAGAGGCGTTCAATGAATTCGAAAGTAAAGTTCTATGTACTGACTTGGCAGAAAATCCTAAGAAATTTTGGTCTTATGTCAAAGCGGTACGTGGATCAAAACAAAATGTCCAGACACTCTGTGACCAAAATTGTACTGAAACAGAGGATGACAGACTAAAGGCCGAAATACTAAATGTCTTTTTCCAAAGTTGTTTCACAGAGGAAGATTGCACTGTAGTTCCTTCTCTAGATTGTCGCACAGATGACAAAATGGTAGATATCGAAATAGACGACAGAGGGATAGAGAAACAATTAAAATCGCTCAAAAGAGGAAAGGCCTCTGGACCTGATGGGATACCTGTTCAATTTTACACAGAGTACGCGAAGGAACTTGCCCCCCTTCTTGCAGCGGTGTACCGTAGGTCTCTTGAAGAGCGTAGCGTTCCAAAGGATTGGAAAAGGGCACAGGTCATCCCCGTTTTCAAGAAGGGACGTCGAGCAGATGTGCAGAATTATAGACCTATATCTCTAACGTCGATCAGTTGTAGAATTTGGGAACACGTATTGTGTTCGAGTATAATGACTTTTCTGGAGACTAGAAATCTACTCTGTAGGAATCAGCATGGGTTTCGAAAAAGACGGTCATGTGAAACCCAGCTCGCGCTATTCGTCCACGAGACTCAGAGGGCCATAGATACGGGTTCACAGGTAGATGCCGTGTTTCTTGACTTCCGCAGTCGTTTAATGAACAAAGTAAGAGCACATGGACTATCAGACCAATTGTGTGATTGGATTGAGGAGTTCCTAGATAACAGGACGCAGCATGTCATTCTCAATGGAGAGAAGTCTTCCGAAGTAAGAGTGATTTCAGGTGTGCCGCAGGGGAGTGTCATAAGACCGTTGCTATTCACAATATACATAAATGACCTTGTGGATGACATCACAAGTTCACTGAGGCTTTTTGCGGATGATGCTGTGGTGTATCGAGAGGTTGTAACAATGGAAAATTGTTCTGAAATGCAGGAGGATCTGCAGCGAATTGACGCATGGTGCAGGGAATGGCAATTGAATCTCAATGTAGACAAGTGTAATGTGCTGCGAATACACAGAAAGATAGATCCTTTATCATTTAGCTACAAAATAGCAGGTCAGCAACTGGAAGCAGTTAATACCATAAATTATCTGGGAGTACGCATTAGGAGTGATTTAAAATGGAATGATCATATAATGTTGATCGTCGGTAAAGCAGATGCCAGACTGAGATTCATTGGAAGAATCCTAAGGAAATGCAATCCGAAAACAAAGGAAGTAGGTTACAGTACGCTTGTTCGCCCACTGCTTGTATACTGCTCAGCAGTGTGGGATCCGTACCAGATAGGGTTGATAGAAGATATAGAGAAGATCCAACGGAGAGCAGCGCGCTTCGTTACAGGATCATTTAGTAATCGCGAAAGCGTTACGGAGATGATAGATAAACTCCAGTGGAAGACTCTGCAGGAGAGACGCTCAGTAGCTCGGTACGGGCTTTTGTCAAAGTTTCGAGAACATACCTTCACCGAAGAGTCAAGCAGTATATTGCTCCCTCCTAGGTATATCTCGCGAAGAGACCATGAAGATAAAATCAGAGAGATTAGAGCCCACACAGAGGCATACCGACAATCCTTCTTTCCACGAACAATACGAGAATGGAATAGAAGGGAGAACCGATAGAGGTACTCCAGGTACCCTCCGCCACACACCGTCAGGTGGCTTGCGGAGTATGGATGTAGATGTAGATGTAGGTGTCTTGAACCGCGTGACCGCGACGGTCGCAGGTTCGAATCCTGCCTCGGGCATGGATGTGTGTGATGTCCTTAGGCTAGTTAGGTTTAAGTAGTTCTAAGTTCTAGGGGACTGATGACCTCAGATATTAAGTCCCATAGTGCTCAGAGCCATTTGAACCATTTTTTTTTTTTTTCGTCGAGCGAACCGGGACCTTTGCCTTTCGCGGGAAAAAGGCGAAAGGCAAAGGTCCCGAGTTCTAGTCTCGGTCCGGCAGGCAGTTTTAATCTGCCAGGAAGTTTCATATCCGCTGTTGAGTGAAAATTTCATTCTAGAAACATCCCCCAGGCTGTGGCTAAGCCATGTCTCCGCAATATCCTTTCTTTCAGGAGTGCTAGTTCTGCAAGGTTTTGCAGGAGAGCTTCTGTTTAGTTTGGAAGGTGGGAGACGAGGTACTGGCAGAAGTAAAGCTGTGAGGACAGGACGTGAGTCGTGCTTGAGTAGCTCAGTTGGTAGAGCACTTGCCCGCGAAAGGCAAAGGTCCCGAGTTCGAGGAGTGGAGATTGTCTCTCAGGAAGGCAATATGCAAGGTCGATGACAAATGAATTAGCGTGTATCATTTTTATCGGCGACATTACTTTAACATTTTATACAGCTCCTGAAAGCTTCTACGTATATAGTACAGTTATAAAAGTATTCTTGGGTGCTGCGAGAAGTAATAACTTTCATCACATAACCTGTTATGAATAAATTGTCCTCTTACAAAGCATCATTTTCGTCTATCTACAAATAAGTCCATTTGCTGACACAAAATATGTGACGTGGCTATCCTGCACACCTGAGCAAAAGCAATGCTTGTTCACTCGGGCGCTAGTTCCATGGAGTCCGTTTAGATCCTGCATGCCTTTCACTATGGCTCTACTCAACCCGTCGGCTCCACATTCTCATGGCAGTTAGGGTAGTATACACTGCAAATTCGATATACCATAGTCCTACGTCTGCCTAATACCGTCACTTGCTGATAGTTAAACATGTCGAGATAATCAAACTACGGCCATGAAACTAATTGCTAATATGGGTCCTTTCCTACGTGTTCACCCTTCTATGTTACTTACTTTTTCCAGCTATGTATGATTTGTTAGAGGCCTTGGTTATAGAATCGAATTTTTGGACGTTTCATAGACGTTGCACCCCGAAAATCACATAGTCGTAGTTCTGAAAATAGCTCCCAAACAACTGGTCCTTCACACGAGGAAAGAGGAAGAAGTGTCTGGGTGCCATGTCAGGATAACACAAGCGTGGGGCGAAACCTGATAGCCCAGCACAAGCGGCCTCTATGACTAGCCCGTGCAGAATGAACTGGAGCGTTGCCTCTTAGTTATATAATCCGTTAGCACTTCATCATGGCAGTCGCATAAAAAGCACAGCATCGCCTTGGCAGTCGACGGATGCGTCTTCGCCTTTTTCGGCGGTGGTTAATCCACATGTTTTGCAACTTTTTCAAGATCACAGCGATACACCCAGAAATCGTCCACTGTGATTAGGTGCCTAAGGGAGTCGTCTAGGCTAATCTGACATAGCTGGAACATTTCTGCTACTTGCGTGATTCTGTCGGCTCTCCGAGTGGGTGTGAGCATCCGCCGGATCCAGCGGACGGCGAATTTTGTCGTGTTCAGGATGCCGTGAGAGAAGTTGAAAACCGGTCCACGATTAATTTTCAGTTTTTTCATTATAGCTTCTGTTGTGATAAGCCGGTCTTCGAGCGCTAGAGCACTGCTGTTCCTTGAGATTCGCCTTTCTTTACAAAGAGCTGTTCCGCCACTTCACCTCCACCTTTCACACAGTTTTGACCATACATTGACCACCTCCACCACCTAACGACAGCGTCATATGACGGTGAAATGTTAAATTATACTTCCAACAACTCGTAATGAAATTTTGCAGCGTTGTTACCCTTTAAAACCCAGGAAACGAATTAAACACGATACACCACTTTATTGATGAGATGAGAAATGTTGTTTTGGCTGCTCTGTCGGCGTGCTGCAGATTTTAACGCACATAAAGACTGCACCCACGTACCTACAAATAAACGAGAAATTAATTACTTAATTTTATTTTCTCGAGTTGATAAACCTTTATGGCTACTCCTCGTATACGACGCGTAACATCTTGCTTTCACAAACAAACAACATCAGATGCGGTTTCTGACTGAGAA
The DNA here is from genome assembly GCF_021461395.2 of Schistocerca americana. Lineage (NCBI taxonomy): Eukaryota > Metazoa > Arthropoda > Insecta > Orthoptera > Acrididae > Schistocerca > Schistocerca americana. The sequence goes on from NC_060120.1 coordinate 276,916,055, forward strand.
ACAGCTCTTTAATCGTTCCTTATATAAAGAATGCAGATGAAGTTTGTCGTATCTACGTTGTTGCCGTTGCAATGAAATGCTCATCGTTTGCACATCCAAGCATTTAACAGACTATACGCCAATGTTAAAAATCACTTACGTTGAGGCTTCATACTTACACTTTCCTTCGTGCCGAATAGATCGTGAAAGTCATTTGAAGGACGGTAGATAGGTGGGAGGGACTTCCCCGGTTGCTTGACACTTGTCAGCAGACGTCAAAACTTGGAACCTGTTTCTGTAGGACTGCAGGCTAATCCACCGTAAAGTTTCCTCCACGGAAGTTGGACAGGGTCGGACACGGCGCACCACTCACGTCCTCTGATAGGCGTGTCTCCAGGCGGTGCGCTCCACGGCACTCCAGTGGCCTCCAGTCGCCTGCGCCACTACCACTCAGTCCTCTCAATGCTCTGTGCCAGCACAACCGTTGCAGATTTTTCAAGTGTGAAATGGACAGGCATTCGATTTCGACTCATATTCATTTTACCCATCTCTGCTAGGCACCACGCTTATGAGTCTGAATTCGTCCTCTGAGCAATGAAATTCAAATGCTGCACAGCAGCCGTGGTATAGAATGATTATCTACAGCTAGCTTCCTGAGATAAGATCCTTTCACGGACAATTTTTCTTTGTTCCTAGCATTCGTTATTGAGTTACCTGCCCCTTCTTCTTTCTCTTAATAGTTTTATTTATTTTTGTTTTGTTTCGGCGGCCGCAGCTCGTGGTCGTGCGGTAGCGTTCTCGCTTCCCGCGCCCGGGTGCCCGGCTTCGATTCCCGGCGGAGTCAGGGATTTTCTCTGCCTCGTGATGACTGGGTGTTGTGTGATGTCCTTAGTTAGGTTTAAGTAGTTCTAAGTTCTAGGAGACTGATGACCATAGATGTTAAGTCCCATAGTGCTCAGAGCCATTTGAACCATTTTTTTGTTTCGGCGGCCAGTGTGGCCGAGCGGTTCTAGGCGCTCCAGTCTGGAACCGCGCGACCGCTACGGTCGCAGGTTCGAATCCTGCCTCGGGCATGGATGTGTGTGATGTCCTTAGGTTAGTTCGGTTTAAGTAGTTCTAAGTTCTAGGGGACTGATGACCTCAGATGTTAAGTCCCATAATGCTCGGAGCCATTTGAACCAATTTTTGTTGTTGTTGTTTTCTTTCCTGAACCACAAATAACATTTTTCTTTCTGTGAGTTTATCTACACTTCTACATACACGACCATGTGCAATAGTTGCACCACCTCATGTGTGTAAATCGTTTCAGCCTTCTTTCTACCTGGCCAATAGTTTCCGATAACAGGTTTGATACAGATCTCCATGCTAGTCTATCCTGTATAAGCCTCTTCATCTCTCATAATTACTGCATGCTGCCTGAAAACCGCAGTTTTTATCTCCCTACCTGCCCCCCCCCTTCCCTCCTTTAACGAACTGACGATTCCTTGTTGTGTCCTATCAACAGATCCCTTCCTCTAGTCAGGTTTTAAGTGTAGTTGCACAATAGGGAATAAAATGATAATGTATTCATTAATATTAACACTAATCATCTAATCATGTATACATACCCCGTAAATCGACTCGTTCCACATCATTTCGACAAAAGAATCGTTCAAATGATCTATGGAACATGCAACTAACTAACTAGCAGATATTTACCTGTAAATAAACAGAAATAAAATATGTAAATTTAATTCGTTGAAATGATAATTATAAGTTTTTACTAGGCTTCGTAATTTACTAGTGGTCATAAACATTCTTTAGCGCCACAAATGCTATCAGGATATCCCGTTCGTCTTTAAAATGTCCTTCCATGATTAAGGATAAGATGAAGATTAGTTTTCCTTTTGTTATAATTCCTGTAATCTACGTCTAATATCTCTTTAATTTTATTGTATTCTCTTGAATATTGTTTGTGTTAATAATTTAGAAGTGTATCGTGTTAATCTACTCTTGTGGTAGTTCACACTTTGTTTCCATTAGTATGCTAATTATACATTTCTCGTTTATACATACTCCACTCTGCACTGAACAACTTCCTCACATTGAGTTCTCTGCTCATTTTCTTGTTACTAAAGCACTCTCGCTGATGTTCTAGACTTAAAGCTCTTCGATTGTGCTTGTATTCAATATTATTAACAGCGTTCAGTTTCTTGTAATAGCACACTTACACGTTTGACTTTACTCAGTATGTTTCACCAGGGCTGTTCTTTCGTCAGAAACCGCTATTTATGAATTACTTAATTTAATTTTTCTCTAAAAACAATTAACACTCACGAGTGATGGCACAACTGCAATGAAGTAAGTTACCGTAAAGACAAACAAATGTATAATTGTCATCTGTAGCTCTGAAATCTCAGCGGCGTTTGTTTGAGCCAAATCCCTCCAGCATTCTGCTAGACTCAGGACGCATCGCTATGTATTTTTCTCGCACTATCCGTATTCTTCTTCACAACAAGAACCGATGATGAAACGCATTCATTATTAGATGTGTGGCCTAGAGGTTCAACAGGTCGAACAGATCCATGTAATTATAAGCATATATCCATACAGTTAAGGAAAACGTTTTAGTTTTACGCTCACATATTATGGGCGCTTTTCAAGAATGAAAATTTCCACTACAGGAGTCGACATGGATTCACAAAGAGAGATCTTGTGAAACTGAGCTCGCTCTGTTCGTCTGTATGATCCAAAAGGCTCCAGCATTCGATACACCTGCGTACTGCTCCTCAATCAGTAAAATAATATTTTTCGGTATATCGACCAGTTTTGGGACCCGATGGAGGACTTCCTTGCTGGTGCACACTGACACATCGTTCTCACGGGGTAAAAAAGAAGAAAAGGATGTAAAAGCAACTGCCGGTCTGCTCTAGAGGGAGTGTTGTAGTGCCGTTACCGTTTAACTGCCCGACGTAAAAAGAATGGGGCACCCAGAAGGAGCGGAGGAAAGGAAATGTGACTTCACGGGATGAGACGGGATGTGATGTTTTTAATGAGATTACATCCAGTCAGATGTGGGAGGAACTTGGCAGTATGAGCCCAGAGTGACGTCGCACCATCTCTGACCTGGATGGATGCACTCATCCGGTTGGGAAGGGAGTCATAAGGCTGTTGTATCCTCATCTCCTGTGGAAAACTGGCCCACGACTATTGTAGCTGGTCCACCGTATCCTGGATACTGACACTGAGCATTCCAACCAAAGGGATCACAGGCGAGAGTCACGCCTTGCCAGTGACAACCGGTTTCAAAACCAAAAGAAATTGCTGCTTTAAACACAGGTCAGTCTCAACCACGTTCTGAGCAAATATTGGGAAATGAAGTACATTTTGTAGACTCTTGGAATCATGTACCTTGAAAAAGGTCATTGTTGACATTAGTACGTAAAGCTGCACGTCTTGAGTGGTCAAAACACCACAAAAATTGGACAGTAGCCGACTGGGGCGCATAGTGTTGTCCGACAAACGAGCAGCAATTTTGTCTCTTTTTCCAAACGGTGAAAGGCATGACTACATCGAGGTCCCAATGATGCATTTAACTTGCGATATGTGAAGGATGTAGTGTTGGCCGGAGGTGGCTCTATGATGTTTTCTAGACCTTCATCTATACTCAGCAAACCACTGTGAAGTACATGGCAGGGGGTACGTCTAATTGTAGCAGCTATTAGGGCTTTTTACCGTCCCATTAATGTATGGAGCAGAGAAGAATGACTGTTTCAACGCTTCTGTGTGTGCAGTAATTAACGTAATCTTGTCCCCACCATCTCTATGAGTGTGATATGTTGGGATTGTACTATATTTCTAAAGTTAGCATTTAAAGCCGGTTCTTGAAACTTTGTCAGTAGACTTTCTTGTGGTAGTTTCCGTGGGTCTCCAAAAGTTTGTCAGTTCAGTTGTTTCAAAATCTCAGTGACAATGTGCCACAGGTTAAAAAAAAACAAAAAAAAAAAAAAAAACATTTACCATTCGTGCTGCCCTCCTCAATATACGTTCAATATCCCCTACCAGTCTTGTTTGATATGGGTCTCTCAGACATTTGAGCAATGTTGCACAATGGGTCGCAGAGTGATTTGTAAGCAATGTCCTTTGTAAACAGATTGAATAAACTAGTATTGCGGCACCCACGACAGATCCTATTTGATCGTTACATTGAATGTCCATACAAAGTGTTATATCCAGATATTTACTGAGTTTGCAGATGCCTGCTGTGACTCATTGAAATTATATTCATAGGGTACTACTTTTTTTCATATTGTGTGTTCCACATTTCTGAACATTTAAAGCTAACTGCCAATCATTGCACGACTTTGAAATCTTATCAAGGTCTGCCTCAATATTTGTAAAGCTTTGTTCAGATTGTACTTCGTTGTAGATAACTGCATCAACTGCGAAAAGTCAAAGGTTACTATTAATATTGTCCGCGAGATAATTAACAAACAACATGAACATATGTCGACGACTCTCCGTCCAAGACAATACGCTGCGTCCTCCCTGTTCGCACTACGTAGTTTGAGATCAGAATACGTTCTAAGATTCTGCAAAAAATGAATGTAATTGATACTGAAGGATAGTTTTGTGGATCACTTATGCTATCATACTTTCTTCTAACTACTGGGCACGGTTTTCTGTTCGAGAGAGGTACGAGAGATTACAATTAACAGAAGGACTAACTCTGACGCAAATTGGATACAGAATCTGATAGGACCTCCATCGTGTACTGGACTCTTTGGCCCACTGATTCTGGTTCAGTGACCATGAACAAGGATATCTATTCCAAGATTCTCCGAGACCAAGTATTGGCCTTTTTTCTACATCTTGATGATTAGTGTGCTGTCGACAGTCCTGTCTTCCAAGATGACGGCAGCCGTGTCGGCAGAGCTGCACACATGCGTTCCTGGTTTGACGAGATGATGTTATGTGGTATTAACGTGACCCTTCCTGGGAGTGACCCCTGTTTCTTTGTTTGGTGTTTTATTTTCTTTAGAAGGCGTCGACGTGGTACTGAATGATAAGCTTTTGCGTATGTCTAGAGCCACCAAGTCAGTTTGGTCTCCCCTATCCATCGCATGAGGATATAACTTGTGAAGAGAGCCAGTCGAGATTCGCGCTATCCACGTTTCCTGAACCTATGCTGAATTCTATGGAGAAGGGTGTTTTATTCCACGTTGGTCATAAGTTCTGAACTGAAAATATGCTCTAGTACTCCGCTACAAGTCACTGATATAATAAGTTTTGCGGATCATTTCTACTCTCTCCTTTGTAGACCATTGTGTCCCATGGTCTCCTACAACTACAGGAAACAAATCTCTGCTCGAAGGATTT